>NC_141096.1:43207055-43807055 GCF_041138505.1 Cibotium barometz
GCAGTAGCCTTCATTTGAATTTGAAATCGCATTCAAGAGAGAGGACATGTAAAGGCTAGTCTAGTTGAAGGAGGAGATGCCTTAAAAACTCGCCACATGACAACTTGAAAAGTCAACCCATCAAGCCCCTTTATATTATATATATAAGACTTCTTGGCAAAAAATTCTCTCAATGGGTATTATCTATCTATCTATATTCTACACTCCTATCTCTATCTCTATCTATACTCTTATTAAACACATTAGTGGTGGCATGACCCATTTTCAACGACTGAGTAAGAGATATACACGTCCTTGTCCTCGGGACAGAAGAGGAGAGGTAGACCTTATATTTGAAGCCCATTTCGGGTCTCATGGTCCTCAACTTGGCTACCTATACCATGCTTGCCATATATCCACCTAGGAGCTCCTAAAGCACTTACTTTTCTTTGAAGAAAGCACCAAACTTGGCATACATATACATATGGCATTCCAACCTAGTGTAGTGGGGTGACAATCTTACCATGTGTCATGTTGAGAAAACCAATCCACAACATGAATAAAAAAAATAAAGGTTACAACATATTGTCATATTAGGTGCCTTCTCACTCTCATAAAAAGCCAATAAATCCTATACCATCCACACACAAAAATGTCGTCAAAAAGAGTGACACAAAAAAGTAGATTAATTCTCCATGCAAAACCATTATCATTGATCTGCACATAAATTGGCTTGTAAGTTAACAGAAACCACATAATTTACTTCTCTTTACACCACCAACAGAATTGATGTGGCAAACCATTAAAACAATCTTCGAGCAATTGCATTACCTCTCCTTGGAAGAAGCCTATACTCATTGCCTCCATCTGTCCAAAAAGTATATATAAGATAATAACATTTTCTATTAAAAGATATAAGTTTTTAAGAATAAAAGCTGAAAGATAAAACCTTACAAAACTCATTCAGTGGATCAATTCTTGAGATGAATGGCTTTTGAACAGACTTGTAGACATCAAATCGAAAGAATCTGTATTGTCCAGTGCATATGCACCGAAAATTTAACTTATTAGCCTTTTCATAGTGTCTACAAATATTACATGTACATGAGTTGATTCACAATCAGTCGTCTCGCAATCTTAGATTGTAAATTCCAAGAAGCCCAAAAGCTCTCATTGTAAGTGTCTGAATCATACAAACCTAGCAATAATCTAGGTTCAAAAAAAATATTCCCTATTTCAAAAAAAATGTATTAATAAAAAGTTATATTTATAATTAAATGCAATAACTACATAAAAAGCAAGTTTTTATACCGTAATACACTTGTGCACTCTAATAGTAAATAATTAGAGACGTTGTTACTTGTCCTTCCCAAGACAGGGGGTTTACAATTGAGCCATGAAGATGAAATAGATTATGGTAAACAACGATGACTATATTATAGCAAACATCGAGACAAATACCTTTAATATCTTGTATATCGCCATAAATAAATAAAAATGATCTCCTTGCCACATCCATCCTAAACAATATTACCTGTTATATCAAATACGACACTACATTTCTCTAATCATTTACACAAGATTTAGGGGTTACTCTCTCTCTCTCTCTCTCTCTCTCTCTCTCTCTCTCTCTCTCTCTCTCTCTGTGGATGTTAATTATTTAAACCAAAAATAAATTTTAATAATGCCATGATAAATGAATGAAAGTCAAAAGTAAAACATTTGCTTATCCAAATGTTATAAAAACAAAGATGAACTCAATCATCTGAAGAATTGAACCACCCCTTGAGCAAGAGCTGGAACACTCCATACTTGTGGATCTGCATGGTGGCTTTACCTCAATGTCAATCATTTAATCCACATAATGTAAGTATATTTAATTCAATATTACTAGCAATGGTAGCACCAGTGTGGGAGATAAATTGAAAGAAGTTTGCCATCCAGCTATTTAGCTTCATGTCTCTGCAGCACAATAAAATAAGTGTCATTTTAAAAGAAACATCAATCAACTTGAAAGCATGAACACGTATTGAAAGACCGCATAAATTGCGCACGTCACATCTTTGGAAACATTCTCCTTCCAAATTCTTACTTGATTGATATAAAGATATCTATGAATATAGTCTCTGGCATTTATATGCTGCTATATCAATAGCTCATTCTCTACCTTTTGGACATAGGTTACATTTACATGCTTTTGGATGCCATTTGCAATACCACTTTGTAGACAAAATTGGTTGTGTAAACTTTATTTGTAGCTTCAATGCTGCTTTCATGGTCCACAATACCTTTTACACACACTTTCACTGCATCTGATGATCTAACACGTGACATAGTAACATACAATTGTCCATATGTGAATACTTGTGTGGCCAAATAAAGTCCCAACACACTCAATGTTTGTCCTTGGGACTTATTTATTGACATACCAAAAGCTAGCCTCATAGGAAATTGTGTCCTTCTCATGTCAAAAGGTAATTGAAGCATAGATGATATGAATGTTATCCTAGGAATAAAGACCCTATCTCCAAGGTTTTTACCTGTAATAATTTTTGCTTCTATCACCTTTGAGTAAAATTGCTTGCCTATCAATTTGGTACCATTACAAAGTCCCCGAGGGTCCAAATTGCGGAGCAGCATGAGAGGAGCATTCATCTTTAGAAGCAAGCGGTGGGGAGGGTAACCACCACCTAAGTTTAAACTATTCAAGTACTCAATTACATACAATATTTTGTCATGTGTAGAAGAAACAATCGAATCTGCACTGAGGTATTCTGTTTCAGGACTAGGTAATGCACTCAAGGTTAGTTCATTGATCTCATCGACCTCTTGATTTCGTGGTGCAAGAATATCATCCTTTGAAGAGGTATGCATAATCCTCCACTCTTTGAAGATATTCGTACACCCATTCTACCAAACTCAACACAGGGGGTTCCCATGGATCAACATGTGCGGTGGAATTATCACTCTCCTTTGATTATTTCGATGCTCTATAGAGCCATCTCCAATTTGTAAAGTCCATTTGATAAATTTTTGTTCAGTACCATCATAACCACTTTGAATGACCCCCATGTTCTGAGTGAGCTTGAAAACATTCACATGTCTCCAAATATATAACCAGCACAACATTGCATCAACAATATCCTCACATGATCCCTTTGCCCACAACAGGTAAGATTTGCCTAAAGTTATCGCCAAAGAGCATAATTTTCCTACCAAAAACTTTATCACTTTTCATAATGTCTTTTAATGTCCTATCCAATGCTTCATATACATACTGATGCATCATTGAAGCCTCATCCCAAATGATCAATCTTGCAAGCTTCAATACCTCAGCCAATGGGCTTATTACCTTTAATACCTAAGCATTGAGAACCAATGGGATTTCGAAACGTGAGTGTCTAGTACATCCATTTGAAAGTAACAATGTAGCTATTCTAGAAGATGCACAGGCCAAAGCAACGTGAGTGTCTAGTACGTCCATTTGAAAGTAACAATGTAGCTATTCTAGAAGATGCACATGCCAAAGCAACTTGATTCTCTCCACGTAATCAAGATAGCAAGATATTATAAAGATATGTTTTGCTTGATCCGCCTAGTCCATCAAGGAAAAAAACACCGCCATTGTTCAAATAGATGGCCTCAAGGATGGTATCAAATGCTCTTGATTGGCAACTATTAAGACTCCTTTCCATTGAAAGAGCCAAATCAGCATGTTGAACATAATCAAACATCATCTCCTTCATCAACAAACCATTATTTGTTGATAGTAGCAACATTTGATCTATTAGGAAGAGGCAACCCTTAAAAATTAGGTAGACATTCTCCATATTGTTGTAAGAGGTCTTGCATGTGTAACAGAGCTTGCTTCTTAGCTATAGAATGACAAACACCAACTTCAACACACCCTCTCTGCAAGCCATGAAAAAAATCATCTGAAAGTTTGGTAGAGAATTTGTTCCAAAGTTGACTGGGAGATATAGGCTCACAAAAACTAGAATAATGACAAAAAGTTGATGCAGTTGGAATCCTGTTTTCTAAAATGTAGCTTCTTAAAGACATATATACCACTCTTGATCACTCTCTAGCATTCCTTTGGCTTTACATGTAGCCTTGAAATAGGGATACAAATGTCCATTCATCGTTCATACATCCTCAAAAATTTTGCAGCTTTACACTGTAACATGCATAAGTAGTATTACTCACCACGGCTAACATTATACATACGTCCAATCATATTTTCTCTTTTTCTTTTAGTCCATGATCGAGAAGCTATATTCCACATCCACTTGCAAGGAAAATCAATATATAGCAAGCTATTTTCATCTGCATGTAATTGATTAGCTCTAAACCATTCAGTGAGAGTAGTTATTTGGTTTTTGTCATGACTAATTATATCATGCAAATCATCGTTGGTCATTGAATATAACATGATTTTGCATCGGAAGATGAACATGCAATCTTTGTACATTTGGTTCTTTATCATGAAAATCATATTGGTATAAGCGTCAACTTGCCTTTGACGTAAACACGTACCGTGCATCCAAATATATTGACTAACCTCATCAATAACCCCATGTGTATCTTGCAACTCTATAGTAGCTCTATCATGTCCTTTGTATACATACTTATACAAATATTTCATAGTCATAATGGTAAAGCATACTTTTATGTTAATATGGGCTTTGTATCTCATACATACCATGCATCCACATATTGACCAACCTCATCAATAACCCATGTGTATCTTGTAAGTCTATAGTAGCTCTATCATGTCCTTTGTATAAATATACAAATATTTCATAGCTATAATGGTAAAGCACTTCTATGTTAATATGGGTTTTGTATCTCATAGAGAGAAAAGGGTTATATGAAACAACCCATCGACTATCCACCCTATGATCCTTTACTTGTATGAAACTACCATGTATGTAAGTTGGATACCCATTGTCATCAAAATGATAGTAGTCTCAGAAAATTTTCGAGGATAATGATGCTTGTAACTCCCATTAACCATGTAAGGAGAGTGCATATTTAGTTCCCCACATGGTCCATGGACATTACAATGACTGATTATGTTATGCAACTCACCTTATATGGAAGTTCAGCACATATCGACTTATCATAGTGAGCAATCTCAATTAGTTTACGTCCACTTTCCAATATCAATAATATATTTACATGTGGCAAGCCTCTTTTTTGAAATTCAATAACAGAAAAACAAGTCCCACTAACCTTCCAAATAATACTTTTTTCACCAGTAAGTGCATCATATCCTTGTGTGCTTCTCATAGAAGACCCGTGCAAGCAAGTCAAGTCGATCTTGGACAGCCAGACCTGGCTGTAAAGCATTGCTTATTTCATTCCACTTAGGATTACAAGTAAAGGTAATAAAGAGGTCAGGTTTACCCATCTTTCTAACAATTGCCATTGAATCTTGATACAATTGATGCATATATCGAGGCTCCCTAGTATATGTAGATGGTAGAACTATCCTATGTCCAACAATGCCACCAGAGACTCTATTGACACCATCGCTTGTATTAACCATATCTACAGCAAGACCTTGGTATACTTCAACATGCAATGCTTTCTAGTTATTATGTATTCATACTAATTTTGATTCTTACATGTTGCTATATACATCAACAATGTACTATTGGCAGAAGTTGACCACCGCGTAGAAGGCACACATTTGTATCTTTTGTTATTTCTAATCTATATGCATAATATTGCCGTTGAGTTAGATGACCATTCTCAAATCTGTATTTAGAATGGATTGTATCATTTCTCTAATTGTAGAAATGCACATGCATAAGGATTGTGTTCATACATCATTGTTTGTAACCTTTTAAGCACGTTATGATTTAAAGAAGGCATCCCATGAAGTGTATTCTCCAATTCATGCTCCATATCATACATATAATTATGCAAATTGAGGAGCTGCATCTCATCCATCAAGTATTATAGAGCCAACACAATGATATGTAGTACCATGGATTCAAAAATTAAATACACCTCTCCCCCTAGTGAGACTGATTATCCAAGTGAGAACCCAGTGAAATGAATGCTAAGGCATTGTTATAAGAGCAAAATATTCTTCCTATATTCCTTACATTATCACCAACACCAAGTAACAAATCAACCAATGTAGGAGGAGGATTTTCCAAAGGTAGTAAAGAGATGTTCCCACTTACACAATAGTGTTTGCCCACATATTGTTGAAACTTTCTTGATGCCTCACATTTCCAAATTAGTAGAGCACAAAGATGGCACTTATAAGCAAGGTTCCCTAAAGAGTATAATCTCTAAAACATAACACCATAGTTTCAGGGTGCTTAACATTGTGAGAAAATAAAAACACACGCCTTATAGAATGGCATTCGGATTTAATACCTTTCACATCATCGTCATAAGGAAATAGATTAAAAATTATCAATATGACCAATCTCATCTATAGGAAATAGATTAATACCTTTCACATCATCGTCATAAGGAAATAGATTAAAAATTATCAATATGACCAATCTCATCTATAGGAAGCTCATTTAAATCAAAAGAAACAGGGCCAACACCATATTGGGGAATATGGGAATTTTCCATAAGTTTGGGACACGTGGTCAAAAGTTTGGATTAACCATAACTTGAACACCACTAATCCAAAATGAGCGCTTTATAGCTCTTTAGATTCCATTTTTCAAGCGCTTTCCAACGATAGGTCATATGATAGGGTTTTGAGAAACTTACAAACATGTTATCCATGTCCCCTTTTTTAAGTATTCAAAAATGTGAATTGGGAAATTCCCAAATTCACTAATATGGTGTTGGCCCTTTGCCATATCTCTATGTACCTGAACATTTTGATGTTGATTGATAGGTTTTTGAAGGGCCGTATAGCAGTAAGAGGTGCTTTGTTACATGAATTTAAGTGGATTCTAGCATAGATTTCTCTATGCTTCTCCTTATCTTTAACCTTTCCAAATGTTTAAATTTTGTTTACATCAAATTACTCCTTTAAATTAGCATCATTTTATTTTTAAATGCAAGCCCTTGTTCACGAAAAATCACGGTGAGATATGCATGTTGTATCCAAAATTCAAAGCGGACAAACTTGGTATAAACTTAGGTATATATAGCTTCTAACCATCTTCAACCTCCTTCAAAAACAAAAAAGCAAATACTAATTTGTTTATTTTGCTTTTACAAACTTTCTTAACTTCAAACTGACAATATTATCTTATCACATTTATTCTACTTCAAATGCCATTATCCTCACGTAAGATCTTAGAGGCCTATATCGTGACATGTGACCCTACTCTCAAGGATAGACTCCGCATAGTAGAAAACATGATGAAATAATTAGAAAAATTTTAAATAAAAAAGTATGTCTAACAAACACAACTCATTTACATCTCTAGTTTCTATGTATGACACTAATAAGTGATAACCTCTCTTCGTCTCACATGTAAAGACATTACTACAAAGAGAGAGAGAGACAAGAAAAAAACCATAGAACTATACATGTTGAGAGACATAAAGAGATAGAGAGAGAGAGAAAGAAAAAAACATAGAACTATACATGTTGAGAGACAGAAAAAGAGAGAGCACGAGAATATAGATATAAAGACCATGAGAAAATAGAGAATTAAAAAATATCACCACGAAGAAGCCAAAGCTGGAAAGTTTTAATAGATTTTTCTCTGAACAAATACATCAATCCTGAGGCTACCCAACAAAAGGTCATTACTCTCAGCAAATACCTTGGTTTCCAACATACGGCTCATCTTTTTCATAATTGCATTGAGTCTATTAACATATATCTTTAGACTCAATACCTCCAAGCCTAGAGTACGTACTTGATCTTTTAAAGAATCAGCTTGTTCTTTATATTCCCTAGTACATCCGCTTAAACGTTCCCCAATTTCAACATGCAAATTTTCTACTATTATGGAAATCATGTCTAGTTGATTGGCCTCCATGCGACCTCTACTATATCAAGAACGTGATGATGAAGATAATGTGTCAAATCATGTGTTAGCATACCTCCCCTTTGGGTGCCATTTCCACGGATCTCATCCTAAAGGGCATTTAAGTACTCCTTGTAGGAAACCTAGTTTTTCTCAGTGCGCTCGCATATGTTTGTAATAGTCTATAGATGTTTAGAGCTTGGCTGTCCTAATGGAGACCTTGACTGAGCAAGGTGTTTACAACTCAAAAGTTCATCAACTCATGTGGGGTAGATAAAGCTACATGAGAATTGGAAGCTTCATATATGTAGCCACTACGGCAACTGAGCCAGTGATATCATTATGGATCTCCATTTGCTAAAATCCAAAATAAACATCTTAAGGCTCTCCAAAAATCTCTTTAAATATTAGTCAACATATAACATAACCCAATATATATCAACACTATATACATGTAGATACCTCGCAGTTGCAAAGAGGAAATGATATATACTCTTAGCGTGCTATGTAATCTTCTCTCTAAAAGTCTAGTATTAGCAACCATAAAGAAAGTTCCTTACTTTTTAAGCACGTTTCTCTATTGTTTCAAGGTTAATATAGTCTAACTAAAAGTACTCAAATAATTTAACGTATGTATATTTCCTTAAGCCCATATATTCTCTCTTTAGAACTCTCTCTACAATCAAACGTAATGGTCTAATATTTTGTATGCGTGTGTGTGTATGAGAGAGAGAGTGTGCGTTTGCATTAGTGCATGTGTGGGTGTATACATGTGTGTATGTGTGTGTGTGTGTGTGTAAGATAGAGAGAGAGAGAGTTTCAACATTTGAGAGATAGAGAGAGTGTGTATGTGCATGTGTGTGTGTATTTTTATTACATTTACAAATACACACACATATATTATACACGCACACACACACACACACACACACACATCTATATATACTATCTATTATGAGGTTTTTAGGAGGGGAGGGGACACATGGGCAGTTGGAAGAGGGCCTAATGTTGGGGTAGGGGAAAGACAAATGGGGGTGTGATAGGGGAGGGGAGAAGCCACGTGCTGCAGAGGGGGAAGAGAGAGAGAGAGAGAGAGAGAGAGAGAGAGAGAGAGAGAGAGAGAGAGAGGAATAGCAGGAGAGAAAGAGGAGGAATGGGGGGAGAGAGAGAGAGAGGATTGTAGGGGTATGTTAAGAGAGGAAAATTTAAATAAGTAATATAATACAAAAATATAATGATATATAATAAATAAGTATAAAATATATAGAATAACAATATGTAAACATAAGTAGAATATTAAATATATATATATATCAAATCTATACTATTATATTATAGTATAATGTTATATGTATATGATACATAATTATAAATAAGAAAATAAAATATATATATTATAAAGTATATAATAATATATATAATATGATAATATAATATATAATATATATTATATTAATATATTATTTTAATTTACTATATTATTATAATAATATAAAAATATAAATAATGTAATAATGATATATAAACCAATATACATATAGTAAATATGTAATAATATTATATTAATACCATTATATATAAATACATTCAAACACGCATACGTATGTGCACACAGTTACACACGTGTGTGTGGAGGGTGTGTGTGTGTGTGTGTGTGTGTATTTGCACGCGCGCATTTGTGTGTGTGTGTGTGTGTGAGAGAGAGAGAGAGAGAGAGAGAGAGAGAGAGAGAGAGAGAGAGGCTTAGAGAGTGTGTTCGCAAATAGGTATGAGAAGAGAGAGAGTGCATGTGCATGTATATGTGTGTGTGAGAGGGTTGTGTCTGTGCACATGACAAAGACATAAAGAGAATGCATGTGATAGAGACACACACAAATATGTGTCTCTGTGAGAGAGTCTCACATAGACACATGCACACATATGCACACTCACACAAATACACACATGCGCATACAAACACATACATATACGTACATATGCTTGCACACACATACACATACACATACACATACAGGGATGCATGCACACACGCACACCTGCATACACACACATATATGTGTGCACATATGCATACAAGCAAAAACTTCATGCCGCATGATGTATCAAGCAAAAAATAAAAGGGAGGGAAAGCAAATTATTGATCTATTTCTCACATTTGCAACTAGCCATACACACATATACGTACATATGCTTGCACACACATACACATACACACACATATACGTACATATGCTTGCACACACATACACATACACATACAGGGATGCATGCACACACGCACACCTGCATACACACACATATATGTGTATGCACATATGCATACAACAAGCAAAAACTTCATGCCGCATGATGTATCAAGCAAAAACAAAAGGGAGGGAAAGCAAATTATTGATCTATTTCTCACATTTGCAACTAGCCATGATCCCCTTATCAATGAAAATAGGCAGGATTAGCATAACATGGAGTGAAATGAAGTGATCATAAAGCTCAAATATGGGATATTCACCATGGATTAATGCAAGATTAAGGAGATAATCTCATATAAAGAGCCATGATGCCTAAAGTGAGTTAATCTCTCACCAAGAGAATGGAAATAGTCTTCCATAAGCCTATGGTAACCCAAGGCTCCATAAGCCTATGGTAACCCAAGGCTCCAAGAACATACAACTGTCCAAGAGAGATAATTTCCAAAGATCATAAAAGGTTATAAAAGGTGTAAGGTTCCCCCCTTCCAAAATAGGGGAAACACTTAAGATAGTCCTCTAAGTCTTATCTTGGAGAAAATTTCCTGCTCATCATCGACACCTTGACCATGTAGAGATTCAAGGATACGATTCATAGGTAAGACCTAGTTCTATCCCGCAAGGGGAGCGTGGTCTTCTAAAAATCAAATCACCCATAGGGTAATTGATCATAATTTGGACAACTACTAGTCTTGATTCCTAGAGACAATGCTTTTTTCCTCATCCATGCAAGGCACAGCCAACCACTGGCCTAGTCTTCTAGAATAGAATTGCTCAAGAACCTATTTATCTAGTGTAGGGCTTTCACTTAATATATTGGAAAGCTACCCGACTAATCCAGTCCACCCGTCCATATGGATGCTGCCGTCAGGGCATTCCATCCTTCCACTTTCCACCCTACTCATGCATCAATTTGTTTTCTAATTAATCCTACCACACTATTTGACATAAATAAACATGTTCCTTAATTAAGGCCCTTTTCACAAGGTTTGTTAAAATAGCCTTTTTTCACAGTACAATAATGCCAAATACAAGATTTATAAAAAAAGTTTATACATGAATCAATTCCATACAAGCCAAACTGGCTCTCTTATTCTTTTCCTTTATATTGTCGATGATCTAGAATTCGGCTTTCTAGCCTCTACATGTTGGGCAAAACCCTACGGGACCATACACCTCATCGTCGGCCAACTGGTGGGGTGAGGACTCAAGCCGGCCTGTCGCCCTCTCAAGCTCTGTCACTCGATCCTCCCGCCCCTCAAAGGGGTGTCTACGCACTAGGGTGGACTAATTCACTGCACTAGCTTGGGCCCTCAGAAAAACTAGGGAGCATCACAATCACTCACCTCAATCGGCAAACCTCATTCTCCCAATGGTATGAGGGATACCATGGGCCAACTCCGGGCGTTACTAAAGTCTCTGCCGTCCGGCTATACAAGCACAAGAACGGGGCAGTGTCAAGGCAAGGAGAGTTGTACATGTACCTTAATTTAACCAAGATAACAATCCATTTACTCAACTAAACCATAGGACTAGAATCCATGTTACCTTCTTAAGAAAACAATCCTTTTCACAAAGATTTTAGCATTTCAACTTGAGATTGTGATAAGACATTCTTTATTAAGGCATATGATGTTGTTTAAAAGAATACAAACTTAAACTAGTAAATCAATCAAATAGATCACTATTAACAATTAATAGAGAGGCCGGGGCCATACCTTAACCCCTAAGAATGATATATAATTGAAAAACAAAAAAAATATATACCTTATAGAAATTTGACGTTTATCGTTGTCTTTGTTCGTTAATAAGAATTTCAGAACTTGATATATGAGAATAGAGAGTCTTCTAATACCTTCTCTTATGATTGAAATTATCCGATCATCCCCAAGATTTATCTCCTCTTACTCGTACTCTGAATTTTCTCTCTTTTGAAGGTCTACGGCAAAATAGCCTTCTTCTCTTGCAGGGCTATGACATACTATTCTTTCTTTAAAAGAAAAGCTATGGAGTTTTCGGTCTCTTCCTCTGAAAGACCATAGCAATCTAACCTTCTCTTCTAAGAGTTTAGATAAGAATGAAGGGATATACACATCTAAAGCTCTAGGATTACCTTGATGCTACCTTCTCACATCTCAAGCTCTAGGATTACCTTGATGCTACTTGTTGCTGCCTTCTAGTTTTCCTTGTGTAGAGACCCTTACATAATTAGCAGATTTTTTCAGCCATAACTCTCTGACAAGGACTGAGAATATGGTTGTATAACCAGTCAAAAGAATCGAAAGCAATCCAGTCTACAAGCCAACGTGGATAGAATAGGCAAAAACGTCTGTATATAGTTGCAAACGCGCCATCTTTAGAAACGCGTTGCTTTTTCACATTTTTAGTATGCATGGACTCTAAATATGTAAAAGTACTCTAAATATGTAAAAGTACTCTAAATATGTAAAAGTACTCTAAATATGACCTCTTATCACTTATATTCGAATTTCTATTTTTGGAGATACTTATCTCTTAATAGAACTATTCTTGTCTTCTTATTTCTTTTAGGATTTTTGGAGCTAATATTTTTACTCTAACACTTTCCTAATGTTTCTAGCCTTATTGTCTCTCTTCTCTAAGTACACTCGCTTTCCTTATTGAAATCTATATTAAAAGAGACACATACATACATGGCTTGGGAGGGACCTTACAATCTCCCCCACTTAAAAGATTCGAGATGTCCTCATCTCGTAAGTTGGGGTAGTATCTAAGTAAATCCTCCTGTCTCATCCAAAGTGGTGTCCCCACTAGGTAGAAATCTTCTTTTATCTAACTATTGTTCTTAAAGAGTCCCTTATTTCATGTGTTTGGCTCGTTTTGTTGTGCCTCCAAAAGGTCTTTATTATTCTAAAGCTAATTGGCCTTATTATCCTAATTTCATGCATCCATATACCTCTCATATGATATGAACCTTCGTATTCCTTATTCTATACCCCCATGTAATATGGTACTTAACAAATTATCATGGAAAAACGTAAGGGAATCAATCCTTTACGCAATCTAACCTATGATAGCAATTTCATAATCTTGGTATCGTCTTCTAGAATACCTCTATTCATCATGCACATTACTTCACATGAATCTTAGTATCGTCTTCTAGAATACCTCTATTCATCATGCACATTACTTCACATGAATCTTGCACCAATCCTCTTCTATTCACTCATAGAAATACTTGTTGAATTTGATTATCCTTTAACCCTGCTATCCCTATTTCTTGACCTAATTTTGCTCTAGCTCATGATTCCTTGTAGCTAAGGGTGGGCTTGACATTCCTCTTGAATTAGGGGACCTCTTCTTGATTAACATGGAAGGACTCATGTCCTTCTCGACACTTTCTATATAAAAAAATCTTTATCATAGTCTCTGGCTATAATTATGGCTTCTGAAATAGAAGATGGTTTTGCATTCTTGACGAGGTTATGTAATGGTAGATTAAGCTTCCAAATGAATCGATGTGTGGAGAAGAGTTACCTCATCCATCTCTAGAGAAAATTGGAGAAGTTTAACAAAAGTTTGGTGGTATTCTTTTAGGGTCTTCCTTTCTTGGGTTAGCTCCAAAAATTCATTCATTTTATCCTCTCGATTCCAACTAATTTGGCATTTCTTACGATTTTTAGATGAGCAAGGGTGAACTTGCTTCTTTCATTGTATCCATGAAAAGTTCAAAAACTATCAAATACTTATCATAGCGCCACATCTAAAGGCACTTTGGATTAAAATCTCTGAGATCTTCATTTTTTGAGAATTACACATCTAGTGCCTTGGGATTGACACATCCAAAGATTATCACGATTAACATGTCTGAGATGATTAGTTTTTTGAAAATTACACATCTAGTATCTTGGAATTAACACATCTAATAGCATGATCCTCTGGGAATTACACATCCGAAGTTAGACCCATGTTTGTCTGAGATGGGTTCAAGATCTTAGATGATCGTCCTAGTATAAAGCATCCAATGGATGGCATTCACACATCAACTATTCAAACCTTAATGGAGTTATAATCTTAATAATTTATAATATGGAAGTTAATGAGATATATCCTGAAAATTTCTCTAAACAAAGTTTCGGTCTATCCTTCTAGTCATTCAGTCTCTCACTAGTTTCTTAATTTGATCGCCCTATGTTTTTCCTCAAAAGATTTCCTTCCCAATTTTATTTCTCAAATTTATTGTACAAATATCTTGCGTGTGCACCCCCAAGATACAAGCACAATTTCATAGGATGATTGTCTCAACATGTGAGAATATTCAAATCACACCAGTAGAGATGATTGATTCGTCCTCATATGATAAACAATCCCTTGATAGTTAACCTTTGAAAAATAAATCCTAGGAACTAAGATCGGCTCTGATACCACTTGTATGGTTCCCCCCTTCCAAAATAGGGAAAACACTTAAGATAGTCCACTAAGTCTTATCTTGGAGAAAATTTCCTGCTCATCGTCCACCTTGACCATGCAGAGATTTAAGGATACAATTCATAGGTAAGACCTAGTTCTATCCTGCAGTAGGGGGAGCGTGGTCTTCTAAAAATCAAATCACCCATAGGGTAATTGATCATAATATGGACAACTACTAGTCTTAATTCTTAGAGACAACACTTTCTTCGTCATCCATGCAAGGCACAGCCACTGGCCTAGTCTTCTAGAATAGAATTGCTCGAGAACCTATTTATCTAGCGTAGGGCTTTCACTTAATATATTGGAAAGCTACCCACCTAATTGGGTCCACCTATCCGTAAGGATGGTACCGTCGGGGCATTCCATCCTCCCACTTTCCACCCTACTCACGCATCAATTTGTTTTCTAATTAATCTTACCACATTGTTTGACATAAATAAACATGTTTCTTAATTAAGGCCCTTTTCACAAGGTTTGTTAAAATAACCTTTTTTCATAGTACAATAATGCCAAAGATAAGATTTATAAAAAAAGTTTATACATGAATCAATTCCATACAAGCCAAACCCGCTCTCTTATTCTTTTCCTTTATACTGCCAATGATCTAGAATTCGGCCTTCCAGCCTCTACATGCTGGGCAAAACCCTACGGGACCATACACCTCATCGTCGGCCCACTCGCGACCGACGAGGACTCAAGCTGGCCTGTCGCCCTCTCAGGCTCTGTCGCTCGATCCTCCCGCCCCTCAGAGGGATGTCTACGCACTAGGGTGGGATAATTCACTGCACTAGCTTGGGCCCTCAGAACTAGGCAGCATCAGAATCACTCGCGTAAATTGGTGAACCTCATTCTTCCAATGGTATGAGGGATACCATGGGCCAACTCCGGGCCTTACTAACGTCTCCGCTGTCCGACTAGACAAGCACACGAACAAGGCGACGTCAAGGCAGGGAGAGTTGTACCTATACCTTAATTTAACCAAGATAACAATCCATTTACTCAACTAAACCATAGGACTAGAATCCATGTTATCTTCTTAAGAAAACAATCCTTTTCGCACAAAGATTTCAGCATTTCAACTTGAGATTGTGATAAGACATTCTTTATTAAAGCATATGCTGTTTAAAAGAATACAAACTTTAACTAGTAAATCAATCAAATACATCACTATTAACAATTAATAGAGAGGCCGGGGCCATACCTCAACCCCTAAGAATGATATATAATTGAAAAACAAAAAAAAAACCTTATAGAAATTTATCGTTTATGGTTGTCTTTGCTTGTTAATAAGAGTTTCAGAACTTGATATATGAGAATAGAGAGTCTTCTAATACCTTCTCTTACGATTGAAATCATCCCATCATCCCCAAGATTTATCTCCTCTTACTCGTACTCTGATTTTTCTCTCTTTCGAAGGTCTATGGCAAAATAGCCTTTCTTGCAGGGCTACGGCATACTATTCTTTCTTTAAAAGAAAAGCTATGGAGATTTTGGTCTCTTCCTCTGAAAGACCATAACAATCTAACCTGCTCTTCTAAGAGATTAGATAAGAATGAAGGTATATATACATCTCAAGCTCTAGGATTACCTTGATGCTACTTGTTGCCTTCTTACAGTTTTCCCTGTGTAGAGACCCTTACAGAATCAGCAAATTGTTTCAGTAGAATAGGCAAAAACGTTTGTATATAGCTGCAAACACGCCATCTTTAGAAACACATTGCTTTTCCACATTTTTAGTATGCATGGACTCTAAATATGTAAAAGTACTCTAAATATGACCTCTTATCACTTAAATTCGAATTTCTATTTTTGGAGATAAACACCATATTAGATAATTTGGGAAAAATCCCATTCCCATTTGAAAAATGGGAGCATGGTGAACTTGTCCAAAAGTTTGTCAAAACCCCCTCATGTGACATATCATCGGAAAGATCTTGAAGAGTAGAATCTAAATCTATGATCTCCGACAAATTTGGAGTTAGTATGTTTAAGATATGTCCAAAACTATATAGAGTAATTGATTCCCAAAATGTGAGATTTTTCCCAAATTACCTAATATTGACTTGATACTTATCTCTTAATAGAACTATTCTTGTCTTCTTATTTCTTTTAGGATTTTTGGAGCTAATATTTTTATTCTAACACTTTTCTAATGTTTCTAGCCTTATTGTCTCACTCTTCTCTAAGTGCACTCTCTTTCCTTATTGAAATCTATATTAAAAGAGACACATACATACATGGCTTGGGAGGGGGACCTTACAAAAGGATACAAATGATAACCCATGGGCCCCATAAATCAAAGGGGTGGTCGTTCAAAAATCAAACATATACAAAAAGCTATATATGGAAGGTAAAATCTCCCTCAATCATAGTGTTAATGCCAAGGACGAAGGGCGAGTAGATATACCGAAGGTGAATCATCAAAGTCGCAAAGCTTGCAGGATCTAGTGGAAAGGATAATGGACTCTTGTCGAATGATGAAGCTAACCAAGCAACCACCTGACTCAAAGGGGAAGGACGATGGAATCCCATCGATGAGATAAAACTAACTAAGCAACCACCTGGATCAAAGGGAAATTCAATCCATGCAAACTCCAAAGTAATGACTCTCCATCCTCTTGGATCAAATAGAAGATATAAAGAACCAATGTCAATGTAAAAGCTAGCCATGTATCCACCATGATCAAATGGATATCTGTGGTATGCATTGTGGATCCCCGAAGGTGATGTAGCAATAGTTTCTGGATCGAAGAGAGATCTCGAGTATGAGGGAAAGCTCACAATCCCCTCCTTGCAACAACAACAATGTGAAGCCGACATCCATGGTTTGCACCAAATGAAATCATATCCCATAGCTAGAATGTTGAACGATCCTGGCATAAAAGAACCATCATGTAGGCCAAGCCCAAAATCTATCACATGTGCATGTGAGTGATATACTATGTAATCATCTACCATACATCTCAAATGACATATGATGTACCTGAAGATAAATTTAATTGCTCCAAAGAAAATAGGATCATGTAGAAAATCACGGAAGCCATAGGAACATGAATCAAAGTCAGAATCATGCAAGATCAAATGTGAATTCATGCCATCGTCCCATGTAGCATCACTCAAAAAATCAAAGGCATGATCCACTACAGCAGTATGTCTATAAGAACGATCCAAACTATGCACCATATCCTCATGTGTAAAATCCCCTATGTGTATATGATGATCCCAAGTAGAAGTATGATCATCAAAATCATCATAATCATCACTGAATACCTACAAGGTATCCACACAAGAGAGATAAGTGGCATCATCAACCACATCACTAATCATGGTATCCTCAAGGTCACTAAGGTCATCCTCATAGGTATGATCTATCTCCATCAATGGGACTCCTATATGACCTATATTCCATGATAAGTCAATCTCGATCCATATTGGATCTAAAATTTTTCCAAATCAAAAGTAAAACACTCTAGGTACATGTGTATAAATCTACCTCTCTTGTGAAGTCTCACCTCAAAAAAATTATCACTACTCTCATGCACTATGCCTGGCTGCTCAAATACATGAACTATCTTAGCACAAACATTGTCAAGTAAGCTATGACAATTAGGACTAGTGATCATATGAGGATTGTCCCCAAATGTAAAATCTCTAGAGGAGTAGCCTAACACATCTAACACCAAGAACTCATGCACATGCTCCTCATAGTCTATCATATGCTCAAGAATATGTGAAGTATCATTAATCTCATGAGTAACAATAGAAATATCACTAATAAAATGCCTTTTATCATAAAAAATACCCTCATGATTGACTAATGCATCCCCATGATCCCTAGGAATATAGGTAGACATATGAATATCATCACTTGTAATGCTCGATGATGTGCTCAATGCCATGGCTGCCCTGAGATCATGTCCACATGATCTCACACACATTACTATGGCATACATCATCATCATATGTGTATGTGTCATCATGAATATCATGTGCATATGTAACATTATATGCATGTGCATGTGCATCAATATCATCATAAGTATGTGTGTGCAATACATCATCATGTGCATGTATATGTGATACATCCTCATGTGTGTGGGTGTAATATACATCATCATCATCATCTGAATCTATGTCGGTGTAGTCTATGTCCTCAAGAATATAATCACGAGATGACCCAAGAGTGTGGGATACTCAATAAAGTAGCCAAAAGATGAATCATCCCATGCGAACAATACTGAGCCATCCATGCCAATGTGGCCAAGCAATGAAGTGATGAAATCTGTAGCCATATTTGGTAGTGATGTGTGTGAATACACTAGGACCAACTAGGGCAATTTTTGCCTCTTTATGAGGTGTTTTCCCCTGTGCTAGTATATACTCATCTAGGGGTATAATTAGCATCATGTGCCATATAAAGGTAAGCCATTCTATAAGTGGTACAAGAGGTACATGCAACTTTTAGATGGAGCAGACCCTCCATGGTTGCATGTGAACACTATGCAAAGTGTATGCCCTAAAACACGATGCGCAATGCGTGTGAACAAACCTCTTCAAACCCCACATGCGGGAACAATCCTAAACACAAATAATCAAGGTGTGTGATCACACCTCAAAAAGGTCACCGCGTGTAAAAGCTTCACCTTTAGGGTTGATGAGTGAAGGAAACTAGAGTGGAAAAGGTAGAATAAAGAGCTAGTGTTCAATGGACAAAAGATTTTAATGGCCACAAGGTTTAGAAAAAATGAAGACTGGAGTGGGTAAGTAGGCAAAAACTTAGGGAAGGGGAGGTGTGAAAAGTAGGGAAAAATCTTTAAAAAATGAGTTCCTTCTCTCTTTTACACTCACATTGGGTTTTAAAAAATTCTCACCTCTTCCTCAAGACTAGAGTAGCAGCTGAAAGCTCAACATGAGCTTGGTGATGCTTCTCCTCTAATGGCTGAGAGCCAAGCTCAATGAAGCCTCTTCTCTGTTTTTTTTAAATTTTTTATAACAATGTTGATTTCTTTTTTTCTTTTCTTTTCGCATGTGAACAAGTGAGTGAGAAATTAGAGAGCACCTATGAACAAGTGACTAAGAAATTAGAGAGCACTACACAAGGAACTTTTGGTTGTTCCCTATATAGTGAACTTCATGATATATAGGAAATTTTGAAAGATTTCCTAGTTATGTAGATGAAAATTTTCTATATTTAACCAAAGCTACGTGCTGGGCCTGCCGCCAAAGGTCCCCAGGCTAGATGAGGCCGAGAACCCAGCATATGACCCTGCTCCGTGCGAACCGCTGGGCTCCAGATGAGCGGCTGTCTAGCCCGCTCCTCAACACAAGAAGGAGGTCTCTGAGAGAGCCCTGGTCTCAGCAGCTCATCAACACTCTGAGAGAGCCTTGGTCTCTGAGAGAGCCCTGGTCTCAGCAGCTCCCAAGCTCTCAAGATGCTCAAAGCAAATCTGTCCTTACTGAGGCCTGTCCTCCTCATCTCTATGAAGATCCATCGAATCTCTGGTGCCCAAGTGCCGCCTGCTGCTGGGGAAGCCCGAGCCTGCAATCTCTGCAAAAGAAGCTCTTTCCAAGGCTCAGCGCCTGGAAGCCGCTGCAAAAGAAGCTCTTTCCAAGGCTCAGTGCCTGGAAGCAGCCCCCGAACAATAAGCTTCCCCAATAAGGCTCTACTCTGATCGACTGGATCTATAATGCCCAATCCTCCCTGGGCCAGCGGAAGTGTAATAACTGCCCAAGCAACCTTTGCCCGAGCTGGCTGACCGTCCCGCCCGGACCAAAGAAAGTTCCTGATCAGCCTCTGTACCTGGCTGATGCAAGAGCTCGAGAAGATCCAGCAAGACGTAATGTACCACATGGTCGCTAAAAGCGCCACCACCACCCTCCCAGCCGAGTTGTACTCCAATACAAAAGCTTCTTTTGAATGCTCAGAAGAGGCGGGGCAATCTGCTGCTCAGGTGACAAATCTAGTCCAATCTAGCATCCTAAATATCGCACTACTATGCCAGGAGGAATCCATCTAAAATCGGGGTCTGGGCTCCATGCCGGAGTGGGAGCGCTACTGATTCAAAAGGCCATTGTCTTGCACCAATTGATCAATGCTCTCGAAGCTGCACTAAAAACCTGGAGCGACTGCTCTGCCCGAAGAAGATTCCTGGCCATGCAAAAATAAGCCCGTGTCGTCAGCAAACTCAGCATCGAGCAGGTCCTCCCCCCGGACTGGGAGCTGGAGTCCTCTCAAACCAACCTCCTCTGCCGTCAAATACATGCTCATAGCCTTAGCAAAGAAGAGAAAAAGAAATGGGGCGAGAGGACACCCCTGTCGGACTGATCTGCTCAGCTCAAAACTCGACCCTCGTCCTCCTGCAATCAACACCTGGCTACGAGCTGTGGAATACAGAGCCGCCACCCCTCTAATCCAACCTGGCTCAAAGCCCAGGCGAAGCATAGTGCCCTCTAAGAAACCCCAATCGACTCTATCGTATGCCTTCTCAAAATCGAGAAGCATCACGACCAAGTCCTCACCAAGAAATCTAGCTCGGGCCGTCGCCTCCCAGAAGGTGAAAATGTTGTCAAGGATACTATGCTCCTTGACAAATCCTGTCTGGGTAGCATGAATCAACTCCCCCATGGATCCTCAAACTCAAGGCCTTTGCTAAGACCTTGTAGACAGTGTTGAGGATCGTAATAGGTCTCCAATGTCAAATATCATCTGATACTCCCTCCCCCTTGGGGATAAGAAAGATCAAGCCCTCTGAAAATCTCTGTGGCATCACCCCAGTGTCCAAAACATATTGAAAGCCCCTGCGGAGGCCTGGCCCCAAAAGGTCCCAATAGCGCATAAAAAAGGCAGGCATCAATCCGTCCTACCCTGGGCAACTATGGCGCAGTAGGACCCTCACGGCCTCAACAAGCTCAACCTTTGAAAGAGGCTCACCCAGAACTGTACGCATACGATCTGTGACCCTCCTCTGCACATGGGCCCATATAGTCTGTCTGCAAGCATCCCGAGTCTCAGTGGTGGTGGTGGCTGGCTCCGCTGAAAGCAGGTCTCTATAGAACCCAGTAGCCAATGATTTTATATTCACGTGATCACAAATTTTTTTTTTGTTAATAACATGTGTTAACATGTTATTAACATGTTAACATGTTCCCATAAAAGCCGGTGGGAAGCTCCCTGATAACCGGATAAAATCCCGCCGGGGTTTTGCTATACCCGGCGGTCTCGCCGGTAAAAAAGAAACCCCGGCGGGTCCCGGCGGGATCGTCATCCAGCCCGACGGGGTACAATTTTCTATATATATGGGCCCGGGGGGCCCTTTTGGGAGTTCATTGGCTGACAGTATACACAGGTAATGAAACTTGTGTTTGTGTGTGTGTGTGTGTGTGTATGTGTGTATGTGGGTGTGTGTTCGTGCGGGCAGCCGCCCACTATCGCAATGCGCGGCAGGATGTGGGTGGTCCGCCACACGAGGGATATGTGTGTGGGTGTGTGTTCGTGCGGGCAGCCGCCCATTGTCGCAATGCGCGGTAGGATGTGGGTGGTCCGCCACACGAGGGGTGTGTGTGTAAGGCCATTCTTCGGAATGGTGCTTACCTTGGGGCACTTAGTCGGTAACACGGCTAGTCTGTGTCCTATGGTAAGTATGGCACGCCGTAGCGGTACTAGTCGGTAACGTGGCAAGCATAGTATCGTTATGGCAATGTCACCTTCCCTTCCCTTCCATTTGTCGAATGATGCAGGCATATGGTCGGTAACACGGCCAGTGTATGTTCGTATCCTATTCGTATTCCCATAGAATCGAGCAGCATTTTGTCGTTAACGCGATAAGTTGGTGTCATCTGCTAGTGCATATATTGTTTTTTGCATATTGCGGCATTTGATCGTTAACGCGGTCGAAAAAATGTCATAAATTTGCTTGCATATTACGGCATATGATCGTTAACGCGGTCAAAAAAATGTCGTAAATTTGTTTGATTTGACTTGTATTGTTTTTATTGTGTTTGATCCATGCGATACTTGGTTGCTAACGCGGCATGAGTATTTCATGGATCAAAGTTTATATCATATTGTCTAAACGTTTTATTTTATAATATCGTGATTCGTAACTCGAAAAAATGAATATCTCTCTCTCTCTTCCTGCCCCCCTCTCTCTCTCTCATGATACACTTCACAACTCTTTCTCTCTCTCTCTCTCTCTCATGATACACTTCACAACACGATAGATGTGTAGATAAGGATTTATTTTTTTCTCTTAAAATATACATAATTCCTAATAATTTCTTTTTTCTCCCTCTATTTACTTAAAAATTAAAACAGTACATTATTTTCCTCTTTAGGAACTCACAAAAATATTAAAAATGTCATCTAATGTTTCTTCTCTTTATCTGTCACAACTCTCTCTCTTCCTCTCTCTCTCTCTCTCTCTCTCATGATACACTTCACAATTCTCTCTCTCTCTCTCTCTCTCTCTCTCTCTCTCTCATGATACACTTCACAACTCTCTCTCTATCACGATAGGTGTGTAGATGAGGAGTGCTTTAGGAATACAAAACATTATTTTCCTCTCTTTAGGAACTCACAAAACTATTAAAAATGTCATCTAATGTTCCCTCTCTCTCTATCTGTCACACCTCTCTCTCTTCCTCCCCCCCTCCCCCTCTCTCTCTCTCTCTCTCTCTCTCTCTCATAATACCCTTCACAACTCTCTCTTTCTCTCTCTGTCATGATAGGTGTGTAGATGAGGAGTGCAACATGTATACACTTGATAAGTAATAATGCACTTGTTGCAGTTGTCTCACGTTCGATAATGTATTGCATGATGTTGAGTTCAGTAATATTGTTTGATATTCCGTTTTTGTTTGATCATTGATAAGTAATGATACACTTGTTGCTGTTCTCTCATGTTTGATGATATATTGGATGATGTTGAGTTCATTAAAATTATTTGATATTCCATTTTTGTTTGAACATTGATAAGTAATGATACACTTGTTGCTGTTCTCTCACGTTTGCTTGATGTTGATTTCAGTAATGTTTAATATTCTGTTTTTTTGTGTTTAGTGATATTTGCTAGATTTACGAAGACGACTAACATGCTTTTCCCTGAAGAGTGTAAAATCGTTCTATGAGCAATTCGCATTGAAGCAGTCATCACAGTGTCACAATGTGCTCATGATGTTGTCAAAAAGATCAATGAGTCTGAGATACTCATGCGAGATCTAATAGACTAGATATGGGAAAATGCACAGCATTGGCTTCGAAGCGGAGGCAGCACTGAGTTGCTTCAAAGCGGAGGCAGTGCTGAGTTGCTTGATAGACAGAAGATAGCAGATTTCAACCATCAACATATAACACGAACCATTTTGGGGAGCATGCGTGTAGCATGCAATGATCTTAGAGATGCTGCCTCGCCTGAAGCTAATATGCAACATCTACAGTTATGGGACGTTGTATGGAGCGAGCAAAGAGCCAAGAGCAAGCGCATGAAGGTGCTCGATGCAGAGTCCCTCCCCAAAAGAGTGCGCATTGCCCAGGACATCGCTGCAACATCCAGCCAGGCAGATGCAAGTGGGCAGGTGTCCTTAAACGTACCATCTACAATTCTATGTGCACACACCTCATTGGCATCCCACACGAGGCTCTGTTCGAAGGGCGAACAATAGGCTCTGGTGTTTTTGGCACAGTAAAAGAGTATACAGTTAAAGGTACATCATTTTTGCATGAGCACATTACTTTTTGCGGAAAGCACTACAAAGGAGAAGGCAGCGCCAAGTTCGAGAGCTTCCAGGCAGAGCAGGGCATGCAAGTTCTACACCCATCAATTGTCAGGTGTATTGCCTTCACAAAAGAATCTCCTTGGATCACTATTTTCCCATACTATAATGGCGGTTCGCTTGGTGATACTCTTCTAAAGATCCCCTTCAGATTCAGTGAGTTCACCAGAGCAATTTTCTGTTTGGATCGAGGATGGAGACAACCCCCACCCGATAATATTCCTTTAAGTCATCTAGAACTTTCTAAAATAAAACAAATAGTAATAACCATGCCACATATTATGCATGCCCTGGTGGAAGGCCTAGCGGCAGCACATCTGGCAAGAATTGTACATACCGACCTACATCCATTCAATGTAGTGTTGGATTTTACAAAAGAGTTGAAGCCACGCGTAGGTATTATCGATTGGGGGTTACTGCTGAGAGCACCCAAAAAATGGGTGTCTCTCAATTTTGTATTTGAAGCAGACAAGAACCCTGAGAAGGTGCACAGGCGGTCTCCTACGTAGACAGAGAACGAAATAAACGGTCGTGGATAGCCTCGGAGCTTTATGATCCGTTTTTGGCAGATGCATACACTCCTGCATCTGATGTTTTTGCCTTAGGATATTTATTACAAACTTTATATGACTTTTGGCAGAAAGTACAAGAGTTGTGGATGGACAATAGTTCCTATGACAAAGTTACCATGGATACTATTATTTATAGAGTCAAAAATTGGATGTGCCTGCCTAATCGCGATGAGCAAAAATCAATTTTGCAAGTAGTGGAATTTTTTAGATCACTAAATACTGACCCAACGAGGGCACAACGTCCTCTTGTAGAGCTATCGGTGTCATTCACCCCAATTTTGTAATGATACAGTATCAGGAGATTAAGTTTCAGGAATGGCACTTTATTTCTCTCTTCAAAATTTGATGTGTCCATTGTTTGAAATATTATCTCATTGAGTCTTTGCAATATCTCTCTCCTCTTGTGGTGTTTAAGTTTATGTTTTCTCTTCAAAATTTGATGTGTGCGTATTGTTTGAAGTATTTTTGGAGTCAAGTGGATATTTCTCATTGAGTCTTTGCAATACATATCTCCTCTCGTGGTGTTAAACTTTAAGTTTTTGAGGGTAATGGTCAATTTATCTTACGTTGATCTTTACAGTTCATTAAAATCCTAAAGTCATTTACGTTCATGCAGATATGGTAGAGGCGCAAGCAAACGAGCATCAAGAGTTAGCCAAGAAGGCATATGAGCGAATGAAGGCCCTTGCACATGGCCTGACAGCCCGCGAAGCTACAAGAAAAGCATGCAGGTTGTCAAAATGAACAAATAATGGAAAGACATAAACAAACGCGCAACCCACAGAGATGATAAAGGAAATATGGCCATGTCCAGATGGCGAGATTAAGAAGGGAAGATGGAAGATTTCACGTTGCACTCACAATGATATCAAAAATAATGCCGAGCGCATTTTCTTGGAGGTGTACGGTCATCCTCTCCATAACGCCGACGCTCCACTCCATTTTGCTAAGATGCTATATGCACAATTTATCCTAGAAACTCTAGTGGACTTCGCCTCCAGAGAGGCCACTATCAACACCCACGACATACGTGAAGAGACAGTGACATTCACAAGGGAGGAACTTGCTCTCATGGTGGAGGGCGCTGGATTGGAGTTAAACAAGGTCAAAGAAAGCTTAGGGGCACAGCTAGCAGAGAAGGAGAAAGAAGCTGAGCGATTATCTCAAGCGTCAACTCCTCCCCCGGCCAATAGAGGGATTCAAGAGCAGCTCACAAAGATCAGCCAAGATGTACAGAGCATCTCTTCACGTATTGCTCCTGTGCGCCAAGGAAACCACATCTCTCATTTTTTGATACATCCTGATCTTGTGGGAGTTTCTGCTGAGGCTACTAGTTCCTCCATCCCCCCCAATGTCTTGTATGTTACAAAGTATATGGGTGGAGCGGCCAGTATATACTACCTTGTGGACACTACTACCACTAAATATGTTTAGTGAGGCAAATGCAAAATACTTCCACATGTGCATTGTGCAGTGTCCCAATAAATCAAGGTATTTATACAGTGTTCAGCATGGTTCGCGAATATAAACCACCAGGACCTTTAGATGCAACTCCTAGTGCAATTCGTAATTTATTTCAAGATGAAAGCTAAGAAAGACATAAATCCTACTTTTGTATTGATAATTTCTCCAAATACGATCATTTGTACAAGTACTTTTTATGAAATTAATGAAATGACTTCTTCCTCTATGTCAGTATCTTGCTCCAAAATTCTTTCACCGTTTACTCTCTTGTCTACTAAATTAAGCTCATCTAAGTCAATGTCTAAATTGTCTTCTATCTCAAGGGTGGTGCACGACGTGCGTCCAACATCAAAGTTCTCGTCTAGTACATCATCACAATTGTACATCCATCTGGGCATATCTTCTTCATACTCTTCGCTTTCAATGTCTCACAAGATCTTTTCATTGCAATACATGTAAACAAGTTTATCTACTTGATCTGCAAGAAGTCGATTGCGAATAGTACTGTGAATATATTTGTACATGCTTCAGTTTCTTTCTGAGCCTGAGTTTGAAGAGCACTGACTTAGAACCTTCATCGCAAGGTTGCGCAATAAAGCATAATGCTCACCACCATTCATCATCCACCACTTCCATGCAGGTTGCTCTTTAGCCATTTGTTGAACAAGGGAGTTGGAAAATAAACCCTCTTTCAATCGAAATGAGGTCATCTCCTTTATGCACTTTACACGATCATCAACATTATTATAGAAAGTGTTTACCACTTTATAAAAATCTTGCACCACCTCAACGTTGGTGGACATCAAATCCATATTCCAATATTCAGGATCTAACATGTAAGCAGCACTGTGTAGTGGTGAATGCGCTCCAATCCATCTAGCATGAAAGTACTTCAATAGGACTTTTCTTTGTCTACTGGAGAATGGTACACGCCATTGCTTTTCCACCACTGAATGCTCTAATTTCTTAGGACACTCCAAACTCCGCTGGACACTCTACCATTGCATCCATGCGTTTTCGAGATTAGGCGCTCTTTGATCAAGACTTCGTACGGCATACATAACAGGCATCATTACATGGTATGCATCCATCACACTGTTCCACCAACTTCTTCTCGTAAGCGCTGCCTTCAAGACTTTGATTTTCTCTTTCACTTTTTCAAGTTGAGTGCTCTCCCAGTCATGAAATGCCATGCATGTAAATGTTTCGCAAACTGCATCTTTATTTCTAAGAAGAGACTCAAAAGTGTAAAAGTGAGTGCAAAACCTAGTCTCCGTTGGAAGCTTTAACATAACTGACATGCGAGGTCGAAAAATATCTAACACTCTATGTCTCTTGAGCATGAATCTCACAAGCTGGCGCAGTGTCGACGATTGAGGCAAACCATTTGGTATCATCACTTTTATACCAATCTTTTAATACAAGATTCAAACTATGAGTATTACAGCCTACTGGAAAAACATGTGGATATTGTCGCTGTAGGATTTTGGATGCGTTTTTGCAATTCTTTGCATTGTCCATGACGACTTGGGCTACATTTTTGGCACCCACTTCCTCTATCACAGAGCCAATGACTTGAGCAATGTAAGCCCCAGTTTTGATTGAACCAGCTGAATCCACGGCACGGATGAAAGTCTCACCTCTAGGTGAAATAACCATTATATTAATTAATGGTTTTCTTTGTACATTAGACCATCCATCACTTACTATACTATATCCAGAAAGCTCTATATTGCTAAGAATTATTCTTTGTACACGTTCTTTTACTTGCGCATAACATTTCTCTAATAGATCATTTCGCATAGCATGGTACATAGGCGGTGAAAACCCTGGTCCAAACTCACCAATTTTCTTCCATGCTCTCTTCCAATGCTCACTGTCCACCATCATCATAGCACTCCCAGAAAAGTAAATCGCTTCAGCAAGGGCGAGTTGTGCATCATCGAGTCGACCTTGACATAGGCTTTCTTGCAATGAAGTTTGACGCATGGGTATATTTCCTACGTCAAAGTTTCGCTTGCAGGAAGATACACTGCGTAGATTACTTTCTGGTTGCATATTGCCGTTTGGGGTACAAGTAGGCGATGTAGTGGGAGTTTGATGATTAGAACAACAGTGTTCTTGCTGCCTTGATACATTAACGGTAGGAATGTCATGTTTTCTTGAATCTTTCTTTTGAATTTCTTCTCTTATGCGTTTGGCTACTACTACTACAGGTGGAGAGGGGTGGATACATGACTTTTTCTTCGGTCCGCCTAAAAAGTGTTCTCTTAGTCTCGAGGCGCCCCACCTGATTTTACTGCATGGCATAGCTTACACTCCCAATCTATGAATCGATCACCAACATTAATTGCATATTGCCACTCTATCCCAGATGCCTTTTTTTTCCTGCTATTTGAAATTTGGACTCTATTGGAGGTATCATTGGATCCAACATTGTCCTCCATCTCAACAAATAACCTATTCAATCAAGCATATAACAATGAATACATAAATGAAAAAACAACAAAGTCACTCAGGTATTACAAAACATACATTAGCAGACAAAGTACTTCAAAACTATCTTGACAAATACAAAAGATCATCACATAACACAAAACTACTTCGAAACTATCTTGCAAGGTCTTACTACAAAACTACTTTGAAACTATCATGCACATTGCACCCCCAATGAAGGATGCCTTTTGTACCCAATTAAGGATACTTTACACAATCAAAGATCTATGCTTGCCCAATACTCTAGTATAGGACAATAGACCTTCTCTAACATTCACAAAGAAAATCAAAGATCTATGCTTGCCCAATACTCTAGTATAGGACAATAGACCCTTGTCTACTCTAAACTATATCAAGTATCAAGAACCAATACAAGCCCCTAAGCAGGACTCTTGGCTCCATCCAACCATTCATAAAGCAAAATGAGGTAGATTACCTACGTAGCTCAAATGCAAAGCTGAATGACTCCAAATTTATCCCTAAATCTCCGCAAGTATTAGCTACGAACCACACCCTGCCCCCAATTCAAAGAACTAAGGACGAGCGGCTCAATAGCCTTAGGAGTGCCTACAAGGAAAGACGACAGCCCCTAAGATAAGGACGTTCTTCCCAAGAGGACACTTCTAGCAACTCGAGAGCTCTACAAGTACTTTGAGGAGAGATATCACGCCCCCAAAACAAGGACTATCTCCCCAAAAGTTCCACGATGGGTGTCGGGCAGTGTTTATAAATAGAATAGAACCCCGCCGATGTTCTTTGGTTTTCTCGAGACGGGCCCGTCGGGATAAGCAGATCCCGGCGGGCCTGCCAGGAAAACCAAAAGGCCAGAGGTGTTACGGGACTAGTGGGTTCTGGCAGGTCATTGCTCAGGTCATGTCAATATACAATGTGATCACAAGTTTTAATATGTTAACAATAGGTTTTGTTAACGTGATCACGAAATTGTGAAGACGTTAATGAAATCCCTGCCAGTAACAATGGCTTTGATCTCCCCGGGCTCAGTAGCTACTACCGATCTGTTCGGCCTCCCAAGCTGACGGACTCTTGCTCGAGCATGGCGGGGTCCAATGATCTCAAAAAACTCCCAGTCACTCTATCACCAAGCTGCGTCCACTGAGAGGCCTGGCGATGATAGTAAAACTCATGTCTCTACTCCTCTGCCTCTCTAACCTCCTGGCGTGCCTGGCTCAGCTGGGATGCCACCCACTCACATGCAGGCTGCTGCTCCTAAAGGCGCTGAAGCGAAGCAAGGCTGCATCTCAGCCGATGCTCCCACTCGCGAGTCTCTCTCAGTCGTGTCAAAGCTGCAGCATGCAGAAAAGAGCTAAGCTCGATGAGTCCCTGAGCACACTGGCCTGCTGCATCCTGGTTAGAGCACTAACTGTCATGCCAAATCCTCTCAATGTCCTCAGCAAGACTAGGATCTGTAATAAGTACCCTCTCTAGGATCCTCAACTGGGCTCCCGTGTCCTCTGCTCAAGTGTCAAAATAACTGGCGCATGGTCTGAAAATGAGGTGCCAGCGAGAATGCCAATGGAGCCCCCTTGCTCCCCCAACCAGTCGCCCACATAAAAGCGATCAATCCGTGATAGATTAGCCCCTCCCTGCCGGCGATCCGACCGAGAGAAACTAAGACTGTCCTGAGAGCGGGAGAAGGCCCCATGCTGCCATGCATCAGTGATCCTCAGTGACAAGCAAAATCGCTCCCAAGCTGCAAAAGCTCCGTGCCGTGCACTATAACATGACTGCCTCCCAGCCTATCGGCCGGGTCCTCAAGCATGTTGAAGTCTCCCTCGACACACCAATGTGCGGCCTCTGGCAATGCATCTGTAACCTGGGTCTAGAACTCTGTTCTGGCACTAGCATGGTTGGGCACATAGACGTTGAGCACGCCCAAGAGCTCATCTCATGCATCCTCAAAATGACATACTATGCTCTACCAGGCACAATGATCCCTCAATTCACAATGGCCTGCCGGCCGCCGTACATCTGCAACAATGACCATGCATACTCCTCCCTGTCCACCACCGAAAGGGCCAAACCCTGCAGACCAAAAGGTGTCCCATCTACTAGGCATCACCGAACCATATCTCCGGATCCTGCTCTCACCCAAGTGGTGCTCCTGCATCATCAAAATATCAATACTGCCACCAACTAGGCATCTCTGTAGCTCCTGCCTCAAGCAACCACGATAGCGTATATATTGTGCTCCGGCAAGGCCTTGTACATTCCATGAGATGATCCTCATGGATGACCTGTTGAGGTGGAAGTTGTCTCAGCCATACGGTGGGCCTTCGTCTCGCCAGCGATGGAGAAAATCCCCATCCGAGCAGCTACGAATCTGCCCACCCGTTGTGCTGCAAGAATCATGGATTAGGCACCAGTGGCTATGCCCCATGGCGACTGCCGCCTCTCGCTCAGACAAAGCAACCTCGTGTATGCATACATATCCAGGGTCGCATGCTAAGTCTGCCACTATGCGAACGACCAAATGCCAAATCCCTGAGGCATCCACACTCCCGGGATCCAAGAAAAAATGAGCCAACTCCCATAGTCGGACTATCACATCTGTCACCTCCAGATCGCTCACATGGTGGGAAAACTCAACTGCCTGAGTCTTCAAAGTGCTAAGAGCGAGCTCCAGAGTCCACTCCTGGTCGCATGGGCCACATAGAGGGAACGAGAAGGCCACCGCTGAGGAATGCTGACGCACAAAATCATGTGCACATATATCACTGTCATCATGTGCAAGTGTGTGTGATACATCAATATCATCATATGTGTGTGTGTGATACATCATCATGTGTATATGGGTGTGATACATCATCATGATCATATGAAACTGTGTCCATGCAATCGGCATCCTCAGGAACATAATCATGATGACCCAAGTGTGGGATACTCAATCAAGTCACCAAAAGAAAAATCATCCCACGATACGGAACCATTTGTGTTGATGTATCCAAGCAATGAAGTGATGCGATTATCGTGTGTGGACCACCTATACCATCTAGCACATATCTCTTCCTCATCGAACAAATGCCCAAAATGACTAGGCATCAAACTCTGAAGTTCAAACATCCAATACTTGCATGAATATACCGCCTCATGATAGAAAGAAGTCGGCAAATGAAGATGTAGAGGTCTAAGCCTTGAAGTGCCAAAGGCATGTGTGAATGCGGCAAAAGATATGCAATACATGAAACGAGAAGGAAAATCAAAATAGCAAGCATAGAGACATGATGATAGTGCATGAGCAGCTCCCTTATCATCGCAATTTGTAAACTCACACCATGGCAATCAAATGAAGGATAAAAGTAGTAGCCCATGGTTGCATGTGATCACTACCCAAAGTGCTCTAAACATGTGAATAGTGAAAAGATTTATAGAAGCCACGAGATGTGTAAACAAGGGAAAGATAGAAGACCTTTTAGAGAGGAAACTGATCAGGCCTAATAGTTCACTCTACAGATCTCCAGTTCTTCTAGTCAAAAAGAAGAATGGAACCTACCGTCTATGCATTGACTATAGAGCCCTGAATAAAATCACAATAAAAACCACATATCCTATTCCTCGAGTGGATGATCTTCTAGATAGATTGCGAGGAGCAAAGGTATTCAGTAAAGTAGACCTGAAATCCGGATACCACCAAGTGAGGATGGTAGAGGAAGATATATACAAGACTGTTTTTAGGATGTAGATAGGTCATTATTAGTTCTTAGTGATGCCCTTTGGACTCACTAATGCTCCGGCTACTTTTAGCCACATGATAAACTGCATCTTCCTCAAATATCAAAACTTTGTGGTAGTTTTCTTTGATGATATTTTTGTATTCAGTGATAGTATTGCTGAGCATGAGAAACATCAGATTCTGGAGATAGTGTTAAAAGAGAATGAGTTGTATCTCAATCCTAAGAAGAGCTCTTTCTTTCAGACAGAGATTGAATACCTTGGTCACATTGTTTCTGTTGATGGTATTCGTGTGGACCCCAAAAAGATAGAGAATATAGTGACTTGGCCGAGACCCAAAGATATTCATGAACTCTGATCATTTCTTGGTTTGTGCAATTACTATAGACGTTTTGTAAAGAATTTTGCTTACATTTCTCATTATCTCACTTTTCTTTTAAAGAAAACAAACAAGTATGTGTCGACTGATAAACAGGAAAAATCTTTTAATGCTTTAAAAGAAGCACTCACTAAAGCACCAGTTCTGCAATTACCAGACTTTGCTAGACCTTTCTTTATTGTTGTGAGGACTGATGCTAGTGGTACAGGCATAGGGGCAGTATTAATGGAAGATGGTCACCCCATAGCATGTGAGAGTAGGAAACTTAGACCCCCCCTTGAGTGCAAGTACACTATTTGATGGGATCACAATTCATCATTAAAATAGACCAGCAGAGTATTAGGCACCTACTCACCTAGCCCTTGATATTTGATAAACACATAAAATGGGCTGCTTTTATTCAGAGTTTCCAGCCTACTATTCTCTATCAGCCTGAAAAAGAGAATGTAGTCACGCTGATGCCCTTAGTCGACGGCCTAGTGTTCATCTCATCATGGCTATAGATAGCTCGACTTTCGATGCTATGAAAGACTCTTATGACCAAGACTCAGACTTTTCAGACACTTGGACCCAAATGAGAGATAATGGGTGGACTCCCCACTTAGATTACTCTTATCATGATGGATATCTCTTCTTTCAGAGAGAGGAGATTTAATTTATGCATCACGAGACCTTTTAGATAGTTTGTTATGGAGAGGAGTTGCACCAACCCCCATATGCAGGGCATAGAGGAGTATCATCTACTTTACATACCATTTCCCGAGACTTTTATTGGCCATCTATGAAGAAAGATATAGCCAAGTTTGTAGCCGAATGCATTACTTGTCCCAGAAGATTAAAAGCTATAAGGGGAAAACTCAAGGATTACTTATGCCACTCCCAATTCCCAATGCACCATGAGAGCAGATTTCAATGAACTTTATAATTGGTTTTCCGCTTACTACTAATCAGAATGACATGATTTGGACAGTAGTTGATAAATTTAGCAAACAAGTCGTGCACACTCTTGACAATGTGGAAATGGGTGATGTTGTTGATAGAATAATGTGACAAAGTGATGCCCATAACAATTTTCACCTAGGGGAGCATAGAAGTACCTAGAATGAGTTTGAAAAGGAGGAGCACTATAACCCCCGCGATGTTCATGTCAAGTACTATCAGTGTCAATGCATGGTGGACATGTATCTCGCCAAATATCCATCAGGAGTTATCTGGACGTAGAACAATGAAATTTAGAACACTCATATCCATCATTACAATCCCAATCAAAAACATTTTAGATAAGATCATCTCAAAAAGAACACAATCCTCTAAAGGCATAAGGAACCACATTATTCAAACATTGATCTACCCCAAAGAGCTTCAATTGTAGTGTTAATGCCTTATCTTTGGTTTTGGGTATGTTTTTCTTAAGAGGTGGGAATTTTAGCAATTGTCTTGGAATTTGAGCAAGATAAGAGGATTTAGGCATTGAAGTGCTAGAATCTATGCTCAAATGAGACTCATTTGGACTTGTCTTAGGTACACAAGTTGATGGTGGAATTGTGTAACAAGGAGAAATTGGGACAACTGGTGTTTCAATACATGTTTTAGGAAGATCAACACAAGTAGATTTGTAGGTGCTATTGCAGCCACCTATCCTATATTGAAGAGGTTGTGTTGATTTCTTTTGCACCCACTGATATGGAAAACTGAGGGTGGCTTTTGGAATCTTATTGATACACTCTTTTACCCCTAGCAAACCATGGCATTTAGGAAGCCAAATTGCTGTTGCACCTTCATAATAGCCTTGTGCTTTAAGAACATGCGTTGGGACCCAATGAGTAACAATCTGAGGTTTAGGTTTGGAATAGATGTGCTTTTTAGGAGGATTAGCAACTAGGCTAGATGGTACAAGTTTGTATGCATCTGTGGGTAGCCAAATTGATAATTCCTTCTTGCCTTGCCTTCTTTGAGTAGCGACTAAAGTAGTTGGAACATGCCAGCCATGGCCCTCACTTGAGTAATCATCAATTATCCACATCATTTGTGTTGGAGCTTCAAGAGCAAATTTTGAAAGTGGGTTGTGTAGGGTAGAAACACCACCCTTTTGACATGATAAAGCTCGTGGAGTAGCAAATCCCAGAATGCAATCAGAATCAATTTGCAATTTATATTGTCTATTCTTCCAATCTAATGAGCAATTGGTAGCACTTAACCATGATCGACCGAGAACAGCCTCTACCACTGCCTTGGACTTACTTGCCACATAAAAGGGCACTGACATCTGGTGATCCTGAATGGACATCATAATGACACATTTTCCCTCTATAGGGTTATCTTCACCTGAGAAGCTTCGTAAGTCAACAGGAATGTGCACAAGTGTTGGTTGTCCCAAGGCTTTCCATGTGTCAAACGAGAGAACATTATAATCTGCACCAGAGTCAGTTAAGGTAGAGACAAAGTAGGTAGTCTCATGAAGATGAAGGCACACTTGAATATTGAAAGGATCGACATATGGTTCATCAGTAGCCAAACGAGAGAACATTATAATCTGCACCAGAGTCAATTAAGGTAGAGACAAAGTAGGTAGTCTCATGAAGATGAAGGCACACTTGAATATTGAAAGGATCGACATATGGTTCATTAGTAGCCAACTGTAAGGCCAACATAGAAGCTTTGCGACGCTCCTTGGCTTTTGCAACTCTAGCTTTAGCCTCTTCTTGAGCCTGACGTTTAAGTAGGTCAAGTGCTTCTTTTCGTGTTTGTGCAGCATGCATTTGTTGAAGCATGGCTTCAGTTAATGGTTCATTGTATTTCTTGAGACGACTTCCATTAATGAAGTTAGGCATTTGCTCACCTTCTAGTGTCTCTAAATGCACTGCGCCACTCGGAGTAAGCTCATTAATCACAAACAATCCTAGGCCACGTTTCTTGATCTTTCTCTTATGCTTCTTAAGTGTGTACAAGAGCACAAGGTCTCCTTTTTTGAATCGGCCAGTTGTTACATTTCTATCATACCATTGCTTTTGTCTCCTCTTCTCAGCATACATCCCCATTACTGCCAATAAGCGGGTCTCATCAAGCTTTTCCAATTCATCAATGCATTGTGAAAGCTCATGACCAGTCCAGTCCAATTGTTTAGCTACTCGTAGAGTAGGTACAAGAAATTCAATTGGAAGAATTGCATCTAGCCCAAAAGCAACCTCAAATGGGGTTGTGCCCATAGATGTTTTATAGGCTGTCCTATACGCCCAAAGAACTGAGTGCAACTTTTTCTCCCAATCAGTCCTATGTCCCTCAACAATCTTTGTGAGTGCTGTGCAGAGAATCTTGTTAGTACTCTCAGCTTGTCCATTGGTCTGGGGATGATAGGGTGCAGAACGCTTGTGAATTACCATAAATTCTTGAAGCAAAAACTCTATGATCTCATTCACAAAGTGCACACCTTGATCACTAACGATTTCAATAGGTAAGCCATAGCGTGTAAACACGTACTCATACAAGAACTTGGCTGTGGTTCTGGCATCATTTTTGACTGTAGCCTTTGCCTCTACCCATTTGGTCAAATAGTCAGTTGTTGTGACTGTAATATATTCTGCATGTGTGTGACGAGCTGGAGGTTTAATGGGACCGACAAAATCGATACCCCATTTTGCAAAAGCACGTGTGCTTAACATAGGCCGCAATGGCATATTGTCTTTAGTGATGGGAGGTTTGGTCCTTTGACAATCGTCACAACGTTTCACATATTCTTCGGCATCCATTTGTAAGGTTGGCCACCAAAGCCCAGACCACCTAATCAACTTAGCGGTGGTATTGCCCGAAAAGTGTCCACCCCCAACATCTACATGTGCATGAGTCAAGATTTTCAAGTAGTCAGCTTCACATACACACATGCGTAAGTTGCCATCCTTGCCCCTCTTGTAGAGTTGGCCCTCTATCAGCGTATAGTTTGCCGCTTCAACTTTAATAGCACACCTTCGATGTTTAGGAATTTTTTGATCAGTAAGACCATGCTGAAGATAGTCCACAATATACTTACTCCAACTTGGTGTAGTTGAAATTTGGAATAATGTGACATTATGAATTGGTTGTTGAATTTGACATGAAGCTTAGTTATACGAAAAAAAATTCTACATCCACATGCATGGTAGGCCACCATGGCCCATCCTGAGATATACGTCGCACACAAGTAGTAGCTGATGCATGGATTCCACCGATACCCGCATGTGCCCATTCCAAGATCTCCTCATATTGATCAGGGTTAGGTATAAGTTGCAACACTCCATCATTACCCTAACGATATAATCTCCCTGAGATTAACTTGAATGGTCACCATAGGTCCACATTAGGACCCGCTAGTTGTATCTGCCCACTTGTCAAAATTTCTAAGATGGGTTCAGACCATTTAGGAGCTGTCTCTACAAGGAAAAGTGTTGAATCTAACATATCATCATCCACACCCACAGGAGCTTCGCCAGAGGTGATTCGAGACAAATGATCTGCCCTAAGATGAGTTGTTCCTTTTCGAACTGCCACTTCAAAATCAAAATCTAGAAGGATGATAAACCACCTCACAATCCTTCCAGTTGCACAAGGCTTATTCACCAAATATAGCAATGCTTGATGGTCCACAAAAAATATGAATTTGTTTGCCAAAAGGTAATGGCGAAACTTTTTCACTACATATATCATGGACAAACCTTCTCTTTCTGTTGTGGTGTAATTCTTCTCAGCATTGTTCAACTGTCGACTAGCATATGAGATTGGGAAATCCTTATTATGTTCTCCCGATTGAGCCAAAATACATCCAATTGCAAAGTTTGAAGCATTAATATGGACATGAAAGATTTGGTTCCAATCTGGTGCCCATAAGATGGGTGCAGTCACTAATGCTTGCTTCAACTTTTCAAAGGATTCCTCACACTCATTAGTCCAATTAAACTTTACAAGAAGAGCATATAATGGTCTGGCTAGGACAGCGTACATGTAAATGAATCGACGATAATAGCCACAATGTCCCATGAATGTTTGAACCCCTTTAGGGTTGATAGGCTGAGGTAATGAGACAATGACATCAATTTTATCCATATCTGTTGAAATCCCATTGCAAGAAACAATATGGCCCAAGATTTTCCCTTGTCTTACCATGAATTTGCACTTGTCAGGATTTAAGCATATACGATAAAGTTGACACTTTTGAAACACCAGTCTGAGGTGTTCTATATGATCATCATGCTCTTGTGAGTGAACACATAAATCATCCATGAAGATCTCAAGAAATTGCCTAAGATACTCCTTGAATACATGACTCATTAACCTCTGAAAGGTTGCTGGTGCATTTGTTAGACCAAATGGCATAACACGATAGGCAAAGATGCCATCTTCAGTAGCAAAGGCTGTCTTATGTTGATCCTTTGGATCAATTGACACTTGATTGTAACCGGAGAATCCATCCAAGAAACTATATGCCTTTTTCCCTGCAACTCGTTTCAGAACATGATCAAAGTGATTGGAAGTGGGTAATGATCACGCACAGTAGCTGCATTTACCTTCTTAAGGTTTACACATACTCGAAGTTTTCCATTTTTCTTGGGCACCACTACAATAGGGGAGACCCATTCAGTGTGTTCAATCTCATAGATAAATTCTGCCTCTAAGAGCTTGTCTATTTCTTCCTTTATCTTTCGTGCAAAATTCTCATTGTAAGTATAAGGACGTTGCTTGGAAGGCTTTGCATCTTCTCGCAATGGAATTGTATGCTGACATATGCTTGGATCAACTCCTTTGAGGTCTTTATAACTCCAAGCAAACACATCGCGATACTCCTTTATTGTTTGAATTAATAACTTCTCCTCATCTAAGGACAAGTCTGTGGTGGCAATCCACACATAGCGAGGCTCTTCTCCTGGCTTAGCAATATCAATCTTTTTTGCATCTTCTGGACCATCATATGAAACCCCTGGCACGCTTGGTTTTTGTCACATGGGCTGTTGAAGAACAATCTTCTGATCCTGAAGAGTGTAGTGTGTGAAGTTGGGGGGAACATTGAGACCTTGTTCTTGTCCACTTGAGTCGTCACTCATTGAAGACCATGTGGTTTTGAGCTCTCCTTCTCGCCATCTTGCATCGAATTTTTTTATTCAACCGTTATCTTTGCACTTCCGACATTCTCTTTTGAATCGGTTTTAGACTTGAGTTTTGGTTTTTGTTTCTTCGTTTTTTAACGATTTTTGCTAACAATTTTTAGCTTTTCTCCTGCTTGGAATCCATCTGGTCGTTTTACTTGGTCTTTGATACTATCTTGTGCTTGGACATAGTATAGATATCCGTTCTTTCCTGAGAAATGAGGTGGTGGTCGAGAGTGTTCATTCTTAACCTCCTCCTTTTCTTTTTGTAGTCTCTCATGTCGTTCCCTCTCATCTTGTTTACGGATTCTCTTATGGCTCTTACAGCATTTACGTTTAGGTCGGCTTCGAGGGATCTCTACTTGAACCTCCCTTCCTCTCAAGAGTAAGCGTGCCTTACCTAACTCTTCCTCACGGATTATCACATCATTATCAAAATCAGAGTCCCATCCATCTTCCTTATTATCAGCATCATTAGCAGATTCAAGTGTTAAATCCTCCACTAAGACTTCCTCTACCTGCAGATCTGTTGTGGATGCATCCCTATAGTACAAATCATCTAGAAGGTCACGTGGTTGTACCATTCATATAGGAATAATGTCATATCCATCTGAGTCACAAAATTGAATTGGCTTAGGTAAAGCACAGGTCGATAATGTTGCAAGGACATGACTCCATTCTAGTGGATCAATTAAATGCTCAGGGAAGGGTTGTGGAATGTATGCCTCATCTGATACACTTCGATTACCCTTAAGTCTCTCAATGTTGAAATCCTTACATGAGGCTCCACACATCCACAGATCTTCTCGCCCATCTGACAATGTAACTCTTGAGCCCTCAGATGAAGCAGAATCAAACTCATCTATTGGAGACCTTGTTACATCACGATAGGAGTGATTCCTTAGGTTGACCCTTGTGATGACAGAATCATGTCGAAGGTACAAATAATTGTATCCCCAATCTTGAATCATTTGAAATTGTCGCATGAATGGTCTACCCAATATCACTTCATAGTTTGGATGTTTTTCAAAATCCACTACTGCAAAGGTGTGCTCATATTCAATCCCACATGTGGTGACCAATATGTTCTCAAGCAGCCCAAGGGGATGTTCTAAGCTTCCATCTGCTAGCTCTGCAAGCGCATCCTGGTACTCCTAATAGCTAGTTTGCCCCACTTTTCCCAAATGGACCTTGTCACAATGCCCACTCTTGCACCACTATCAAGTATTGCAGTTGAAGCTACTTGTCGCACTTCTAATGGGAGGGTAGCATTTCCCTGATCGTCCTCACAAAATTTTCCTACTTTGTTGATAGGAACTGGCAAAACATGCTTTGTCTCAGGGTGTATAGTACAATGATGGTGACCCTTTTGTAGCAATACCTGCTCTGACAAACATGTGGCAATATCATTCCACAACTCAGGTCGAAGCTTTATCAAATCAAGCAAAGGTAAGGTACAAGCCACTGGTGCTGACAAAATATCTTGCACGATACCCATATCCATCTCCTTTGTCAACCTTTTATGCATGGAGGGTATCCTCAAGGTTTGAGAACAGTTCTCATATTCTCCCAAATATGATGGTAAGGTTTTCATTGTATGCTTACTTCTAGGAGAAACAATTGTTTGAACTTCTTCCTGGATGCTTGGGCGTCTAGAGTTGTTTTCTGTGCCCCTGGTAAAATCCACCTCAAAGAATGGAGGTGAACTAATAGAGGACATATTCTCATTAACTTTCTCATGAACTGCTGCCCACATCTCATTTGCCATGTCCTCGTTAGCATCAATAATTTCATCATTGCATGGGAAGACAAGGCTAGGTGGTGGCAGAATACCTTCTTTCAATGGGGTGTCAATTGGTGCAGACCTCTCGCTACTATGAGCTTGTGAAATGAGCTCACTTTTCATTTCCCGACTTGATGACACTTCTGGTATGGTTTCTAATGTTGGCTTAAGAGAGGTTGGGCCCCAAGGAATGGGTGGAGGTGGTCCCTCAATTATTGATTGAGCTTCCCTAATGAGTTGCTGATGTACAGCTAGATTGATCTTCTCCTCACGAGGGTTTGGGTATTCTTGAAGTCTCTTGGGTAGCTCAGATAAAGCTGCAATGCGACTTCTATGAGCATCAATGATGGCATCTAGAGTCTCGTTCACCTTATCCACAAAAATAGAACCCCCAAAACTATCCTTGGTTGTACTAGCCTCATCTTGTTTAGCACTAGGCCCAGGTTGAGGTCATTAGGAACTCAATGGAGTCTTCTTGGGCCCTTTTATTTGGCAATTTAAGGGAGTCAAACCTTTTCTCTTAAGACGAAACGTTTTCTAATTTGAAGCTTCAAAACGGCTACTTTATTCGAATTTGAATTTTGGGAGAAAAATGGAATTTAAAATTAGAAAACGGCTACTTTATTCGAATTTGAATTTTGGGAGAAAAATGGAATTTTGGGAGAAAAATGGAATTTAAAATCTAGCGAATAAAACCATATCATGTAACATATCTATGGAAAGCTCTTGATGCGTAGATCACGGATCTGTAATCTCCGCTCAAATCGGAGCTTGTATGTAGAAGTTATGGAGGTCCGAAAATTGTAAAATTGCCCCCCCCCCCCCTTTTGGGGGGAAAAGTGCACCCTTTGACCACTCTTACACCTCTCTTACAAACCCATGGTTTTTGCTTACATGGCGGGCTTCTATTTGTCAAAAAGTTAAACGTTTCCATAACCTCATAGCAAATTAAAGGGCCCAAAAAGACTCCATTGAGTTCCTAATGTGATGCTCCTCATGCACTTCTTGGGATGTAAAAGTTTGATCCTTCATGTTTTGTTTAGAGGCTTCTTGAGAACTAGTGGATGCACTTTTAGTTCGCTTGTTGCGGTTCTTTTTCCTCCTAGTGGTCCTTTTTCTATTGGAATGTAGGGTCTTGTCCACTAGATTTGTCTTTGCATCCCTAGTTCGAGGTGTCTCATCAGTTTGCATTTTGGCATTTCGTGTCTGTGATCTAGTCATGACTCTAAGTGGCACGACATCCTCATTCTCTGATGAAGGTGGTGATGGAACTGCCCCTACAAGGTTGAGTGAGACCTTTGGTTGAGAGGTGCCTTCCTCATGTGGTTTCAGCAAACAATCCTTTGGGAAGTGTTCTACACAACACCCTAGACAATATCTTTCAATTGGTGAAAACTGTGGTACTGTTGTATTGGATCGAGCTATTTGCCTTGAGCGATGTGGACAATCACGAGCCCAATGGGGTTCTTCGCACTCATAACAGGGATCCATTAGTTTGGCTTCTACTTTTCTTTGCTGCCATTGACCTGAGGGGCCTGGAGTCCTATGTTGGTAGCCGCCTAGCAACATCAAAGAGTTTTGTTCCCCTGGTTGAGTCTCCCCAGTGCTTGTTGGCTTGGATATGCAAGAATTTCAAAGAGATTTTCCTTGGATGAATATGATGCATATTCCTCCTCCACATAGCCTGGGTTTACCAAGTCTCTACACATATTTGAATTGTCGACCCTCACAGGAGCAGTCCTAGGAGCAGGAGGTTGAGCTCCAAGAATAGGTCGTGCTTGCTCTTGTGCCATCGGTGGCTTACGTTCAAAATTAGTATACTGTTGATACATTTGTGGAGCCACTCCACCCCTTTGCTGCTCACGCTCCTGTCTCATTCTTGCAATGCGAGTACATTCCTGTGTGGTGTGGGTAAAGTTCCAAGCACAGGCCTGGCACCACTTCTTTGTGGGTTGGTTTATGACTAGAGGAGAAAAGGTATTACATTCTTCGGTTTTATGATTACCGCCACATGCTCCACAAAGATGAGGACCTGTAGGTAGTACACTCCTCATTTGCTGCTGTTGTTGTGGCTCAATGGGTGGGCGATAGATTTGTCCCAATCTCCTTAGTACTAGGTTAGCTATCTGGTCTGGATTTACTAGCACGCTAGACCCTAAACTTTGGTCATCACCCCACTGATCTCTAGGTTTCACCTAAGGCCCAGTACCATCTTGGAATTTGAAGTTATCAGTGAAATCCATAGCAGCATGGAAACACTCATTGAAATTTGTATGCTTCTTTGCATAGAGATGTGTATGCAGTGTTGAATTTTTGAGTCCTTTTAAGAAGAGAGAAATTAATTGACTTTGGGCGGGCTTCTCATCTTCTGGGCAACGATTAATGTACTGCTTCATTCTATTTACACAGACTCTAACACTCTCAGTCTCGCCTTGCTTGAAAGAGTAGATGTTTGCTACTATGTCATGTTGAATCCCCACCAAGGAAAAAGCAGCAATGAATCTCTCTTCCAAAACTCGTAAAGAAGATTTGTCTGAAGCCTCTAATGCCTGAAACCAAGCAAGGGCCTTTCCCTCAAGAGTGAGCCCAAATCCTTCAATTTGAGTATGCTTGTCAGCCACTTGCTCAGCTCGAACTGCTTGCCTAAATGCTGCTACATGGTCGTATGGATCTCCCGACCCTTCATACTTCTTTACCAGTTTCTAAAGAGTTAATGGCCTTACTTGTCTTGAATACTCATCATAGGGCCTATGGCCTCTCACTTTCAGTGGGAATTGTTCCTCTCTTTGGTAAGATGGTCCACATGCATCCCAATTTGGTGTGGGTCCCCTATTACCAGCCTCACCAACCCCCTCCAAAGATCTTGTCACCCGCATTTCAGGAGGCGCATTTATGGGAGGCCGAGTTGGCTCCCCTACCCTCCGATTGTCATAGTGAGAAAAATGTTGTTGTGGTGTGATCTGTGGTCGCACTTTTGGTGTAGGATAATATCTTGGTGCTAGAGTTGGGCTACTTGCAGTGGTCCACTTTGATGTTGAGGGTCCCTCTCTAGTGAACTCTCGTAGGGGAGGAGCAACAGTTTCTCCAAGAAAGGCTTTCTCTCCTGGTTTATCTGTATTTGTTGAGGACACTTCCATGAATAATGGTTGTCCTTTCCACGTGAGCTCCCGAATCTCCTTCCAATCCAAGGTTCGGTATTCATTGGCCCATTTATCAACGATTCGGTTCATGTGTCCTGCAAGCTTCTCAACTACCACCACCAGTGCTAGAGGAAGATCTAGCTCTGGCAATCTAGTTGTGGCATAATATCCCTCTAAAGAGTCCTTATAGACCTCTTGAAGTGGGTCATCCTATAAGACCTTTGTCACTGGAATTTGTGGTACAAACGCCCATTGGTTCTCAGCCCCCTGATCCATTTTGCTCTTGCCTTTCCTATCCCTTTCCAAATTTAGATCTACAAGAAGTAAATCATCTATGGATGGCTTTGAGGACTGGGCATTGGAGGGTCCTGGCATGTCCGGCTCATTGAGCCAATCATCTCTAGACTCCCTTGCTCTGGAAAGCTTTGATAAGTCTAAGAACTCGCTTTTAGAGAGCTCCCCTAATTTGTCTACTTTTTCTGGATGGTAGGTGACTTCGTAGCGAACACCATCTCCACCCATGTACATGTTACCCTGGTCATTGACTAGAGGTGCTCTATCAAGTTCTGAGAAAATGTCTGCGATCTTAACAAGATACCGTTGTTGTGGATCCCTAAAGATCTCAGCTCCTTGAGCATTCGTGTAGACATATTGGAGTCTCACATTGAGTGTTAACCCCATGGTGTCGGCTTCTTCAAATGGATTAAAAGATCTTGTGGGTGTCCTATTTGGGGCTAAGGGATGACTATTTGACGGCCCTAGATTGTCCATGGACAATGAGCTAGTTGTTCTGGAAAGGGTATCGGATTGGGATTCGGAAAAGGTTTCAGCAATATCTGCCAAATTTCCTACCGATTGGGTCCCACTTTCCTGCGTAGGTACTTTGAGCCTTTGCTCCTTTGCTCTCCATGCTAGTGCACCCCGGCCTTAAGGCTCGAACTTCAGATTGAGCCTTCGTTCTCCATGCTAGTGCACCCCGGCCTTAAGGCTCGAACTTGAGTTTGAGCCTTAGCTCTCCATGCTAGTGCACCCCGGACTTAAAGGGTCGAACTTGAGTTTGAGCCTTTGCTCTCCACGCTAGTGCACCCCGGTCTTAAGGCTCAAAATTGAGTTTGAGACTTTGCTCTCCATGCTAGTGCATAAGGCTCGAACTTGAGATTGAGCCTTCATCCTCCATGCTAGTGTACCCCGGCCTTAAGGCTGGACCTAGATTGAGTCTTTGTTCTCCATGTTAGTGCACCCCGGCCTTAAGGCTCGAACTTGAGTTTGAGCCTTTACTCTCCATGCTAGTGCACCCCGGCCTTAACGCTCGAACTTCAGATTGAGCCTTCCTTCTCCATGCTAGTGCACCCCGGCCTTGAGGCTCGAACTTGAGTTTGAGCCTTTGCTCTCCATGCTAGTGCACCCCGGCCTTAAGGCTCAAACTTCAGATTGAGCCTTCGTTCTCCATGCTAGTGTACCCCGACCTTAAGGCTTGACCTAGATTGAGTCTTTGTTCTCCATGTTAGTGCACCCCGGCCTTAAGGCTCGAGCTTGAGTTTGAGCCTTTGCTCTCCATGCTAGTGCACCCCGGTCTTAAGGCTCGAAATTGAGTTTGAGCCTTTGTTGTCCATGCTAGTGCACCTCGGCCTTAAGGCTCGAACTTCAGATTGAGCATTCGTTCTCCATGCTAGTGTACCCCGACCTTAAGGCTTGAACTTGAGTTGGAGCCTTTGCTCTCGATGCTAGTGTACACCAGTCTTAAGGCTCAAACTTTAGATTGAATCTCCCCTACATGGAACCTACATGGAACTTATGTGTTAAGGCTCATTCTCCATGCTTAACTTTACATGGAACTTGGCCTTAAGGCTCCAACTCAAGTTGGAGCCTTGCCTATCTATGCTAGCGTATCCCTAGCATATGAGTGCACAACTTGGATCTAGGCTCCAGCTTAAGTTCGAGCCTCTCCTACATAAAACTTGGCCTAAAGGCTCGAACTTGAGCTTGAGCCTTGTCTCTTCAGATTGAGTCTTCGTTCTCCATGCTAGTGCACCCCGGCCTTAAGGCTCGAACTTGAGTTTGAGCCTTTGCTTTCCATGCTAGTGCACCTTGGTCTTAAGGCTCGAACTTGAGTTTGAGCCTTTGCTCCTTTGCTCTCCATGCTAGTGCACCCTGGCCTTAAGGCTCGAACTTCAGATTGAGCCTTCGGTCTCCATGCTAGTGCACCCCGGCCTTAAGGCTCGAACTTGAGTTTGAGCCTTTGCTCTCCATGCTAGTGCACCCCGGCCTTAAGGCTCAAACTTGAGATTGAGCCTTTGCTCTCCATGCTAGTGCACCCCGGCCTTAAGGCTCAAACTTGAGTTTGAGCCTTTGCTCCTTTGCTCTCCATGCTAGTGCACCCCGGCCTTAAGGCTCGAACTTGAGTTTGAGCCTTTGCTCCTTTGCTCTCCATGCTAGTGCACCCCGGCCTTAAGGCTCGAACCTCAGATTTAGCCTTCGTTCTCCATGCTAGTGCACCCCGGCCTTAAGGCTCAAACTTGAGTTTGAGCCTTTGCTCTCCATGCTAGTGCACCCCGGCCTTAAGGCTCGAACTTGAGTTTGAGCCTTTGCTCCTTTGCTCTCCATGCTAGTGCACCCCGGCCTTAAGGCTTGAACTTCAGATTGAGCCTTCGTTCTCCATGCTAGTGTACCCCGACCTTAAGGCTCGAACTTGAGTTGGAGCCTTTGCTCTCGATGCTAGTGTACACCAGCCTTAAGGCTCAAACTTCAGATTGAATCTCCCCTACATGGAACTTATGTGTTAAGGCTCATTCTCCATGCTTAACTTTACATGGAACTTGGTCTTAAGGCTCCAACTCAAGTTGGAGCCTTGCCTATCTATTCTAGCGTATCCCTAGCATATGAGTGCACAACTTGGATCTAGGCTCCAGCTTAAGTTCGAGCCTCTCCTACATAAAACTTGGCCTAAAGGCTCAAACTTGAGATTGAGTTTGAGCCTTTGCTCTCCATGCTAGTGCATAAGGCTCAAACTTGAGATTGAGCCTTCGTTCTCCATGCTAGTGTACCCCGGCGTTAAGGCTCGACCTAGATTGAGCCTTTTTTCTCCATGTTAGTGCACCCCGGCCTTAAGGCTCGAACTTGAGTTTGAGCCTTTGCTCTCCATGCTAGTGCACCCCGGCGTTAAGGCTCAAACTTGAGTTTGAGCCTTTGCTCCTTTGCTCTCCATGCTAGTGCACCCCGGCCTTAAGGCTCGAACTTCAGATTGAGCCTTCGTTCTCCATGCTAGTGCACCCCGGCCTTAAGGCTCGAACTTGAGTTTGAGCCTTAGCTCTCCATGCTAGTGCACCCCGGACTTAAAGGGTCGAACTTGAGTTTGAGCCTTTGCTCTCCATGCTAGTGCACCCCGGTCTTAAGGCTCAAAATTGAGTTTGAGACTTTGCTCTCCATGCTAGTGCATAAGGCTCGAACTTGAGATTGAGCCTTCATCCTCCATGCTAGTGTACCCCGGCCTTAAGGCTGGACCTAGATTGAGTCTTTGTTCTCCATGTTAGTGCACCCCGGCCTTAAGGCTCGAACTTGAGTTTGAGCCTTTGCTCTCCATGCTAGTGCACCCTGGCCTTAACGCTCGAACTTCAGATTGAGCCTTCCTTCTCCATGCTAGTGCACCCCGGCCTTGAGGCTCGAACTTGAGTTTGAGCCTTTGCTCTCCATGCTAGTGCACCCCGGCCTTAAGGCTCGAACTTCAGATTGAGCCTTCGTTCTCCATGCTAGTGTACCCCGACCTTAAGGCTTGACCTAGATTGAGTCTTTGTTCTCCATGTTAGTGCACCCCGGCCTTAAGGCTCGAGCTTGAGTTTGAGCCTTTGCTCTCCATGCTAGTGCACCCCGGTCTTAAGGCTCGAAATTGAGTTTGAGCCTTTGCTCTCCATGCTAGTGCATAAGGCTCAAACTTGAGATTGAGCCTTCATTCTCCATGCTAGTGTACCCCGGCGGCCTTAAGGCTCGACCTAGATTGAGTCTTTGTTCTCCATGTTAGTGCACCCCGGCCTTAAGGCTCGAACTTGAGTTTGAGCCTTTGCTCTCCATGCTAGTGCACCCTGGCCTTAAGGCTCGTACTTGAGTTTGAGCCTTTGCTCCTTTGCTCTCCATGCTGGCCTTAACGCTCGAACTTCAGATTGAGCCTTCGTTCTCTATGCTAGTGCACCCCGGCCTTAAGGCTCGAACTTGAGTTTGAGCCTTTGCTCTCCATGCTAGTGCACCCCGGCCTTAAGGCTCGAACTTCAGATTGAGCCTTCGTTCTCCATGCTAGTGTACCCCGGCCTTAAGGCTCGACCTAGATTGAGTCTTTGTTCTCCATGCTAGTGTAACCCGGGCTTAAGGCTCGAGCTTGAGTTTGAGCCGTTGCTCTCCATGCTAGTGCAAACCGACCTTAAGGCTCGAACTTGACTTTGAGCCTTTGCTCCTTTGCTCTCCATGCTAGTGCACCCTGGCCTTAATGCTCGAACTTCAAATTGAGCCTTCGTTCTCCATGCTAGTACACCCGGCCTTAAGGCTCGATCTTGAGTTTGAGCCTTAGCTCTCCATGCTAGTGCACCCCGGCCTTAAGGCTCGAACTCGAGTTTGAGACTTTGCTCTCCATGCTAGTGCACCCCGGTCTTAAGGCTCGAAATTGAGTTTGAGCCTTTGTTGTCCATGCTAGTGCACCTCGGTCTTAAGGCTCGAACTTCAGATTGAGCATTCGTTCTCCATGCTAGTGTACCCCGACCTTAAGGCTCGAACTTGAGTTGGAGCCTTTGCTCTCGATGCTAGTGTACACCAGCCTTAAGGCTCAAACTTTAGATTGAATCTCCCCTACATGGAACCTACATGGAACTTATGTGTTAAGGCTCATTCTCCATGCTTAACTTTACATGGAACTTGGCCTTAAGGCTCCAACTCAAGTTGGAGCCTTGCCTATCTATGCTAGCGTATCCCTAGCATATGAGTGCACAACTTGGATCTAGGCTCCAGCTTAAGTTCGAGCCTCTCCTACATAAAACGTGGCCTAAAGGCTCGAACTTAAGCTTGAGCCTTGTCTCTATATGCTGGTGTACCCCTGTCATATGAGTGCACAACTTGGATCTAGGCTCTAGCTTAAGTTCGGATTTCCCCTATATGGAACTTGGCCTTAAGGCTCCAATATACTAGTGTACCCCTGGCATATGAGTGCACAACTTGTATCTAGACTCCAGCTTAAGTTCAAGCCTCCCATACATGGAACTTTGCCTTAAGACTCAAACTTGAGTTTGAGCTTTGCCTTTCTATGCTAGCGTACCCCTAGCATATGAGTGCACAACTGAGATCTAGGCTCCAGCTTAAGTCGAGCTTCTATATGGATTAAGTAAATGCAAGTGAGGTCCCCGCTATTCAAGAAAACTAAGTGAAGCATCAATAATTGTAGCATGCATTAAGTTTCTTAAGTTTGATAGGTTTTGATTTGATATGTAGCATTTAAATCCATTTTTTTCTAAGGTTATGAAACTTTTTTTGTGCTTCACAGGAATGGAAGCTAGCAGAGCGCCCGCTACCTCGCAACCACATGGTGCACCAATCTTTACTCTGGATGCTCTTGAAACAACAACTCAGGGGTGGATAATGTGGAGGACCTGGTGAAAGCGGTGAGGCATACAAAGAAGGCTTTGGATTCACAAAAAAAGTCCATACCTGAAAAGGAGACAACAACCATTCAAGTTAGAAAAATTGTGGAGAAAAAAGGCAGGGCCATAGTGAATAGTGCACTTGAAGCATCTAGAAATGTTGGTGCAACTTCTTCAAAACATAAAAAGGAGGGTGACAAAACAAAAGACAACTGTCTCTTCCTTGAAAGTTAATCAAGAGAAAGGTAGAAAAGTGCATTGATAGTGCTTATGAATGTACAACGAAAGGTGATCACCCATGTTTTTACTTCAATGTCTCAAAGTGGAGATAGTATTTAACATTCTCTTCTTCATATGAAAGGTCTTGTATAATCTCAATTAAGTTTAGTGTCATGTTTTCCTTGTCCTTCCAATATTGTTGCATTGACGTATGTATCTATACAACTACAAACAAATACACCAAATAGTTGTGTCAAGATATAGTCTAATGGCACAAAGAGTGCACCAACAAATAGATGTTAGCTCAAACTACACAAAAATACCGACTTTCCAACCAATCTTATAAGAAATAGGACTCGAATAATTCCCAAAATTCCTAAATTTGTCTTCTATGGTCTATTATTGGGGATGCCCATCCAACCATTTTTCCATGCTTGCAATTAGTATCGTGAGCGATGTCTTATAAATACTACATTGTAAGTGTGATTGGCATATTCTTTGCGGGTCTATGTTATGTATGCTATGATTGGGTGATGCCATGTGTACGCATGCTAGTATTGTTGATATTGGTGTTTGATTGCCTCACCTAACATGTTGACTTGTTGAGTATAGGTGATGAGTACGAGGATGCCGAATGAGGCATTGTACTTGTGCGAGGGTCACCGAACGAGGTGTCACACAAGCATGAGTGTGCAAGGGTCACTGAACGAGGTGTTGCACATGCGAGGGTCACCGAACGAGTTCTCGCGTGGATTTTTTCATGTGCATGGGCGTTTACATCGCCTTGACATTTATGAGTTATACTTCATTATTGTTGGTTGGCCGTGTGCCATTTATTTCTACTCATATATTTATGCACCCCGATGTGTATGGGTGTAGTGCATGTGAACTAGAGGTTCACTATTATTTTTGGTACACACTAGATGTGTGTGAACATCCTCTAGAAGGATTGATTATTTTTGTAAAAATAGCCCTATTTTTGGCAAAAGATTCATGATTGGCTCAAGGGATAGTTTGAGGAATACATGATTAAATACTCATGTCGTGCAAGGAGCTAGCACGCATGAGGTGGAGATTTAACCCAATCCTTGTTGATTTATGGTGGTGTTTATTCTGCGCATAGTTTTCAAGTCTATGGTTTATCTTCCATGTTTATTTCCATGTCCATGTTTAATATGTCTGAATCTGTTATTTGTTTGGAGTTGAATATTTATTCGTGATTATTGTGTGCAATTTTGGTACTTTGATTCTCTTTTGTGTGGCAACTTCCTGACAAAGATTGTGAAAGAAAATATGGCCAAAGGAGGTATGGATGGATAATGAATCCCCAAAGAAAGAAGCGTGTAAGCTATAAAAGATAAATATCCCAAGATTTAAATGGCTAAAGTGTAAATGGTGGCAAAAGGGATAGAAGATGTGAAAAGAGGGAAGTGTAAAAAAAACACCTAAAAAAAGTTTCTCTCCCTCAAAATGTTGTTTTGTTGTGTTTTTTTTAAAAAATTGTCTCCTTCTTCTTGTTGGTTTTTATACCTTTAGCTGATCATATATGATGCTTGATTGATCTTGTGTGACACTATTAGGCCTTGCTAACACATAACTTAACTATCTAACTCGGTTCTGATTCAACAGTCCTCTACTCTTCACTCACAACTTCTTAGTAATAAACTCCAACAAAACAACATAGATATAACTCAAAACATAGGAAGTCATCAATCCAACACAATCAGTTCTTGTGTACATATGAAACTGAGCTAACACATAACTTAACTATCTAACTCGGTTCTGATTCAACAGTCCTCTACTCTTCACTCACAACTTCTTAGTAATAAACTCCACCAAAACAACATAGATATAACTCAAAACCTAGGAATTCATCAATCCAACACAATCAATTCTCATGTACATATTAAACTGAGCTAATCACAACACCCCTGAGATGTGGGGTTCTAATAAAAAAGAGAGAAGAAACACCAGAAATCTCCATAGTTATATTCCAACAATTCTTCAAAGACATCCAACTCAAACTAATCACCACCTACAACAAGTCTCAAACTTCAACAGGGGAATGATTGAGTAAATCTTTGGAGATTTCTAAGTTCTTATAGAGTTGCAATTCAGAGATCTTCGGACTCCATGTCCCTATAAGACCCTCTATCACCCCTGCACCCTCTTCTCTGGCCACACCCAAGCTTTTCCAATCCAATCCCTTGTCATCTCTCAAGCAAAGCAGATCCCCAATCAGCTTCCTCAGAATTGCTATACCACAACCAAAATCCCGTAGCTCTCTCTACGCTCTCTCTCATAATTGTTTCTCTCCCCTACTCCTATTGCTTCCATGCACCTAATGTGCACCCCCGTCAACTACCCTGCTACCATGCATCAGTTCTCTCTCTCACTTAACTATAACTGACAACAACTGGCTCATTGGTTGTAGGCGGCCATGAAGCACCTCTTCTTCCCTAAGGATCCATACATATCCGTTCGGTTTATTCAGTCCTTGTGGTTAGCCTTTCTTTTTCTTCTTGATGGCACATTTCCACTTGGTTGCCACATATTACCTTTGCCATCTAGGATCCACTAAACATTTTCATTTGGTTTTACACCATGTTTTAACTGGGCTTGGGATTCCTCTCACATCTTGATACCTATGGAGGACATAGTTCCTAGCTTGAGAATTACGATGATGAGTGATAGAGTGGCTGAAAATGCAATGGTGGTTGAAAGGCTTATCAATCTAGAAAAGTTGGAGGAGACCAAAGTAATAGCCACGCATGGGTTAATGGTATAAAACTTTTATGTAAGAATAAGGTGTTGAAATATATGATGTACAAGTGATAAAGGGTGAGAGAAAGAGGTCATGTAGGTGTGAGAGAAAGAGGTCATGTAGGTGTGAACACACTCCAAATAAAGTGGGCATGTGGGTAGAAAAGGGTTCTAGGATTGGCTCAATCCTAGCTCTTGGTGAATCCTATATAAAGGCCTGGAGGCTTCACTTTTTGTAACACAACACAATCAAGACATTCACAAGGTGAAGGTCAAGCCAACTTTGGAGTGGCTGAAATAGAAGGTAATATAGAAGTTTTCTATACATCTCGTGTTCTTGCTCTCTCTCATACATGTTCTATCTTACCATCAACTATTGCTTCTGTTGTGCATGCTCCCCATAATTTTGATATGATATTAGAGCCTTACAAAGGCTAAGTTTCCCTTCAATCCCCTTTTCTTTCTTTCTCACTATCATAAGCCATTCACATCCTCATCAAGGACGGTGGCATAAGAAGGTGAGAAACAAAAAGACGTTAAGAAAGAAAAGAGGATATTCCGTCATCATCAACAAGTTTTTGAAGCTTGGAAGAAGAAGAAGAAGACGATCCTCATCATCAACAAGAAGAAGAAGAAAAAGAAAGTATAAATTTTCGTCATTTTTCTCCCTCGTCGATGTTCTCTTTGAAGCTTTGGAACCGTGAAGAAGAGATATGAGAGTCACTTTGAAGTTCTAAGTTACTGTGTCCTTAGCCTCACAATCAAGGAGGTGGAAGAAAAAAAACGCAGCACATCCATCTCTGAATTTCCGTCGGCCGCCATCCGTCCGTCACCGTCAACGTCGCCATTCCGCCTGCCATCGTCCACCATCAGTCTGCAATGTCCATCCGTTGCGTTTTTTTGTCTAGTATGGTGGCCACAATAACCAGGTGCTTCAAATGGCAAGCCTTTCTTGCTATAACACAAGCTAAGCAAGGTGACAACAGCGCAGTCATCGGCAGCAGCGATCGGCGCATCATGGCGTCAGCGCATTTTTTTTTACAAAAGAAAGGCGCATCATGGCGTCAGCGCATTTTTTTTTACAAAAGAAAATGTATTTTAAAGGTTTAAAAACCTTTGCCTTTTTTCCATCAAGGTTTTTTTAAAAGAGAAAAAAACTACCTCTTTTACTAAGGTTCTTTGAAACCTTTCAACTGTACTTTTTAAAACCTTTCTACAAGGTTTTCTTTAAACCTGTTGCTCAAAGGTTTTCAACCATATTTCTCTAAGTCCTCAAAAGTTTTACAAAGGTTTTTTTCCTCATTTCTTTTAAGCTCGAGACAAGCAGAGGAAGAAATTATTTTTTGTTGTTCTTGCTTGGGAAGTGCAAGGTATGCATAATTTCTGAAACCAAACAAATCAACACATCAAGCATGAAATCCAAGCCTAAAATTATTTGATGAGCTCATGTGCATGGAAGTCATCTACTACTGTATTGCAATGGAGTTAGACACTACCCTTATGTTGATAAACAAGTGGTAAGACCTCTCCTAAATCAATGTTCATGGTCTATATATTTCTGCATCATGATGAAGTGAAAGGTGGAAGCAAGAAGCACATGCATAAGCTATTAAAATATGGGTAATAGCCATGTGTTAGTTTATGTGGCAGCTAGACTAAGGAAGCTAGCATGATTGGAAGGAGACATATACGCATGAAGCGTGTCTACCACGAAAAAGGATTGGAAAAGCATGAAGATGCAACCAATGAAGCCAATGTAATGAAGAATGGTACTGTTACATTATTGGCCCTCTATGGTCTATTGGGGATGCCTGTCCGACCATTGTGCCATGCTTGCAATTAGTATCGTGAGTGATGTCATATTAAATACTACATTATAAGTGTGATTGGCATATGCTTTGTGGGTCTATGCTATGTATGCTGTGATTGGGTGATGCCATGTGTACGCATGCTAGTGTTGTTGATATTGGTGTTTGATTGCCTCACCTAACATGTTGACTTGTTGAGTATAGGTGATGAGTACGAGGATGCCGAATGAGGCATTGTACTTGTGCAAGGGTCACCGAACGAGGTATCACATAGGCATGAGTGTGCAAGGGTCACCGAACGAGGTGTTGCACGCACGAGGGTCATCGAATGAGGCGTCGCGGGGGTTTTGTCATGTGCATGGGCGTTTACATCACCTCGACATAGGCGTTTACATCACCTCAACATTTATGAGTTATACTTCATTATTTTTGGTTGCCCGTGTGACATTTATTTGTACTCGAATATTTATGCATCCCAATGTGCACGGGTGTAGTGCGTGTGAACTAGAGGTTCACTATTGTTTTTGGTACACACTGGATATGTGTGAACATCCTCTAGAAGGATTAATTATTTTTGTAAAAGAGCCCTATTTTTGGCTAAAGCTTCACGATTGGCTCAAGGGCTATTTTTGGGAATACATGATTAAATACTCATGTCGTGCAAGGAGCCAGCACGCATGAGGGGGAGATTTAACCCAATCCTTGTTTATTGATGTGGTGATGTTTATTTTGCGCATAGTTTTCAAGTCTATGGTTTATCTTTCATGTTTATTTCCATGTCTATGTTTAATATGTTTGAATATGTTATTTGTTTCGAGTTGAATATTTATTCGTGATTATTGTGTGCAATTTTGGTACTTTGATTCTCTTTTGTGTGGCAAGTTCCTGACAGTGGTATCATAGCCAACCATAGTCAAAGAGAAGGAAAATTGGGCAAAAGCATTACATGAATGGCAAAGGCTTTGTATAAAGTGGAGAGAAGAAAATCAAAGGTCTCAAGCTTGTATGGTTTGGGCAAGGCAATGATTACATGCAAAAACCACTTGAAAATCCCACTGCAATAGAAGAAGAAAAGCGATTTTCTACAGCTGTGCATCTCTCTCAGATCCAACCGCACAGATGGAATCGGCCCCTTACAAAACCCCTAGCCCTTTTCTCAAAAAATGAAGAGCTCCAACATCAAAAAAATGCATAATCAACGGCCAGCTTCTCTCCTTCTCTCCCATGTTGTTGCGCTGCACCAATTTGCATCGATTTGTGGAGAGATTAAGTTTTAAAAGCTTAATCAAGCTTAACACTTAACCATAAAAGGTCTTTTCACACCATTCAAATCTCAAGGCTTTCAAATCTCTCCAAATTCAAACCTTTCAAAGTTCTTTCAAAATTTTCCAAGCTAAATCAAGGGAGTACATGCACATGGAGGCCTCGGGTAAAATTCTGAACACCTGCAAGAAATTTCAGAATTGCAAAAATTTCAGAGGTGCATAAAATTCTTGAAAAATTAGAGTAAGAATTCGAACAACTTCGACTATTTTGGAAAAAGAAAATTCCAAATTGCTTTCTGACACTCCGAGAGAATTATTAATGCTTAACTCGACGCTTTACAGGGCTAAGTATCAATTTCTCATCATTTTTCTTTTATTTTAAAAATATATATATATATATAAATTATTGCTTTCTCGAAATGTTTTTTAAATTCCCATTTTGTAGCTCACATTGACAAGATATTTTTTAAATTAAAATTTAATTGAAATTCATATTTAAAATTATTTCTTGAGCTAAATTAAGTTTGAAGTTTTATAGAAAATTCATGTGGAAATAGTTGAAATTATTTTTGTTAACTTCGCTTTCTTGTTTGAGATACTCACATTTTACAGCTCGACAAATTATGAGATAAGTCCTTCTTTCTCATACTTTGAACAATTTAATTTTTTTATATTTTCCAAATGATTTATTTTTTCAGCTCAACTTCGATAAGTCATGAGTTAAGTTTTTCATCACTTGTCGTCTTGATTAGTTATAAAAATTATTGCATGTATATTTTGTGTTCTCTAATTAATTATTTTACAGCTCGGTAAATCAAATTCATGTGAGCTAAGTTCTTAAACCATCTCTTTGTATATTTTTAAATTTTGTCATGGGAATTGATATTCGACAAATTCTCAAAGATTGAATACCTTGGTCATATTGTTTCTACTGATGGTATTCGTGTGGACCCCAAAAAGATAGAGAATATAGTGACTTGGCCGAGACCCAAAGATATTCATGATCTTTGTTTATTTCTTGGTTTGTGCAGTTACTATACACGTTTTGTAAAGAATTTTGCTTACATTTCTCATTATCTCACTTTTCTTTTAAAGAAAACAAACAAGTATGTGGACTGATAAACAGGAAAAATCTTTTAATGCTTTAAAAGAAGCACTCACTAAAGCACCAGTTTTGCAATTACTAGGCTTTGCTAGATCTTTCTTTATTGTTGGGAGTGATGCTAGTGGTACAGGCATAGGGGTAGTATTAATGCAAGATGGTCACCCCATAGCATTTAGAGTAGGAAACTTAGACTCCCTTGAGTGCAAGTACAACACTTATGACAAAGAATTGACTACTATAGTCCATGCCCTAAAGATTTGGAAACACTATTTGATGGGATCAGAATTCATCATTAAAACAGACCAGCAGAGTATCATGCACCTACTCACCCATCCTTTGATATCTGACAGACATATCTGAAGACCACTATGGACTATGGACCACTGGTCCACCTTGATTTTACCCTTGTCCTAAAAAAAGTACCCTAGCAATGATGAGATCTAACTACACTTTATGACACCCTAATCCTATTGAAAGTGATAAGTAATTTTCTTCCCGAAAGGTAAGCTATGAACTAAGCATGTATATACCCTAGATAAGAGTTATTCAATGATAGTTATCCTCTCCCAATCAAGAAAACACAAATTTTACTCTAGAGGGGGAGGATTTTTATAAGCCAACTAGCCCATATGCATGCCCAACCTTCTACCAAGTGGCTAGTTAGCCTCCATCTCATTGTTAGACTTCTACCAAGTGGCTGGTTAGCCTCCATCTCATTGTTAGCCTTCTTCCAAGTAGCTAGTTAGCCTCTATCTCATTATGGCCTCAACTAGTAGATCCTTATGGTTGGTTTTGGGGGCTCAACTAAATAATGGTGGAATGGATCCTCACGGTTGGGTTTGGGTGGTTTCAACTAGTTAAAATGGTAGATACATTAGTTCTATGGTGTGCTAGACTAAGGCCTATCAATTACGTGAGCCTATATGCACTAAAGTTAACTAATAGAGATATGCATGACATCCCACTTTTGAAAACCAGCTTACCACTCTTATTTTCTACCCATGTTTCTCCACTTTCTACCTAATAAATCTACCCTTGGTTTTTCACCATACCATGGTTTTGGAACCTTTCTCCATTTTCAAGTTTTTATTAATTAATGTGCACACTCTTTAACTAACATGGTCTTTAATTTTTTCTTGGGGATAACCATAATAGTTTATGCAAGATATTACACTAGGCTAATTGGCATGTGTTGAACTCATTTTGGGGTCTATTACTTTAAATCACCTCATCTTCCATTTATTATCTACTCCAATGGTTACACACATACATGTGCACATAGGATCCAAGGGTCTCATTAAATTTTTTCGAGTTCAAAAATCTTGGTACACTCATTACAACTATTTTTTATAAGCTAAATTTATTTTTAAAGAACTGAGAAGAATTTGGACCTCAATTCATGATAATTTTCATCATTTATTCCCATTTTCCAAAAGAAACAATGCTCTAAGCATGTTAGCCAAGGTGAGGATCGGGTTAGCATCCGCACCACATCATCCTCCTCCGGGAGTGATGATCATGCCAAAATGCCACTCCCCCATGCAGCCCACAAAAAACTCACCAAATGGGAAAAATGACTGGCCACATATCCCAATGCCAACCTTGAGAAGAAATGTCTTTAGGAGGCCCAAACACTGGTAGAGCAATACCAAGCTCAACTAGAACTGCCACCCGTTTTTGTAACCTTTGACCCAGTGCCTGAGTGCATGTCGTTCCCCATTGAACTTGAACTTCCGTACCAAGGAGGGCCAGAGCCCCCACTTACGCTCAAGGCCAAGGTTGATCCGTTCACCAACATGACATTGACAAACAAAGATTTTTTCCCATATGTGCCCCCAAATCCTCTAATGCTCATTCCACAAGCAGCCATGCCCAATCCCACGTTCACATCAAACAACTCGATGCGAATAGTGACATAGAGTCTGATATAGCGACTCACGAGCTCCGTACACCGAATTCGTTGAGGTATTTTATCCTCCTATGATGGCAACCAAATCCCAACTTGCACACCTGTCAAATAAGGACCAAATTGAACTTCCATATGCTATATAATCAAAACCCCGAATCTCAGGAAGCTCCTACTTATTATCAACATGACCTGGCAGGCCTCTTAGCCTTCTTTTCCTCCTAAATACAAATGCCCATTGGAACCTTGTTAAAAGGTAGTCTAAATTTATGGAATGACCTACAGGATCGGATGGAGCACAAACTACAAGCTTCTGTGGAGGAGGGAGCTAACTCATATTCCTCAAATGAATTTGAGCCCCATCACCACATCCCACAACCCAAAAGCACACTAAAAATTTGCGTAAATTTATTGGGCCAGTACTTTAAAGGTGATGACACCAACTCAACCTTGCCATTTTCTATTAATGGACATGTGGTCAAAGGCATCCTGGATGGAGGTGTTGGTGTAAGCATCCTCACAAGAACATGCTGGGAAAATTGGGGCCAACCACGCCTTAATCATAACACATTGGTCATAAAGCTTGCGGATGGGAAATCTGTACGACCCCTCAGCAGCATAGTGCATGACCTCAAGGTAAAAGTCTATGACATGACATTCCACCTCACATTTGTGGTCATGGACTTTTGTAATGTCGCATATGACAACATCTTGGATAGATCCTTCATGCAACAAACACAACTGATCCATGACTAGGAAACACATCATGTATACCTCCCCGCAAAGGGTCTCAAATGCTTAAGGTCAATTTATATACTTGGCACTCACATCCCATGGCCACATATCCCTTTTCCAAAGATTTTGTGACCAATTCCAGGAGCAATGATCTCTTTGTTTGCGATGTTTGTCATCAAGCCCTTGATAATGCGTGGGTGCCATACATGGTTGCTTTTATCACTAGTGTGACGAAGTCGACCATGACTAGTTGAAAATCCTTGCTACACTTGACACCCTCCCTGATCTCGCAAACTCGGCACACAATTCGTGCTCCCAAATGGCCAGACCCTTCATGAACCCTATAAGGTCATTTCCTTTCTTAACATCCTGAAACAAGGGTCTGGATAGATTTTTCCAGCATCGACTTTGATCCTCTTCCCCCACCAAATGCTTCTACAAAGGGCATTCTCACTCCCCCCACAATAACTGGTAAGTCTTCCAACTACTCCCCTGAACTACCACCGGAACTCAATCCACCAAGAATATGGATTGGACTCTCGACCAAAAATGGTCTACAACATTGGCAAGCCCACATATATCCTATGGTCCACACCAATCTCAAATTCTTGGAGGCGTGGAAAGCTCTTGGAAAACCCACACTAACAAAATAAAAGACACTTACATTCAAATATCGCACGAAATGTGTCCAATGAGTGTTGGTATTTCATTCCTAAAATTTTTATAGGAAATAACCAGTTGGACTACAGATTTCATGTCATAGATGTAGGAGTACTCCAAGGCCGGATTATCATTGGAAAAGAGTGGATTGATGCCACTCACATTGCCAAATCAATTGGTGCAAAGAATGGACACCATGGAAATCAATGGCCAAAAGGCCACTTTCCTCTTGTGTCCCCAAGAGGAAATCATCCACACACCCTCACCCTTGACTGCCCTTCCCTCTCATGCCCCATCCTCATCATCAACAGTCTTCCCTGTGACCACACCCCATACCTCACCAAAGTTGGTTGTCGATTGGGCACTGTCTACACCCTCCAACAATGATAATCAATCTTGTTCGTCGACAATCTCCCTAACCTCTACATCCTTGACCACCCACATAGCAAGCACCCTGACCTCTTAGCTTTATCATTGGTGGGTGCCCAAGAACCTTCTTGCATAGATCAGGGCTTCTATAATGGCTACATAGAACTCTAGATTCCCAAATAGCCCCATCTCTAAAACCCAATCGTAAGATGCTAACAAAGCCAACCAAAACCAACCCTAAGTCAAAGCTCCAATTTTGGCTAGTCCCCGACTACCTGTTATGAGCATAAGGCTACTATGAAGGCAACACTCGCCTTTGGCTACCCAATCATGCCGCCTGTGCTCATCCCCCACACCAACTCCCTACTAGGAAGCTATGACAAAAGGCCCCATGGCCACCGGTTAGGCAACCCCAAGCACAACAAAACCAACAACGTAGGGTGCCTACTAATGTGCTCAAAGCTCAAGGCTTCCATGCCGGAAGCACACACCTGTGGCTCCCCAAGACACCATCAAAAGCATATCCTCAGCGTCGACAACCTACACTTAGCTCAAATCCTCGTTGACCAAAAACCCGAAAGCCTCGACAACTACTTCATCACTCAGCAACGATGGGTGCCCATGTGCCTCTTAGAAGCTCAAGGCTACAAATGGCAGAGCTTATCTAACCACTAAAAGATACACTCAAAGGTAAGCTCACAAATCTCTTCAAATGGGCCACTCAATACAAAATGCTGTTTACGGGTGCAGACCATTAAACACATGTTTAAAAAAAGTCTCTACGTGATTAGGACAATGGGCACACATTTTGCCCTCGCCCATGCACAACACCTACGATTCTCATCACTGGGCTCTGTCCTATGCACACACCCCACACAAAGCTACATCATCAGTAGCCATCGAGGTACATCTCTAGATGGGGGGCACCATGGTGGGTGCTGCAAGCTTGGTGAATGGTACAACCCATCGCCTAGATCTTCTTAATCACCCCCACTTCAACTGAATAATTATGCTTCATGCCTAATCGATCCTACCCTTAACTTCTTGTTCAGCTCCACTCCTATCAACATAAGATTCATACCTCCAATGATAGCAGAAGACAAACCACCAAAAGAAAAAGAGAGAACACAGCAACCTGATGACTTAACATCCACGAGAGCCAAGATACCCATCATTGTCTCTTGACAAAGCTGCCAGAGCTTCATGAACATCACCATCGACATACAACATCTTGGAGCACAAGTATTCTTCATGCGTGTTGCCTCCTTGTCCCTCCAGAATTCCCCCCTTGCCACTATCTTACTAACACCATTATTTTACTAACTCTTCCACCTACCACTTGGATACTGGTTATTAAGTATTCCATGCTAGTCTCCTCATTCAAGTACTTTGACTTCTCCCCAATGAGGATGTCCCACCACAAAGGCATCAAAAATGAAAAACACCAAAAACAAAATAAAGAGTACTACTGGGTACAAAAATGCAAACTCATAACAGCCCATATGACTAGCTGGATACTTAATTGCCAGTACTCCACTAACTTCTTTTAATCTTACTAACTCCCCCACCCCCTCTCATTTCTAGAGAGATAGGAGAACCAACCAAGTGCGACACTTCCCTGCATGCCTCAACAACCTCTTACCGATCACACGAGGACATGATCAACTTTAGGAACCGTAGTATATTAACCACATATTGGTTAACACATTCCTACGACAACTATGTTTGCACAGTTATAAAATGGGCACCAGCACTATATATTGTGAATCCTGTCATTTGATGAGGGAAACACCCTAAATATGCTCCCAAGTATTGATCTTTGAAGGATAGACGAGAAACTTAGTCAGTTGGCCAACCATAGAGAAAAGACTTGTAACTATGTTTTGGGTGCCTAAGGTCACTTAGTCTCGGGAAGCCTAGTGGAAAAGGCTTGGAACTATAAAAGCCAATTTCTCTTGTTTATAACTCCTTCTCCCATTTGTGCAATAGAAGTGGAGTATTCTCTCTCTCCCTCTCTCTTGCAACTCTAATCTAGCATGTGTGCTGCTGTGCTTAAGGTTAGGGTTTTTTGGGAGTGATTAGTGCTAATCACTTGTTCCCTCTTGCTTCCTCTCTCCCTCTTGCTTGAGTGATCAGGGCTACCAATGTGATCATCTCCCGTGAGATGATCAGCCTTCTTCAAAAAGGATTAAGCTCGACAATGATGATGCTACAAAGGAATGCAATAGTCGTTAAACTTCTAAAAGTTAATGTCAATATTTGCATTGTAATACATTCTCAATACAATTTTCTATCTTTTTGGCACCTGTTGAATATTCTCAAGACAGTTTTCCATCTTTTTCCATCAATACATAGTTAATCTTTTTGCAACTGTAATGTTGTCTTCTTCTATTCAAAGAGGTGCAATTACAATCTAGTTCCAACCTTTCTACCGTCTAACTTAAAGTAGAAATTTTGAGGGGGATCATTACACACCATTTAAATCTCTTGTCTAAGGAAACTCATTGGCCAATGGCTCTCTACATTGATGATGATTAGCTCATGACCCTGCCAATGAATTACTACATCTATGATAGAATAATGCTCTCCATCTTGCATATCTTGATCCATGCTTAGCCAGTCTTCCTTCCATATTCGCCACTTTCTATATTTTAAACGTATGCACAACGTTTGCCTTGCAATGAAGTGCCTGTTTCAAAATAATTACAAATTTAGTTACATGAATCTTGCACCCTTGCACTCTCATTGGTTTGGCCTTTCTTTGCTTAATATTTAGTTACAGGACCCATTTGAGAGTCTGAATTTCTCCTAATGATAGAATTTTTTAATCTAAAATCACCACAATGCAAGAAGGCTGTGTCCCTGCACGTAGAAATAGGCCACTCCACATTGTGGTGATTCTACCTTCATACACATAAATAACTTATCTAGAATCACGAGATCATGAGAAGGCACCACTGCCATGTATATGTCACATATGCATCAGCATTTAATGCACCACTGCCACGTCTATGTGACATGTGCAGAAACTTGTCCATGTCACCATTCTCCCGCCTTTGTCACATGTAAATTTATTATCAATGTGACACAATAGTACTACCTATCATGCAGCCATACAATGCAGCCATACACCATTATTTCTATGTAGATTTGTTTATTTATACCACCCTATGTTTGGCAATTTGTACACTTTTTCTTCGCTCCCTCAACGTAACATTTCGCTCCACTCTTAGAGTGCGCATGTCCTTCGTCTCCAAGATTCTTGCTATCAAAGCTTTACCCCCTCTCTTGGTAAAAGGGATGCACCCTAAACCCTTATATTGTATTCAAAATGTTATATTTTTGAAATGTTATTCCTTTACTATCTTTCAAATCCCCCCCACAACACGATTAGGATTGTTTTCATGCATGTTGAAATGTTCTATTCGCATTATGGTGATTATATCTAATACCACAAAATAATTCATTCAAAATATCTATTTTTCTTATTTCACAAGGTTTGACAGTGCTGTAGGCATGTAGAAATGGCATCCATCCAAATCACCACAACGCATTAAGGTTGTCTCTGTGCACGTAGAAATGGCCTATTCGCGTTGTGGTGATTCTATCTTAATACACAAAAATAATTCATTCAGAATATCGCTTTTTTAGACGAACCTTAAAATTTATATTAAGTAAAAAGAGGGAAGAAACTAGTCCAACGTACTAAATGCAAAAAAGTTTTTTTTTTCACACGGAGAAGCTTAACTCCTTACCAACACTGCAGATTCACAGAGAAGCCTAAACCACAATGAGGTCCGTCATATATTGAATTAATTCTTCATCTCTATTTATCACAGTTGCCATTAGTTCTTTCTTCTTGTAAATCAGCTTCTTTGACTCCATAACTCTGATTTCTTCCATGGTATTATCCCCATCATTGTCTATCTTATCCACCACAAACACGTTCAATTCTTTGATCTCATCTAGCAACACTTCTATCGTATCCTTTAGTGCACTCTGCATCTGCAGAATCAAGAGCTATTCAGTCCCTGGAGAATATTAAACTGTTTTTTAAATAGCATCATATTTCTACTAATCCATGCATTCCACAGAAAGACTAGTCTGATTACATTCCATATTTTAATAGAACACCCATTAGCGTCTCCCAACAAGAGCTCTTTCTGGTTAAGCTCTTGTGGGTGATTGGGATATATGCATTGTTGTAGAAAGAATAGTGCTGGTTGGACTTTCTCATCACAAGAGATAAAGGATAGCACCGATTTGATATATGAGATGTTGAGGAATATATTTTCACTAGATATGCATGAGCCGATGGCTCTTGTTCCAAGTTAAATTCCACTTCTACACATCTAGGCCACCAATTTGACCTAATCCAGCCTCTAAGAACATTAGCTGGGGGCAGGGGCCATGATTGAGACTTATTAAAGCTGGGGACTAGTAAACTTGAAGCTAATCTTGCAACATTTCAATGGGAAGAGAGAAAGAAAGTTTATCTTTCTTCAATGATCTTTCTCAACAGACAGAAGGCAGCCTCCTCCTTCACCGCCATTATGCCCAGACTGCAGTCTTGTCCAAGTTCCTTGCCTTTGTGTAGTACCCTGAGGAGCCACCCGACTTCCTTCTCCCCCATGAAAACATTGCTTTCTGATGAAGACATGTGTTTCTTATTGAAGTGGGATGGAAGAGGGACAGAGAGGATTGGAGATTAGAGTGTCTTTCGAAAGTGGCTGTCTTTACAAGAGAGTCATGTTGACGTGCCATGCCGACTCATGCATGCAAGGGGTCATGTCCGCCATCATTGGAAGGGGTGGCATTGAAGCAGCTCATGTGATGGCATGCTTCTTCAGAGTCCGAGAAGATCAATTGTGGCATTTGTGCCCCCATCTAGGCAATGCCCCGTTGGCATCAGCGAATGATAGGGGAGTGCCTAGTAGCCCCCCCAAGGCAAACCTAGCGTGCGAATAATGTGACAAGGAGCTTCTGGTTTGGTTATTGTTGGAGAATAGGATGAACCCTAATCAAAGAAAGTCTTACACCATAGCTCTGTCTTGTCCTCCCTTCTCTCATGACACCTCTTAATCTCATTGTTCACGCTACTTGGTTCCAAAATATCTATTTTTATTATTTTTAAATTTTCATACTATTACTTTCTCACAAATCACCACAACCTGATAGTGCTCCTTCGACATGGGAGAAATGACCTATTCGCATTGTGGTGATTTATATAGAACTGCTCAGGGCAATCGGTGACCCCAGTCTAGGAAAGAAGATGGGTTCATTTCTTTTAAAGAAACATAATTGCTTACAAGACATTATCTAGTTTAGAAAAGATTTAAGACTCACTGATAAGTCTGTGTCGATTCAACTGTCGTGCTAGGGCCCCCGTAACCTTGTAGTATTTCTATAAGAAATGATACAATGCCTTAACTATAGATAGGGAAGCTGAGGAGTGCATAGTAGGCGAAGTGTATGCAGTTATGCATTGCCAAGCTGCCTTTCCAAACTAGAGTCCATACTACTCGTAGTAGCTGAATAGCTCACGCTGAGGGGCGCTCTAAGACAACAATTGTTGGATGGCCTTAATGCACGGAACGTAGAGGCATTGCAATTTCTAGGCCCCAAGGTCACAGACTCGATCGTGCTGCCTATTCTTTCATGAGTGTTTCTTATTTTAGTTAGAGACATTTATTTGTACAATCGTGCTGCCTGTTCCTTTGTAAAAGCAGGATTGATCTATTTCTTTTCTTGTAGAATGATTGTAGGAAATTTGCCATTTCCAATGCAGAGTCATGTGCTTCTGGCTGCTGGACCCACTGTTGTCGACATGCCTACATGATCCAACTGTCACATTTTTTAATATCTTGAATCGTTCCCTATTGACATGGATCCCCTCGATGTGGTTTTGTTGACTTACCACAAAATATAAGTACCAGTATAATTTTTATACACGATAAATTCATTATGATCTTTTTGTAAGCCTTTAAGGTTTTTTTAGAAGCCATTGGAGGTTGGTCTTTTTTGACCTTCACGCCAAAGTTTGTTACTTAGCTAACTCGATGATAGTAGGCTACCATGGACATGTCCAATTGTAAGTATTTCTATTAGAAATATTGGAAACTCCAACCCGTTAAAACTTTTAAATATGGAATATTTAATGAGCTTGTTTTTTAAGTTTGTTAAGAAAATGTTGAATGCCTCGGAGGCTTTGACTCAAGATAAATTTTTGGATATACAAATAAGTAGAGTAGAATCTCCAACACAAACCGACTACCACTCATGTGGATGGAGGGTTTGCCTAAATGCAAAATTGCTCATGTAGAGGACTCTTCAACTACAAGATAATGTAGGTTCTAGTAAATTAGTATTTATTTTCTTATATATTTTGCATTAAACGCTTATCCCACTTTATATTATTCTTCTAGAGTCCACCATTGGGAGCCTATTCAAGTTTACATGTTAGTGTTATGTACACATTATATGTGCATATACTAGGAGGCTAACCCACCCTAGGCATGTGAAAATAGGAGCATGGAAACAAGCTCTAGTGGGGCAAGGGTTAGGTCTAACCTTGGGTTGAGGTTAGGGTTAGGCAACCAAGGGTCACACATGGACATGGAGAGTCAAGTGTCACTTGAGGGCCCTCCTATATAATAGGGACATGGGGCACACTCAATGGAGGTTCTCTTGTGTAGAGCTTTGTGTCTATTCTCTTGCCATTTCAAGCTAGAGCTAACTGCTACTGGAGTAAAGTCATATCTCTTGGTGGTATAGGACACTGAGGTAAGATATGTGATGCTTCATTATATTTATGTGTGCATCCTTGGGCTTGGGGCTGGTTGGGTGGATAAGTATATGCCTGGTTCATGCATGTTTATTAGCTAGAGGGATATTTAGGGTTTTAACAGTGGTATCAGAGTGGTCTCTAGTTAATTTTTGATTTTTTTCTCCTCTTATTTTTCTCTCATTATTCCAAAAACTTTAGCATTTTTAAAAGTAAAATTTAACATTTACTAAGCAAAAAAAGTTTTTTTTTGTTTGTTTTTGTGGTCTATGTGTTGGGAGCATCAATATGGTGGTTGGAACGTGGTGCTTCTTGACTTGGATGACGTATTGACGTTGCGAGAAAATTTTGTGAGTGGAAATGCTATTTTTCTTTATTTTTATGGTTAAAATAAGCATTTACAGATTTTTTAACCCACAATACTGCACATGATAATGTGGATATTTTGCTAAAAAAGGATTCCTCTATATTTGAAATAAATTTAGGAAATTTTTCCTAATTTTTAGGACATTGTTTAGACATTTTATGGTAAAAAATATTTTTAATGCATTTTTTACGACTTTCCCGCGAGCATGCTATCAAATTTCTGCCAATTTTCTACTCAAATGCAGTAGGGGCCAGCATATGGATGCATTGGGTTCTCTCCCATGTGTGGCATTTTTTCCATGTCTCAAATCCGAGTTTTCTATCATGTTCTTCTCCCTTGTGTGAACACCTACCTCTTAGGTGGGGTAGATTTGATTAATATTAATCATGATTAGTAAAAGAATTAGGATTAAAACTTTAATCACATAGAGAATGGAGAGTGGAGAAGAAGAATTGAAGGAAGAGAGAGAGGATATGGAGGATGAAGTGGGGGAGTGAGCTCTATGGGGTATATGCATGAATAGGTGGTACACTAGCTACCAGATTTTTCAGGGTTCAGAGCTGGGAGGTAGCTCAGTTGGTAGCCATAGGAGTGTTGGGAATTTTAAAAGACTTCAATAAGTTTTTTATTTTATTCAATTCAGGGTGCAAAGGAGTGGGGGCACTACCTTTGCATGTCTCACAACCATCATGAGGAGTGCCCGTCTCGGTTGCAGCAGCAGCAACAGCAGGGGCCCTCGTCTGGGGGGAAGCCTGCCAGCGTGGAAATTTGAGGAGTGCCCGTCGGTTGCAGCAGCAGGGGCCCTCGTTTGGGGGGGAAGCTTGCCAGCGTGGAAATGCTAGAAGCTTTGAGAACAACAACAAAGCAGCCGAGAGGGAGGTCAGACAACACCAGGACACACAGGAGAAATGCTGCAGGCAGAACTTCCTCCCCCACTTCTTCTCCTGCTTCCTCAGGCTTTGAATCTTCCCCAGAGCCATCCCCAGCCAGGAAATCTCGCAGGGTGCTAGCTTCCTCCTCTCCTTCCTCAGCTGCTGCTGCTGTGCAGAAGCAGCAAAGGCCAAAGGAGCTATAAGAAAGGGGCATTATCCTCTTTCACCCGAATCACCTACTACACCAAGCAAGAAGTTCAACATGCAGCTGGGCTCAGATGCCACTCCAAGCATAGAGGTGAGCATCTTTACACATGTTGTTGTGCAACCAATTTTTGTTTAGGTGCCTGGCTTGTGTGAATTTTTCTAGAGGTGTGTTGCACATGCATGCTAGGGTATTACCATGCTGTTCTAGGGGGTAATGGAGTGAGTGTGCTCACAATGTCATCCATGAAACAATGTCCCTATTGAATACCTTACAAAACAAATTTTTCTAGAGGTGTGTTGAAACATGCATGCTAGGGTATTACCATGCTATTCTAGGGGGTAATGGAGTGAGTGTGCTCACAATGTCATCCATGAAACAATGTCCCTATTGAATACCTTACAAAACAATTTTTTTGCTTCAATGATGACTCCTCACTTATCGTGTATTGTAATAAGTGTGTTGCATACCAAAACATCCCTAGAAAAATTCAAGCTATGGGCAATAGTGCTTTATTGAGTTTTAGTGACACTACATTGCATATTGCATGCTAACAACACACTGGAGAATACATTTTCTACACCTTTGATACTCCCGCACTTTCTATACATGCGCACAAGAATTGTTAACATAAGCATACTTGTAGCCTCGTGCATATATATGGAAGGTGCATGTCCAAAGCAAGCAGGTCATACATGAAAATATGTTAGCAACATGTGTTGGACTGATTCTAGTTGTGCTATGGAATGTTGCAGGGCAAATCGCATTGGTACCCTCCATATGTCCAGTTTGAAAGAAAGTCAGTTTTCTGTACGACCAAAGCCCAAGCACATGAAGTCTACGGTCTTTCAAATTCTGGAGTGGATGCACGGACATTGGGTGAGGCTAATTTTACAGATGCAGATTGGCTATCATGTTTTGATGAGGTGCCAAGAAGGGGCAGTAAAGTAAAATGTAGGACTTTGAAGCTAGAGTTGTGGCCCAGGTTCTACACCCTTTTTACTTCGGTAGATCAGGAACCTCCCAGCAACTATGGGATGGAGGTGACCAAGGCATTTGCAAGAGGTTTTCTGCATGAGTGTACAAAAGGGCCAGTAGATTGGGCTTTATTTTCTGAGAGCATGATAGCAGCTATGGATGCAAAGAAGCCACTGATGGTCTATTTTCCATGCTTCCTCTGCACCGCATACCTTTAGGTTTGAGCAGGTGAAGCCTCTTGAGCAATCGGAGACAGTAAAAAATATGCATGTGGACTCAGAGGCAATTGCTGTGTTGGACGGAATAATTGAGGTGCTTGAAAGGAAATATGCTCATGCCCTGTCAGAGCTCAACAAAGCTACGAGAAAAGTTGACAAGTACAAAGCGGATATGCATCGAGATGAAGGGGAAGAGCTCCTGGTTAGTAGTAGTTTGAAAAGACAGTTGGAAGATGCACAATCTGAGTTGCAAAAGGTTGAAAATGCGTCAGACCCAGCAGATGATGCTGGGAAGTTACAGGAGCTGAGGATGAAAGTGGACAGATTGTCGCTGACCATCCAAACTGTGGATGGAGTTGTTATGGGTACTGTTCCTGCTAGTGCGGGCTAAGAGTTTCTAGAAAATGCAAAACAAATAGAGATGCATGTGCGTGCTCAGGTGGGTTTTGTGAAAGACATGCAGGCAAGAAGGAACAAAGTGTTCCTATCCTTGCCAACACCTAAATTACCACATGCAGATCTAGGCTTATCGGATGCACACAATATTTGTTCTGCTTGTGGATTGGTCATGTATGATGCAGATGGTCTTTGCATGTTTATACTTCCTTGTGGTCATGCTTATCATATTTATTTTTTTGCTTCACCTTGCTACAAGCAAAGAGATTTGCATGGCTATGGGATGCACGCAAATGATCTCGCCTGCTACAAGGCCACATTGATGCCCCCGGTTATGCAAGGGAGTCACGAAGCACAGTACCCTCCATGGTTCCAAACACTGCTGCCAAATCGTGCTTTTCCCACGGTACGTAGCATACCGTTATTGTCTCTAACCCTTGTCTGCATTACTGGTTTTTTTTTGTGTACCTTTTTGTAAGGTGGGTGAGGGTAAGATGCATGTGGATAAATGGTACCACCTAGAGTTGTCATTTGTAGCTGATTCTGGTAGCAAGGTAGCTATCTTATGCTGCTTGGGAGCTACTTAGATTCCTAGTAGCTACCTGGTAGCTACCTAGAAAGGCTGTCAGCTACCCTTAAAAGCCTGATAGGCTACCCTTTCAAGCCTGATAGCTACTCTTTGAAGACTGGTGTTAACCCTTGAAAGCTTGGTAGCTACCTTCAAAGCCTGTCAGCTACCCTTAATATCCTAAAAGTTACATTTGGAATCGTGGTAGTTACCTAGTAGCTACCTTCCAGCTTTTCAGCTACCCTTAAAAGCCTGAGAGCTTCCCCATGGAAGCCTGGTAGGTACCTGGTAACTATCCTTGAAGCCTCTCAACTATCCTTAAAAGCCTGATAGCTACCCTTTGAAGCCTGGTAGCTACCTTAGGAAGCCTAACAGCTACCCTTGGAAGCTTGGTAGCTACCAAGGGATGCCTAAAAGCTACCAAGATATGCTTGAGTCTTCCATGCTAAAAGCTACCAAGGGATACCAAGATGTTAAGGCATGCTGAAAGCTACCAAGGCCTCCAAGGCAAGCTAGGAGGTTTGAAGGTAAGTATGATAGCTTCTAGTATGTAACTTTTGTACCTGGAATCGATAGAGCTTGTGTTAAGTTGTGAGGGTTTACTTTCAATTTGGTATGGTTTATTGTCTACTAAGGTGGAAAAATATTTTCTAATGATTGAATTTATTTTTGCAGATAATGAGGATGCCAAAAACATTCAGCCAATGGATGAAGTTTTTTCAACACCAGGTTGTAATGTAGAAAATTTACAGTTGGACACAAAACTTGAGACCGTGGTAGATTTCTGTGGAAAAATAAGGAACCTGATCCAAAGGATGACACTATCAAGGAGAGAGAACTTGTGGACTTGGGTGTAGAAAGTCCTGTAGATAGTGACATGGACAAGGAGAATCATCAAGAACAGAGTCCTTCACTGCTAGAAGCCTTTAAAATGTTGAAAAGGGGAAGAAAGAGGAAAACGAAAGGTTGTGTTCACCAAATTGTTGACATTTTCTATTTAATGAATGAAAAGAGTACGACTATTTTGTTTCTTATATATCTCTCATTGTTATGTATTTCATTCAGTTCTTTTCCAACGTATGAAATTTATCATTGCAGACACTGTCAGTGTGGATGGACTAGCTGAAATATCTGGCAATGTCCTCAGAAGCCAGAATGGTGATACACTACAAGATAGTGATAAAGTGCATGATGGTGTAAATAAAGTGCAGGATGGTGATAAAAAGCAGGATGGTGGTGATAAAGTGCAGGATGATGGTGAAAAAGTGCAGGATGGTGGTGATAAAGTGCAGGATGGTGATAAAAAGCAGGATGGTGATGATAAAGTGCAGGATGATGGTGAAAAAGTGTAAGATGGTGGTGATAAAGTGCAGGATGGTGAAAAAGTGCAGGATGTTGATACAGTACAGGATGGTAATAAAGTCACAGAGGAGGATAATGATATCTGGGAAAAGGCGAGTTTTTGGTGTTTTGTCCAGACATCATGCCTTGCAGCCATAGTACAGAATGCAAGGAAAACACGGGATTGTGGTGTTTCTATGAAACAATGCTGCTGACATGCTAAGATAGATTAAAGCACAGGCTGCTAGTTTTTATGATGCATTTCAGGGGAAAAGTGAGGTAAAAGGTGAATGTGGGACTGAAAAGGACAGCTCTCAGAGCTCAGGAAATGACCCAACAACAAAGAACTGTGTTCAAGGAGCATTATGAAACACAAGACACAGCTTCAGTGGAGGGTGATGTAAGTGCCCATATTGCTCTTGATCAGAAAGCATCAGAGTTGTTTGAAAAGCATGAGTAATCAGAGAACTAAACTGAGAGATGATATCGAATCGATTGCAGCAGGTAGTGTGAGACATCCTAATGCAAAGATGTATCGTGCCTGAGCGGATCCAACTAGCCCTTCATTTCAATTACGGCCAGCTTTAATTTTGGATCTCAATGGAGTGCTACTCTCACAATGGTTGACTGCAGATATGCACAAACCCCCCTATTGGAATATGCTTGAAGTGACAGATATGGGTGGCAGGAAGTTGCTAGGGCAAAAGCATGATGCTGAGAGGTTTGTGCAATGGTGCTTGGAACGCTTTGATGTCTTTATATGGACTTGTGCTAACAAGGTCAATGCAAACAGAATTTTGAGGTGCTTTATGTCTTTTCACGTCCACTGGTTCAAAGGTGTGCTTACGCAAGAGTTCTGCACAAAGGAGACTAAGTTCCAGAGAATTACCAAGAAACCAAAGTTTTATAAGAAGTTGACCATGTTTTGGGAGGGTTATCCTCAATATTCACCAACAAACACTATCATGGTGGATGATAGCGAGTACAAAACTTTATGGAATCCTCAAGGAACAGCATGTATAGTAAAGAAAATGGAAGATCAAGACCCTATGGAAATGCAGGATTATCTTACGATAGTCCTCAGAGGCTGGCTTGATACATGGCTTGGTGTCGAGGATCGCGTCACCTATACTATAGATACGCCGCTACAATCATGAAAGATGATGATAGCATAGCTGTGCAAAGGAGGTGGATGGACGAACATATGAACGAACTGTAGTATAGCGAGACTTGTGATCAGCCCATTATGTTCCCAACAAACTAAATGTAAATTTTTATTATGGAGTCCACTTTGGAACCTTGTATATGTTGCAGAAGTGTTCTAACTGACATAATGCGATGGCCGTTTTTGCACTCTTGCAAAGCTGTAGACTGAATATGTGAGATCCCTGTTCCCACCGCGCAACGGATTCGGGGTACTAGCAGCGGAAGTAGCACTTCTTGCGCGGGGCAAGGTCCCACACTTGGGGCCTCGTCCACGGATATCCGGACAAAAGACTAATTCGTTGGTTTTTCCAAAACCGAACCCGGAAAAACTTTCCTTATCCGGAAAGCACGGGCGATTCCTCCAGGATGACTTTTTACTCTAACGTAGTCAAGACCATTAGTGATCAAACTGATCCGACTGCACCTATAAAGATACTCGGTTAGATCAAGGAAGAAACTTGCACTTGGATCATTGGGATCAACGCTTTTTTCCCCATCAAGAGGCACAGCCATTGATTCCTATCCATAGAACAATTACTATCCGGGATTTACTTTATCTATCGTAATAACAGAAATTGAGTCTCGATTTACGGATCCATCAGTCTAGCCTAACCCCATCCAGTCCCATGGGTTAGCCAACCGCCCAATCACTGTAGTGATGGGATCCAATTAAGAATTTGGTTAGGTTTTGTCCCGGGTACCAAGGGAAAGAGTTCCAAGACCCCCTAGCCGGAAGTTCATGCAAACATAAAACTAGTCACACCACTTACACACCCAATATGAAATTGCCTTTTTCTTAGCATCAGTTAACTTTAAAACAATCCTTTAATGAAACCATTATGTCACTGATGACAATCCTCAAAGTCTCTGGTTGAATTCTTATTTCTAGTCATTCATTCATCGGTATACTTATGGCATCATTGGTAACCAGAACGCTCACCACCTGTTCACTCAGGGGCCTTTTCCATAGTTCCTAGCTCATAGTAACCGGCAATATATTCATATAAATAGAATGGAATCTCCGTGGAAGATCAGCAAGATCAACCCACAAATCCATATAAAAGAGCCATGGACTCATCCGTTGAGGACCAACAAGGTCAATCAACCAGATCCATGCCCGGTTTCAGAAAACAACTCTTACTCCTTGTTCCAATATCTTCCACGACGCACGTGTGGGTATCTTCAGCGACCCAGAGCCCAAGCACCGTATGGTCAGCACCCTCTAGGATCCTTCACAGGTGACCTAGCGCTTCACTCATAGGCCGCTTCCTTGTATTGGTCCCTCATCCACTGTACCGGAAGCTCACCATTTAAATCAAACCGAGGCTGGTCAAGACCTCGCTCGACCTTTCTACGCGAGACGTCCTCCATTGACTCTCCGTCAGCAGTTGCAACTTTATCAGATTGGTCTCCATGACCTTAATCCACAAGACGGTCAAAATGCTTCCCCAACATCCTTGACATAAAACAGTCATTTACAAACAGGTCACAAAATACAGTTTCTATATCGAACTCTCGTCTTTCCACATTATCCCTCCTCAGTCCACATTACTTATTCCACATTCCATTCATATGTGTACTCATTCTCATCCATTCACTCATATCGACGACACATTTTTTCACATACACATTCACATTCATTATTCTACATACATATCCATGTTCGTACATCCACATCACACATCCAATCCCATATCTGCATTCATACATACACATCCATACATCCACATCCACATCCACATTCACATCCATACATCCACATCTACATGCATACATCCATTTTCACATCCTCATTCATACATCCACATCCACATACATACATCCACATCCGTATCTACATCCATACATCCACATCCACATCCACATCCACATTCACATTCATACATACACATCTACATGCATACATCCACATCCACATTCACATCCGTATCTACATCCATACATCCACATCCACATTCACATCCGTATCTACATCCATACATCCACATCCACATTCACATTCATACATACACATCTACATGCATACATCCATTTTCGCATCCTCATTCATACATCCACATCCACATACATACATCCACATCCACATACATACATCCACATCCGTATCTACATCCATATCCACATTCATTCATACATCCACATCCACATTCAAATTCATACATCCATTTTCACATTCCCATTCATATAACCACATACGCCTTCACATCTATTCTTTTACATCACATCCATTCTCGCCCTATCACAATCCATATACATCTTATCCCATCACATACACTTCTTACCTCATCCCATACACATCTTATCACATCTAAACTCCTCTTATCACATCCTAACTCATCTCATATGCATCTTATCACATCTTATCACATCTTATCACATCTCATACACCTCTTATCACATCCTATCACATCTTATCACTTCTTAACTCATCTTATCACATCCTAACTCATCTCATATGCATCTTATCACATCTTATCACATCTCATACACCTCTTATCACATCCTATCACATCTCATACACATCTTATCACATCCTATCACATCTCATATGTCTCTTATCACATCCTATCACTTCCCATATAGAATACAAGAGAATTCTTATATTTGATATAAGATTTCTCTACACATTTATTTATGCATAAATTCCATTTAAGGAGACTAACACTTTCGAAATAAAAATCAATCTTTTATGCATCTTCCTATGCATAAATTCATTTTAAATGAAAATGACACTTTTGAAGTAAAATTCAATCTTTTATGCATCTTCCTATGCATAAACTCAATTTAGATGAGAATTGACGCTTTTGAATTAAAAATCTATCTTTTATGCATCTTCTTATGCATAAATTCAATTTGGATGAGAATAACACTTTTGAATTAAAAATCCATTCTTTTATGCATCTTCCTATGCATAAATTCAATTTGGTAGGAATTACACTTTTAGAATAAAAGAATTTCTCTTATGCATCTAAGTTATGCATAAAATCCATTTATGATGAAAATCACACTTTTAGTATAAAAAGAATATCTTTTATGCATACCTCTATGCATGAAATCCAATATGATAAAAGTAACACTTTTATAATAAAATAATCAACTTTTATGCATACCTCTATGCATGAAATCCAAATATGATAAAAGTAACACTTTTACATTAATATAATAATCTTTTATGCATACCTCTATGCATGAAATCCAAATATGATAAAAGTAACACTTTTACATTAATATAATAATCTTTTATGCATACCTCTATGCATGAAATCCAAATATGATAAAAGTAACACTTTTATATTAAAATAATAATCTTTTATGCATACCTCTATGCATGAAATCTAATTATGATAAAAGTAACAGTTTTACATTAATATAATAATCTTTTATGCATACCTCTATGCATGAAAATCAATTATGCATAATATACAAATCAATTTCTCTATGATTACAATGAATATCTTTCAATTAATGTAGGATGATAATTTCTAGAATATGGTAGGAAGTCCTCTTTTCATGCTTTGAATGAAATTATTTTATGTGTAATTTTTATAAAAATTTTGCCATAGCTCCGCTGCTATGACTGATAAATCTCAATTTTTCTAAGGGATAAAGCTTATCATTAAGGAAATAATTAGAATGATCCCTAATTGGATCATTAATCCATAATGGATTGAATCATCAATATTCATGAAATACATAAACTAAAAGCATAGAAAAAAATCCATTAATTTGGCCTCAAGCATAGATTAATCTTGGATTAAGAAAAAGCTTTATGAAAAGCTTCATTTGGATTGAGAATGGGTCATGAGTATGACCATTTCTTGAGTGAGAGAGAGAAATTACATAAAAAACCATTAGAATTAAGCATAAATGGAAATTTATGTAATTCTTAATTATCATTAATCAATTTATGTAATTCTTAATTATCATTAATCAATTAACTTCAATAGCATTCGTCAAATTATGTAACTCTTCACTACCATTCATCAATTAACTTCAATAGCATTCAAAAACCATTCCAATTAAGCTTCTAAAGCTTGAGAGGGGTTGAGAAGAGAGAAACATTGAGAAATTATAGAAAAGAATCAAAATTCACCATTTACCTTACAAATTGCTTGATTCTTTATTCACGGTAGAGGTCCCCAACCAATCAATTGGTTTAGTATGTTGATGGAGCCACCAATGGGGATTGAAGAAAGAGGGAAGCTCCAATTTCTCCAATTTGGATAGAATTTTAGAGAATAGAAGAAATTAGCATTATTTCAGCATAACTCTAGTATAGTAAAATTCTCCTATATTTTTCAAAGGATTCATGTTCTATTTATAGAAGAGGGAAGCTCTAACCAAAGCTAATTGATTTCTAGAATTTTCTAGATTTCAGTTTGGTTAAATTTAGACTAGATTTGGACCTAGTTTGGTTACTTTTTGATTCGGTTTGGTTCCATTTTGATTTGGTTTGGTTCAAGAGAGAGGAGAGATAAAAATATCACATTATTTTTTAGTTTAAAACTCATTCAAGCATGTGAAGTATGCACCTCATTAAAGGGACTCCCCTTCCTTACATATGTGTCAAAATGGAATCATTATACCCAAAATATCTCATATTTTTGATATTACTCATAGTTTCTTACTAATAAACCTTGTTGTACATAGACAACTCTTCATCGTATGTGAGCATTTACTCATTTTTGGGTATTTTCTTTTACAAATTGGATTTATCTCCTCCCTACACATGGATTGATGCTATTGGCCCATAGGAACCTTAATTGGACCATAATCCAAAAATTTCTGAAAATCTAGACCCTTAGGCTAAGGTCCTTTATACCCATTTCCAATAAATTCCAATTGCACATTGAAAAGTTCTTTTTGAATTTCTGTTTCAGGGGAATTCATTTTAATAATATGAGAAATTTTTCTATCTAAAAATATTCAAAATTTGAATATTCTCTCTCTAGAATATTTTCTCTCTCTATGTCAAAATAGGTAGAGATAAGATCTTTTATATTTCTAAAGAGGGGATTGATTACAGGGGAAGATGCTGGACATCTTGAGAGGCTGGGGAGGAATCTTACAGGATATATAAGTTATTATCTTGATTACAGGTATCATTTAGTCTAAATTTGAAACACTGGTATAATGTAAAGTTTTTCAATTTCTGCTACAATGTTTTTGCACTACTAAATTTGAAACACTAGTATAATATGTAGACTGCTACCTTGGTGCTACCTAGGTGCTTGCATGCTACTACCAAGTGCTACCCAGTTCCTGCGTGTACTAGTATACTGGTGGGTGATAGATTTATTTCCAGATGTTGCTAGGTTAGTATGAAGATGCTTGGTTTATTCCTCCCAGGTGCTGCCAGGCTAGTATGCAGGTGCTACCATACTACTACCTGCTTGATACCGTATCACTATTTTCTGCTATCTTGGTGCTACCTAGATGCTTGTAGCCTACTACTAAGTGCTACCAAGGTCCTCCTGCTAGGTACTGGTATAGTGGTATACTTTAAAGAAGCTCATTAATTGTGCATCTTGAGCAATATGGTCATGCCACATCATAAGACCCATAGTGTAAAAGAATACCTTGACATGTATGGAATGTGCCTAGTAGGATTTACCATGTACCACAATTTGAGTATCCCTAAGAAAGATCAGGCAAGTTTTATTATCATTCACAGACACCCACAAGCCTCGTGTGGCTCTTGGTGACCCTTGCTTGCAAGAGATCAGCATGAGTAGATGAGGATCCAAAAAAAACAAGTATGTCCAAAAAAGAAACAGCTTGAATTATTTTCAGCAAGCTATACATCAAAGGGAGTGGTATTGTAAATAACCTCATATGCTTCTGGGGAAATCAAAAATCTCATCCCACGTCCTTGAACCTTTTCCATTGGGAACTTGATGGATCTTACAAGGTGGGATGGCAAAATAGCTTCAAGCTTGCGCCGTAATAGCTTATACTCATAGGGATTTCATTTTGCTTGTTTGTACCATATTCCCTTGACAACATATGAACCAGCAAGGCAAACATTCCCCCAACCATCTGTTAGCTTAGTATCAGATTTTTGCTTCTAAGCTGTCCATTTCAAGACATAAAAATCTGCAAGCTCCTCATTGTCATGAGGAGCTATGATAGCAAAATTGTCACCAATGCAAAGTGCATCACTCAAAGCATCATGGTGTCCTTCGTATGCAAAATCTTCAACTTCATTAGCACCTCTGACATCTTCTGAAGGTTCAAGGGTAACATACTCCCACTTCTTGACATGTGACTTCCTAGAGCACCTCCTCCAAAGGCCTTGCATACAAGAATTGCAAAAGCATGATAGCTGCCTGCATCTGAGAGCTTTTCCATTTGTTAAAGAGTAACTTGAGACACAATGTATCCCACGAGCGCCATCCACAGAATTGAAATCCCACTTCTTGCTTCTATCCACGTCGCCTTCCTTAAATTCCCAAAACACCCTGGTAATTGGTTTTACTTTGGATGCATATGTGGCAGCAGCCCCATCGCACTTGGTTTGCCTTAAAAAGGCAACCACATCCTCTGCACATTGCAATTTTCTACAGTCTGGCTTAAGCTGCTCTTGAGTCAAATATCTTTTGATAACAGCACCTGCACCATCATGTTCACCCTTCCCATGACCAGATCCCGAGAAATGATGTGTCATCTTTAACCCTGTGAGAGTCCCATACCGGGCAACAAAGTAGAAAGGCCTCTTTGCCTTAAACTGCGAGGCTACCCCGTCTGACCACACCCACCAATGCTCCTTGAGGGATAAGCCTAGCTCTTTCAGCCATCCATGATGGAGCATGAAGCAATGTTGAACAAAAAGAGTATCATGAATTTTATCATCAGAAATGTAAAAATGATAATACTTTTGAAGACTTCCTGCAATCTGCACATATGTGATATGGACAAATATTGTAACTTGGCAAGAAAACCAATGCATTGATTGAATCTCATTTTGTTCTTTGAATGTATAATTTTCAGCAAAGTCTACAACTGAAACAACCACATCATCAGGAAATACATGTAGACACTCTTTAAATTGCTCAGCTTGCCATCTGTAGATAAAGTTGTGCTTTATGAACTTTTGTAAGTGATCCCTAAAGAGGTCAAATAGTTCCCCAGGTTGCATCTCCTTGTGGGAGAGAACTTTTCTTTTCTTTTTCTTGCCAGAATCTGTTTCACCAACTTGAATGTCTTCAAAAATCTTCACCTTTATTATGCGTATGCTACTTGATTCCTCCATAAGACATGTCGAAAGCTTCTTTGAGGGTCCACAAGATGGGCACTCTCCCATCAAACACTTCAAAGCAAAGAAGTCTGAATTGCTAGGCTTCAAACACAATACTGATTCCCACAAATTTGTAAGGCTTGAGTAAGTTTGTGTGTGAGCTGTGCATTTTTCTCCAACACCAAAAATGTTACATTGACATATACACTCTTTTCCATGCACACCTGGACCAGCTTGGCATAAATGGTTGATAGCATCTCGTAAGAATGACATCTCGACATGTGTGATGCAACAACAACTGTACCGATCTCGAAGCTTGCGTACAAAATAAGGCTTCAGCTTTTCGAATGCTCTTTGGTGAATCTGTACCTCTGGATGACTCTGTTTGAAAGCAAGAAAGAATTCTACCTGCAACAATAAATCAGCACAATAAATCAGCCTATGAACAACATATATAGCTTATAGAAGTCAAAGAATTAGAACTAACTTGGTAATTTAGAAATTTTTCATGCCAGAAATAAACAATAGCTTTTAGGTTAAAGGTTTGGAACAATAGCTGCCATGTTAAGAGTGGTAGCTATTTGGTTAGAGTGGACGCCACCAGGTAGATAAGGTAGCAACCATGTTAAGAGTGGAAGCTACTAGGTGAACAATGGTGGCTTTTAGGGACAGAAAGGTAACTACCAGCTTTGGAACAGTAGCTGCCATGTTAACAGTGGTAGCTACCTATTAAGAGTGAAAGCCACCAGGTAGGTAAGGTAGCAATCATGTTAAGAGTGGAAGCTACCAGGTTGACAATAGTGGCTTTTAAAGACAGAAAGGTAACTACTAGCTTTGGAACAGTAGCTGCCTTGTTAACAGTGGTAGCTACCTGTATAGAGTGAGAGCCACCAGCTAGGTAAGGTAGCAACCATGTTAAGAGTGGAAGCTACTAGGTTGACAATGGTGGCTTTTAAAGGCAGAAAGGTAACTACGAGGTTTGGAATAGTAGCTGCCATGTTAACAATTGTAGCTACCTGTATAGAGTGAAAGCCACAGTAGGTAGGTAAGGTAGCAACCATCTTAAGAGTGGAAGCTACCAGGTTGACAATGGTGGCTTTTAGGGATAGAAAGGTAACTACCAGCTTTGGAACAGTAGCTGGAATGTAAACAGTGGTGGCTACCACCACTCTTAGCATAGTACCTATCATCAAGATACCACTTGAATCACTCCCAGCCTCATGCCTATGAGCTCCAAGCTTGGTAACTGAGCTCCAAGCCTGGGAGCCACCACTCTTAGCATAGTACCTACCATGAAGATACCACTCTTATCAGCTCCCAGGCTTGGAGTTCATTGGTATAACAGAAATCCTAACCTGATGCTTCTAGCTCTGCTGGCCTAATAACATATCAGCTTGAGAAAAACCTTTGCTACCAATCTGTGAGCCTACCACCACCTTGGTGGCTTCCTTTGCTAGCCACCTTTACGAGGATGAAACTGTAATTGAAAGTGGTAGCTATTTATTTACCATGGTAGACTAGTATTACACACTATGAAGCTGGTGCCTAACTTCAGCCCTGTACTACCAACCACAACCAAGAGGTAATTAGGGACATTTAAAAAGTATGGCATAACAAGGAAGACAAACCTGAGGTTGTTCAAGCAGATGCACCGGATGCTTCTCATACAGCTTTCATCCAACACGACATACATCCTTTTTGTTTGGCGACACACGTGTATTGTTTGTCCAATATGCAATGACTAAATCTTTCACTTCCTCTGTGATTATACTTCTATGTTGTCTTTGTTGCTCACACAAATGCAATGGCAGCTGTGAATACTGTTGCTTCATTTGAGATCTAGCTGCATAAAAATTCCTTCGATGAACTCCAAGTAGCCTTGATGCAGCTGCTATATTTGGTTTTCCACTTGTGGAATTCATGACCATCATGATACTTGCCCGATTAACAAACAATTCCCTAGAGCTTTTTGGTCTTTTGACAGCCTTTAGGGTATTGTGTAATCCATGGAGCAAGAACTTATGATCCTGTGTGGATTCCTCAGCTTTGTGACAATTAAGAGATGCACAATTAAATTGTACATCTCTTAAAGCTAGATGGTTGAGTATACTTGTGTGACGATCTCACCCTTTGCTTTATTGTCAAGACCCTGTGTGTAATCTGTGAAACACTTAATCACTTTTGAAGTAATCACCTTATGTTTTGTGATGCTGAGCCTCACTTGTGAGTCACTGGTGACTTCCTTGACTTTAACTTCTCACGATAAGCACGCTTCCGGCCTGTTTCGTACTCCCTGATTAATTTTGATTTGCATGGTGCACACTTGAAGGAGCCAGCACATGTACATAAGCTGCTTTGAACATCTTCTGCTTGTGCAATTAGAACTATTTCCATGTTGAAAAAACTCCTTTTGATCAGTTCAACAAGTCGAATGTGCTCACTTTGTGTGGATAGCATGAGGCTCTTAAGAGAGTCAGACCTGTCCACCATCAAAACTTCGAAGACACTGTAAGATGAGATGAAGGTAGCTGTCCATAAGCCCCGTACTACGCAGCTACTGCAATGCTTCTAATTTCTGAGAAGGGCTGCTTGTAACATTGTCTATTTTTTTGATCTGGTGGGCTGTGACTGGTGGCTTGGGCCGCCCTGGCTTGGCTGGTGCCTTGGCCGAGCCTTGGCTTGTTCGGCCCTCAGTTAAGAAATCCAGGAAACCTGCAATGCAAAAACACACACAGATGTGAAGTCGCCGTGGAGGCTTGTTTAAAGCAGAGAGAGAGAGAGAGAGAGAGAGAGAGAGAGAGAGAGAGAGAGAGAGAGAGAGAGAGAGAGAGAGAGAGAGAGAGAGAGAGAGAGAGATTCTTCTATAGAGGGGAAGGCTTACCACCAGCAATCACAAGACACACACACACACACATATGAAGTTGCCATGGAAGGTTGTTCACGGCAAGAGAGAGAGAGAGAGAGAGAGAGAGAGAGAGAGAGAGAGAGAGAGAGAGAGAGAGAGAGAGAGAGATTCTACTACCAAGACACACACAGACCTAAAGTCGCCATGGAAGCTTGTTCACAGCAGAGAGAGAGAGAGGACGTGGGGAGTACCGAAAAACGGTTCTTTTTCTTTTTCTTTTTTTAAACAACCCACTTTTTGCTTTGTATTAGATGGTTACTGTCAATGTACTAGCTGTGTCCCGGACATAGGTATTAAGTCCACCTATTTATGCATACACCCTATGCTCCTCTCCTCTCCCTCTCATTCGCACTCTCATTCTCACACGCTATCGAGGGGGGGTTCTACAGGCTACTAACGCACAACCCCCCTCACGTTTTCTTTAAAAAAAACTTTTAAAAAAGCTTAGCTCAAGCTTTATTAGCTTTTAATTAAAGGTTAATTAATCTTTGATTAAAGCTTTTAAAAAGAGGGGAAAAAATCTTCATATTCATGATATTGTTTTTGAAAAAAAAATCATGTTGAGCCCTTTGACCTTTGGGGTCCATTTTTTTAAAATTTTGGACCTTCCAAATTTCAGAGTTTTTTGTCTTTTCATTTTCTCACGACCCTTGACTTTCCGTATTCCGGGAAGATCTTTCGAGTTTTGGATTTTTTGACTGTTCGTATTCTAATGCGTTCGGGGTGCATTAAATTTTTTATTTTTTTTCCAAAAATTCATGGAAAATTAGACAAAGTTTATTTCAAATTTTTGGAATCAGTGAGCTTGCCGATCAAGGTCTTGAGTTCAAATTTCTCAAAGATGGCTATCATATTCAAGCCATAGATACGCATGGCAAGAGATTAATTTGGCGTTCCCCAAAGATGGTAAGCTTTACCCTCTTGGCACTACATCCTCATCAGCAAAAGCCCTCTCTCTACAACCATCAAAACCCCTGCAAAAGAAGAAACACTATTGTGGCACTATCGACTTGGCCACATTTCATCACATGTGCTTCACCAAATGAGGCATAAGCAGCTTGTCCTTGGGCTTCCCAAAGAAATCACACAATTAGCTTTTGTAAAGGATGTGTTGTTGGCAAAGCCAAACATTTTCCTTCCCCAAAATCAACTTCACGGACTTCTGAGCCTCTTGCATTGATTCACACAGATTTGTGTGGTCCTATGCAAACCACCTCTCTCACAAGCAATAAATATTAAGGTGGAGAACTAGCATGACAGGAAGATAAAGATATTAAGGTCTGCTGACAATGGTGGAGAATACATTTCCAATGCTTTCAAGGAGCATTGCCTTGCACATGGCATCCGCCCCATGAATTCACTATTCCCGATCATCCACAACAAAATGGGGTGGCAGAAAGAAAGAATCGGACCCTTGTGGAAACTGCTCGTCGCTCTATGCTCAGTGTGGCACATCTCTCTCATGCTTATTGGGAGGAGGCCGCCGCCACTGCATGCTATCTCCAAAATCGATGCGCTACCTCTACACTACATGGGAGCACCCCATAATCTCTCTGGTATGGTCATCCTCCAAATCTCGCTCATCTTCAAATTTTTGGAGCACCTGCATATCCGCTCAACACTGGTCCTCAAGCCAAGTTCGCGTGCTAAGGCTTCCAAAGTAATTTTTGTGGACTATGGTGATCGGTTTGGTCACCAGGCATACCGCCTACATCATCCCAACAGCCGCCACTTCTCCTTCAGTTGATCCGTCATTTTAAATAAAAGTGCTCTCACCAGCTGGGCATCCACTTCCTCCCTGTCCACCACTGCTTCACTAACCAATTTTTCCAGATTCACCTCACCGTGCTCGCTACTTCGCCGTCGGGTGCCTTCCCCCTCGTGTGGTTCACCTTCTCCATGCACTAAGCAAAGCGTCCATGTGCATCTTCCGTCCCTTCTCCCCACACCGCCTAGGTTGGCTCGACGGCTTTCTCATATGCACCCCCACTCGGCACATCACCCTTCACCAATCCATCCCAACCTTTTCAATATTGCCTCTCCAACTTCCACCCCTAGTTCATCGTCCCTTTCTGTTTGGTAGCTCCTACGGACTCCCCTACTTACCACACTGATCTGCATGGCGACTTGCTCACTAGCTAGCCGTCATGCTCACTCCACCGCCATACTACCTACCTCACACGTGGCATCGCCTGGCTCTACCTCCAAAACCCCTCCTCACTCGAGCTCGCACTTCACTCCGCTAGCTTCCATATGCAGTCCCTTGGCTCTGTATGCCCTCCATTCCTCACCTACGACATGCACCTCCTCGGCTCTGCATGGTCGCCCCTCATCTCCACTTTCACACCTACAATCATGCTCTCCTTCCTGTGCCCTGCATGGCCGACAATCATCTTCACCAATGTAGTGCCGTACCTCCCTCCACCATCTATTTCTAGAACCCCTGTGCTCTTTGCGCATAGTGCCTCTCCTCCGGCTCTATCTCCTCGCGCTTCTCCCATTCCCCGCGCTCGTGTTCTCTCCCTTGTCACCTTGCCTTGGTCCCTTCTACAATGGCTACCTCAGCCAACTCTCCTTCCCACTTCTCTCTTCATACCTCCCTCTCCAATCATTCACAGCTCCCATCCACTACCTCTCTTCCCCCCTGCTTCACTATTGACCGGCTAATCTACCTCTCTTCCCCCTTGCTTCACTATTGACAGGCCAATCTACCTCTCTTCCCCCTTGCTTCACTATTGACCGGCCAATTTACCTCTCTTCCCCCCTGCTTCACTATTGACCGGCCAATCTACCTCTCTTCCCCCCCTGCTTCACTATTGACCGGCCAATCTACCTCTCTTCATCCATATCTCCCTCAGCCTCACCCACCCCTGGTTCTAACACTACTCCTTTGCCTTCTTCCGATCACATGACCTCCAATAGCCTCCTTGATGATGGTGAATCCCCACCTCAAGGCCGCACCTGCAGTCTTGCTGACATCTACAACTCGACATACTTCTCAGCTCTCCTACAAGCTGAAGGTGTGGATTCACATCCTCCAGATCTCCTTGACGATCCTCAAAGTCCTACCGTCGATGAGGCACTTGCTAGTGCTCACTCTGCGGAATGGATCGACGCCATGACACAAGAAATGGAGGCACTCACGGAGCAAGGCACCTGGATTCTTGTACTGCCACCACCTCATTGCAATATCATTGGGTGTAAATGGATCCTCAAGAAAAAATACAAGGCTGATGGGAGTCTGGATCGATTCAAGGCAAGACTTGTTGCTCACGGCTTCACTCAGCAACATGGTGTTGACTACACCGACACTTTCTCACCCGTCTTAGGTATGGCATCCTTTCATCTGATCGTTGCCATTGTCGCTCATTATAATCTTCCTCTTCATCACATGGACATCAAAACTACATTTCTTCATGGTAAGCTTGGTGAGGGCATTTATATGCATCAGCCCCCTTATTTTCTATCTCACTCTCATCCCGAATTTGTTTGCAAGCTTCAACACCCCATATATAGCTTGAAGCAGACCCCTCGACAATGGTACCGCCGAATGCATGATGCCCTTACCTCTTGGGGATGGCGCAGATTACTCACTGATCATAACCTTTATGTTTTGCACAATCATCATGGGTGGGCTATCATTGGACTTTATGTTGACGACATTCCCATTCTTGCATCTAATAAGCATATCCTGATTTTATCCAAAAAAATGTTTAGGAGAGAGTTTCCTATAACTGATAATGGTCCCATTTCTTACTTTCTTGGCATTCAAGTAAATCATGATCCTCATGGTAGCTTCATTTCACTCTCTCAAGAGAAGTATATTGAGGAAATTCTTGCTAATGCTCACATGTCCCAGTGATCTTTTGCCCCCACTCCTATGGTCACAAACGCACCTGAAGATCTTCCATACACTCATCTTGATAGGAGTATCCTACACGACTTTCCCTATGATCATCTTCTTGGGCATATTAGATATTGCATCACTTATACTTGGTGGGATGTTTACTATTCTGGCCACATTCTCTCTCGAGCTCTCCATCAACCTCACAAGGCCTATGGGATAGCACTCAAACATTGTCTACGCTATCTCCATGCCACAAAGGACTACAAACTAGCGGAGTCCCTCTGGATACCTCTTCTTGCTTGTTGCTGGTGGTGCCATATCTTGGCAAACCAAGCGACAGCTATCGGTGGCTTCTTCCAAGACCAAAGCAGAGTACATTGCCGCTTCCCTTGCCGCTCGTGAAGCTGTTTGGCTTCACCAACTTCTTTGCGAGCTCCAACTTCCATATGAGATACCCCCCGTCACAATGTTTTGTGACAACCTATCCGCCATCTCTCTTGCCCATTCTCCCAAGGTCTCCAACAAGCTCAAGCATGTGAAGATTGCATACCACCTACTCAAGGAGGTGGTCGAAGAAGGGTACATCACCATGCAGTACGTCTCTACTCAAGAGAACCTGGCAGACTTCCTCACCAAGCCCGTTCCTCACGACAAACATCGCTTCTCATGCCTTGGTTGGTACGTCGTAGGCTACCATTTGTAAGAAGACACATATTGAGGGTCCCCGAAGAGAGATTTGATAGTGGAAGAATTTTCGCCTTGCACCGACAAACAACAACCGCATTTTGAGTTTTTTCTTCGGAGTCGGAGAGAGAGAGATAGATGGTGGATAGAACTGAGAAGCATGCAGTAGCTCGCCCTACTAGAGCAATATAGTGAGTGAACTGACCTTGATTGTCCAGATAATTGTGCTCTCTTTTTTGGGCCGTGTAGCCTAGTTACCTGCACAGTATCTGAAATATTTTAAATTGCTGGCTTCGCAGGGTACCTGGTTTGAATGTTACAGCCATCATCGTGTTCAATTATATGTTAGGAGCCGGTTTTGCTTTTTGCAGGTGGTACCGTCACCCGTGGTTTGTAGCAGCTTGCAAGTATGACATGAGGGTCCTTTCAAGCTGAAAAGACCCTCATGTCTATTTTCCTGTGTGATTAACATGGACGGTAAAAGAATTCTGCCACATAGATGAAAACCAGTAACCACATTTTGCATATGATAGATATCTCTAGGCAATTTGGAAGACAATGTCTCTAACGTTAGGTTGACCTTCAGAATATATATGTTAATGTCTAATTTTCAATTTGAGTCTGTCTTGGAAGCTTTCACTGTTTTCGCATCTATTATTAATAGAATATAACCATTTTTCATCGATATATTTCTTCCTTCCGTCAGCATAGTGGTACGCAAATTCAAGAGCTTGAAGTATTTGTTTTGTAAGTGTATGCGAAATATATTATAAATTCTTACGATAATATAGTATAATATTGTAAAATTCAAATCCGACAAATGATTTTATTATAGAATTCTCAAGTATAATACGTTTTGAGTTGTACGATATTATATATTTAATATGATAGATAAAAGAATATATGTTTTGAATACAGTATTCATCTAAGATACCTTACCATGAATATGCAATAAATATTACACATATGTCAAATATTTTATGTTTTAGAGAATAAAAACTGAGGATGGAAATATCTTTTTGCTATTAGAGCTTCTGTAACTAGATCTTATAGTGAAACAACGGGATCAGAATTAGAAACAGTTATACATGTATATCATGGCATTGTCTATTACACATCGAGTTATGGTAGACAAGACATTGCAAGCAAGTACCTAGCTATAGCTGCACACCAAAAGTTGACTGTGACGATCAGAGGGAGAGGGACAGAGAGGGAGTCTCTCTCTCTCTCCCGAGTGAGTGTACATGGTAACAGTGCCCAAATGAGATCGCGTGTGGTGCCCGTGAAATATCAAGATGACATTTCCTAATGGTAAGGTATGAACCCTTTATACTGCACTCCGGATTCAACGACTATTGAGTAGATCTTTGGATGTGAGAGGGTCTGCTGTGAGTGACCTCTTGGTATTCGAGTGGGTCAACTGCAAGTATATAACGAAGGCCTCCTCTTGAGCATTTTCTCAATCAGCTTTGCTCTGCTCCTTCGTACTCAACTTGCAGCTTTGAACTTATCAATATCATATTGGCCAGCTATGGCTTTCCACTGTAACGAGTCCTTGCGCTGCAGAACCGCAGTTCTAGTAGCTGGCATCTGCTTACTCCAAACAGTTGCGTTGTCCTTAGGTCTTCATGCAGCACAATATTATCATGACATCAACCAACCTTGGATTAGTGGCCATGCAACCTTCTATGGAGGACATGATGCAGCTGGGACAATGGGTAGGGGCCAAGGAACTCTTGATTTACACGTAAAATTAATCATTCATTGATCTTGTGGTTATATTATTGCTTGTTGTTTCGTGTGGTAACTGCAGGAGGTGCTTGCGGATATGGCAACCTGTACAGTCAAGGCTACGGTGTAGCAACGGCGGCAGTAAGCACTTCCTTGTTTGACAATGGGAAGAGCTGTGGTGCTTGCTATGAGATGAAGTGCTGGAATGACCCAACAGGGTGTTTGGCCGGGGAGCCCTCCATCGTGGTGACTGCCACAAACTTATGCCCTCCAAACTACACCGTGTCCGGCAGCAGCAACGGCGGCGGCTGGTGCAACCCGCCCTTGCAACATTTCGACTTGGCGGAGCCCATATTCCTCAAGATCTCTCGTTCCTCCGCCGGCATTGTGCCCGTTCTATTCAGGAGGTACTTTGATCGCCTTCATGAGCTATAATAATTAGTTCAGTTTTCTGTGCAACTTCCTAATATATATAAAGAGCCTCGGTAGAAGGTACTCCTAGCGTCGGGGCCAGCTCTAGGGTGGTGGTGGTGGAGATAGCCCACCCAAAGGTAAGATAAGATACAAACACACACGATTGATGTGTCATTTAAGTTGATTATCCTTCATCATGATTTTCCGTGAGACAAAATCTTGATTTCTCTACAGGCGAATAGGACACCCTTCCTTGATCATCGAAAACCACTTGAGCTCCATTTGATTTTTTGTAAACAAAAACTTTTAAAACAAATTTTCCCATTATGCAAACAGTTATTTGTTATAATACACTCAAGGTTATCACACTTACGTATTCAAGCGAGTGAAATATAACTAGCAAGGAGTAACTTCTGAAAATTATGCGTAATGATATATGTTGCTATTCTCTTGCAGGGTGATTTGTGAAAGGAGAGGAGGAATACACTTCACTATAAATGGGAATCCTAATTTCAACTTGGTATTGGTGACCAATGTGGGTGGAGTGGGAGATGTGCAAGCCCTCTGGATCAAAGCTAGCTCCAACACAAAATGGACCGAGATGAAGAGGAATTGGGGCCAGAATTGGCAATACAACGGACAAGTAGTGGGTCAAAGCCTATCTTTTATTGTTCAAACTAGTGATGGGAAAGCGATAACATCATATAAAGTTGTACCAACAAATTGGGACTTTGGCCAAACCTTTGAGGGAGCTCAATTTAGCTAATAATACAAATCACCACTTTCACCAATTATAGGTGGCATATAAGCAAAATGTTGTGACTTATTTTGTAATTTTAAAATCGATTTCTTACTGTAGAAGGCCAGAGTATCATCCCCGAATTAAGAACACACACTCTAATTTGTGTACTCTTTTACGTAACCCTTTGTGGACTGAGGAACGGGCATCCCCAAGGAGAAATTAGTATTATGCCTGCACCTTAACCACGCGTCGCAGGAGGTCCCCGCCCCGCCCACACACCCCAATCATCCTCTCGAATTATATGAGAACTACTATCTTATCGAATATGGAGAATGCCTAGGATAAACGCTATCAAATATTCTCAACATGTTGAATAATATTGGTTTTGCTGTTAATTAAAAGTTTGATTCTTGTCGGGGCAGTCTCGACGTCAATAGAAAGAGTATTTGCTAAGAAACCACCCGTCAGGCTTCGACCAGGCTCCAGCGTTCGTCACCAAATATGAGGGGCGCACTCATTCGGATGGCCCAGGGGTACAGAACGTTTGGAAACATAACGATACGTTGATGTAGAGACGGAAATAAAAATATTGAAGGAGCTTTGTCTCTAACTCTTTCTCTATCTCTCTCTATCACTAACTTCCTCTCTCTCTCTCTCTCTCTCTCACGCGCGTGCGTGCGCACGCTCTCTCTCGAACTGGCCAACATTCTCTCTCTCTCTCCCTCTCTAGAAAGTTCTCGCTCTAATTCTCTCTTCTAAATCTCTAGTTCTCTCGAACTGGCCAACTCTATCTCTCTCTCACACACACTCTCTTTTTCTCTATCCTACTCTTTTTACCTTTTGTTAACTCTCTCTCTCTCTCTCTTTAACTCTCTTTAACTCTTTCTCTACCTCATTCTTACTCACTCTCTCTTATTAATCCTCTCTCTCTCTCTCTCTCTCTCTCTCTCTCTCTCTCTTCAACTCTCTTACTCTATCTAACTCTCTCTATTTCTCTCGAGATGGCCAACTCTCTCTCTCTCTCTCTCTCTCTCTCTCTCTCTCTCTCTCTCTGTCTCTCTGTGTGTGTGTTTCGCTCAAATTTATTATGAGAATCACTCTTGATTATTGGGAATTATATTTCTTATTCTATATCAGGGACACTCGTGTGATTTGATATTATGGTTTCCTATTTCTCATGACAACGTTGGGATCATCTTTACCATCCCAAAACGAGCTTGTTCAGCAGTGGGTAAAACAGCAACAGTAGAGCTGCTAGAACCTACAACATCCTCAACCACTGACTGAAACGGATGCAAAAGCTATCTGTAATGAAGCAAAGACTGAACAAAAAACAACTCGTGCTATGTATCACAGTCCATAATAGAATACATATGTCTGTTTTGCAGAAAACTGCACTGTCAAAATCTCTGCACAAAATGACGAAAACACCTCTGCAGAACTTGAAATGCAAAAACGGAGCCCGAAACGACCTCAGATGCAATTTCTGAGAACGCATAGCCCTACGAGTTAATCTGCAGAGTATAGGGACTTGCAAGCGCTCGTGAAAGCTCACCTCAATCGGAGAACGTGAGTCAGAGTAGCGGCGTAGCTCTGGGAGCCGATGCCTGCTCTGATACCAATTGTTGGAATTAGGGTTGCAGGAAAGCACACAAAGCTTGGAGAAGAAGAAGCAAGAATGCACACAACACACAATGTATTAGATTGTGTCAATATACAAAAGATAAGTTATCCCTAGAATGATATGCATATATACAAGCCGGGGAAAAAAACCTCCTAAAGAGGGAAAAAGTACCCCGACGGTCCTAAGTGTGTTCACACACATCACTGCCTATATATATGGCAACAAAAAATCTTCTTGGATACCACCACCAACTTGCCTCCATTATATCCAACCCAAGGATCTGTACTTACATCAACTATTCGAATCAACTAATAAATTAATTGATTAAAAATATAAATACTATATGAAACTTAATAAATCAAGACGATGCAACCCATCCTCTCACGTGTGTATGGAATCACCCACATATATGTAAATTAAGCTACGATTTCCCAGATTTAGAAAGGCATCCCAATCTAAACCCATCTAAGAGAACTCTCATGAATACGTGGGCAAAATTCACATATATGGAGATTTCCCGTCTAAGAGAACTCATAAATTGTATTCATGGAATTTGATTTTGTGACAACTGAGGATAGTTTCTTCTTATCCCTAAGCATCCCTATCTTTGTTTTTAAATGTCTTGTTTGTTAAAAAGTTAAGTGACATAATGGAAAATAGCATGGCTTACTCATGCTATTGCCTATTCCTAATGGGCCTTGGAAAGAAATTTATATGGATTCTATTACTAGTTTGCCTAGGAGTTTTACATGAAATGATATGCTTTCAACCATTGTTGATAGATTTAGTAAGTAAGAATATTTTATTACATGCAAAACAACTTTGTCTGCTTCACATGTTACACATCTTTTCATTAAGCATGTTTTTACACATCATGGTTTGCCTAAAGTAATTTTATCTGATTGCCAAATTTTGTAATCATTTTTGGATTGCTTTATTTTCTAATCTCATAGCTAAACTTGATTTCACATCTGCTTTTTATCTTGAGAGTAATGGCCATACTAAAGTAACTAATACCACCATTCGAGACTTGTTAAGGTCCTACACTATTTCTACACTAGGCACTTGGTACCAACACCTTCATCCCAAACACAATATGTGACCCAAGCCAATAAGCGATGTAAGGCAGTGACTTTTCAAGAAGGTGATTATGTTTGGCTTTGCATAAAAAAAGAGAAGATTAAAAAGTGTAGAGAAACACCCAATAGTTAAATAAGCTCCTAGATTTCAGATTATCAAACAAATTAATGATAAGGCTTTCTGTTTGGATATTCCATCCCATTGGCATATTCATAGCTCTTTTCACATTAGTCTATTGAGTCTATTTTGAGACACTCTTCCCATATATTTAGTCTATGATGACCCTCCATTGTTAGACAAAGATTCTAAGATTAAAGAACCCAAAATTATTCTAGACCATGAGAAGACCATAACAAGAAGAGAAAATATTTATCATAAATATTTAGTGAAGTAGAAAGACCACCCCATTGACAAGGCTTAATGTTTCCCTGATCATGCCCTCACAACCTATCCATCCTTAATTACATCTTATCTTCACACTTGCCCATGAATATTTTTTATTTTGTGACAACTGTGAGGAGAGTTGCTTCTTACCTCTAAGGCAGGTTATAGGGACTAAATTCATGGAATTTAATATTCTCATGTTTCTCGTTATTTTTAAATTATCCTCTATGACTTTAGATTGAGATACCTTTTTTAAATCTAGGCAATCATAGCTTACTTTACATGTATGTGAGTGATTTCATACATGCATGAGAGTATGGGTTGCATCTTCTTAATTTATTGAGTTTCGTATGGCTATTTATATTTTTTAATCAATTAATTTATTAATTAATTATTGGCATAGTTGATGTAAGTGTAGATCCTTGGGTTGGATAATGGAGGCAACCTATTCATAGTCAGGAAGATTCTTATTAGCATAGTTGATGTAAGTGTAGATTCGTGGATTCGATAATGGAGGCGAGTTAGTGGTGGTCCGAAAGATTTAACCTGAGGTGTCGGTAGATTATTATTTAATTTTGTGTAGCACATGCTATTTATTCCATTTGGGTGACGTCCATATTTATTGTCACTAGATATATTTATTGGAAAATGTGAAAGCTCTCGTATACATATTTAATTTTACAAAAGATGTACATACTTATGTGGTTTGAGGTTTATACCTATTTTTTGGTATTTTGGTTTAAAGCAAGCTATTTTTGTTGAAGTTAATATCTTTATGAAAGTGGAAACTATTTATGAGTCCCACAATTTATTTCAAATAATATGATTAAAATACACTTTTTCTCTATCCTACTCTTTTTACCTTTCGTTAACTCTCTCTCTCTCTCTTTAACTCTCTTTAACTCTTTCTCTACCTCATTCTTACTCACTCTCTCTCATTAATCCTCTCTCTCTCTCTCTCTCTCTCTCTCTCTCTCTCTCTCTCTCTTTCTCTCTCTCTCTCTCTCTCTCTCTCTCTCTTCAACTCTCTTACTCTATCTAACTCTCTCTATTTCTTTCGAGATGGCCAACTCTCTCTCTCTCTCTCTCTCTCTCTCTCTCTCTCTCTCTCTCTCTCTCTCTCTCTCTCTCTCTATATATATATATATATATATACATATGGGAGTGAGAGTAATATATATATATATATATATATATATATATATATCACTCTCACTCTAACTCTCTCTACCACGTATACTCTCTCTCTCTCTCTCTCTCTCTCTCTCTCTCTCTCTCTCCTCTCTCTCTCTCTCTCTCTCTCTCTCTCTTTGTGTTTCGCTCGAATTTATTGTGAGAATTACTCTTGATTATTGGAATTATATTTTTTATTCTATATAAGAGACACCCGTGTGATTTGATATTATGGTTTCCTATTCCTCTCATGACGGCGTTGGGATTAATTGATGTGTTCAATTGATTGTTTAACTAATGTGGATTATATCTGAGTATAGGTACCGAGATGTGGGAGGGTACCGATTAAGGTGCCGTACTATACGAGGGTACCGATTGACGTGTCGCACTATATGAGGGAATCGATTGAGGTGTCATATGGAATGAGATATGTGAGGGTACCAATTTAGGTGTCGCACTATACGAAGGTATCGATTGAGGTGTCATATGGATGGTAGATCAAGTGGTGGTGTGAAGATGAATATCATGTGCTAATTATGTATTAGAATTCATTAATCATTTGTAGCCTATCATGTGGCTAGATTTTATGTACGAATGTGCACAAGGTTATTTTATGTGTGAGTGTGCACAAGATTATTTTATATGTAAAGGCCCATTAGTATTTTATATGTAAAGGCCCACAAGGTTATTTTATGTGCGAGTGTGCACAAGATTATTTTATATGTAAAGGCCCATTAGTATTTATCATTGGGCAAAGGTTTTGTCATGTATAAACCTTAGAAACCTTTACAATGTTATTTATATGTAAAGAAAAAGCCCAAAAGTGGAAAAGGTGCTATTATTAGCTCTCCAAAGGCTAAAAATATGAATATGACATAAATATTGTGTGTGGGAGAAGGAGACACACGTCAAGAAAGAGATTGCACCCAATACTTGTCTTTTGTGTGGTGAAGTATATATTTTTCAAGTGTTTATGGTCAACTTCTTATGTTTGTTTTAATGTTTCTCAATTCATTTAATTTGTTATTGAGAGAATTTGATTTAAGTCAATGGTATTAGAGCTTTACAAGTACAAAGGAGGGCAAAAGCATGTACAGGTGGCCTGCTTTTGGTATTTGAAAGCGGGTGGTTTTAAAGTGCCTAAAAAGCAAGTCACCATTTTAAAGTGCCTAAAAAGCGGGTGGTATTTGAAAGCGGGTGGTTTTAAAGTGCCTAAAAAGTTGTCACTGTGGTTGCTTTGTTATGATTTCATTATAATAAAAATAATAGAGAAGACTAAAAAGAGAATACTAATGATTCCTGACAGCTTTGCAAGTTCCCTCCCACTATCCACATTTATAAAAAATCCCTCCTTCCCCCTCTAAAGAATTTTGGAATATCAATCCCTCCTTTCCTCTCCCTCATCTTTGCGACACTCTTTTCTCTCTCTCCCTCGCTTTCTCTATGTCTCATAGGAATGGTGGGAGGAAGCTCTCCAAGTTCAACTCTCTCTCTCTCTCTCTCTCTCTCTCTCTCTCTCTCTCTCTCTCTCTCTCTCTCTCTCTCTCTCTCTCGTTTTCAAGAACTCTTTCCCTCCCTATGTGCAATTGTGTGTGCACCGCACGCACAATTGTGCGTGCGCCGCACACTTAAAATAGGCTTTACATGTCTGTGTCTTTGTGACCTATAGGTACAAATCCATCTACTTCTCTTTGTGTGGATTAGCCTCTACTATGTTTATGTAGGGTTTGAACATCTCCCTAAGGCACATGTTGGTGGTGTTTAAATGTGTGTGGGTGTGTGTGTAGGTTTCTCTCTACTATCACATATTGTGCATGCCTGTTTCACTCTAATATGCTCTCTAACTTAATGTTTATTTTTGTTTTATGTTTACCTTGGATCATACAAAAAGATGTATCAAACCCAACTTTCAAGAGGATAATTTTCTAATAAAACCCAAATGATTTTTCTTTACCAACCAGCTTATTCCCTAGGCCACCATTATAGACAATTTTGAGTGCAAGCGAATTAGCCTCATCAGAGTAGGCCCCATGAACCCTTTGAATTTTGATAGTGGATAATCATTCTTCAACATTTGTGCATTTAACATTCTCCAAAATGCATCTTCATGTTCACATTTATACTCAAATGTTTCAATTGTAAGAAGTTCCTTAGCTAAAGGATCATACATGTGGGATCCCATTATTGACCACCCTTTCACACGCAATGCACACGATCAAAATTTGCCCATTTCTCTCCCATACTTCCTCTTGGATGCATCCTATTAACCAAATTAAGACTAGCCCAATACTAGACATCTTAAAAACATGGTGTTGGCTATCATCTCTCACAATTGGCCTCCCAATTTCCCAATTAATAGTACACTCTATAAGAAAGGGTACTTACACCTTCTCTTCAAATCAAGAAATTCATCCATATCTATGTCCCCTCCTTGTATATCCCTTCTTTCAAATTACATAGACCTTTGTAGCCTTCTTCTTTGTGCCAAAGGTGCAATTGATTTAAGCACCCCTTGAAAATAAGTGTCATCGAGCACCTCCGATGTATCACCCTTATTCGCCAGTAACATATCCATCACTAAGTCATTTGTAACATCCACCTCAATGATATGTTGTGTATTTTTTCAACACATGGCCATTTGAGTTTTGGTCCATTCCCATTATAGGAGACCACTTTGGTGAGGGAGGTAGCTCAAAAACACTAGATCCATTGTAACTCATAGGCAATACTGACACTCTCTCCACTAATGTAGCTAAAACCAATGCCACATGAAGAGAACTATGTAGTGGCAAGAGTTGCAATAATGAAATAATACTTACATCATTTACATTTGCATTTATTGTTTTTGGCTTCTACTTTCCATTTTTTGGTGTTGCGATTAGTGTGAATGTATGATGTAATATTTTGTCCAACTTGAAACCATCTTCACCATCTCCAAGAGAAAATATAGGCATCATAATTACAATATCCTCCCTTACAGTTTCTTGTTGAAGAACTATATTAAAATTAGTAAGTTCAAAATGTTCTTTCAAATCTCTCACTGTAACCTCACACAACTCTGTGTCTTATCTAATTGAAAATTTCTTTTCCCTTCCACATATCTGATAACTATAATAGAAGTCATCCCTCCCATATCATCTGATAACTACAGTAGAAGTCATCCCAAAAACAACAAGGCAAGGAAAAATGCAAACAATGCTAGATAAAAGTTGATGCTTGAGCCTAAAATTGTCAAATTACTTGAGCAATAAACATTTTCAAATTATGCTTATTTTACTAAAAATCTTATACTATTAATATAGGCTAGCACACTATATACTATAATTTATATGCATTTATAGTTATTTATATTAAGAATATAGTAAATGTGTGAATAGTATTAGCATCAACACATCATAAATACATGTTAAATTATTCTTAGGAAACCATATTTATATATTTATAAATATATTTCTGCCATTTATGTCCTTCATAAATAATAAGTTAATCAATTGAATATTCTATCTTATATTTTATGTTGGCATTATATTTACTAGCTAAATTTAAGTGGATTAATAATTTTAAAAAATATTGGTAGTATAATCTAACTCTATTAATAAAATTATATTAAATTTTATTATAATATCTTGTAATCTTCTTTTAATATTTGATAGCTAAGAATTAAAGTCAAACCAATTTTCAATGCAGAATTAAATCAAAATCATGTCTTGACGTAAAGTTATTTATAGCCACCTAAGAGTTGTTGAGATATCGAGCTCATCTAGTGAGGCGGTGGACACTGATGACCCGCCTGGGGGATAGGCCCCACACTTACACCACTGGCATGGTTGGTGAGATCATGGGTGATATGCGGCTAGTGGGATGACAGGCTATGTGACAGCCATTCTAGAGACTGGCATAGTTATAGCGCCAGCTCATTTAGTTGGGTTCACACTATAGAGATCATGGGTGATATGCGGCTAGTGGGATGACAGGCTATGTGACAGCCATTCTAGAGACTGGCATAGTTATAGCGCCAGCTCATTTAGTTGGGTTCACACTATAGCGCCAGCTCATTTAGTTGGGTTCACACTATAGAGAATCCTAGTATGTATTTGGTTGAGTACCTTTTCATATTGTGTACTCTTATCTTTGTATATGGTGTGTTGAGTGTTGAGTGTTGAGTGAAGAAGAAGAAGATTTTTAGCCTCTCACCTAGTGTGTTCTCTTTTAGGGTTTTGTGAGTGTGTGTGTGTGCTTTACAAGAGCTCAAGCTCTCTTCTCCCTTGTATCTTTTCATGGTATCAGAGCCTCGTTCATGCTAAGGGCTGAGCTGTAAGAGAAAGAGAAGCACAGGAAGCGGTACGAGGGTAAGAGCTTCAACTACTCTTCCCTATTTGTGTTGGTGACTACACCCTTGTCGGGAGCTCTATGGGAGGCACCGGCAAACGATCTTTAATTGAGGAGCTTTCTTCGTGGGAGTAAAGCTACAGGGCAACTGTATTGTCCTATCAGACTGAAATTTTTGGGCCAAAAATGTGTTTCGGGCGCGTTACGACCATTTTTCAGAAAGCAAGTGATTTCGAGCACTGCGGGTAAGTCATCCATTCTCTACAGAACTCTGTTTTAAGAACTGCAGGAAAACAGATTGGTTGTGCAGACCCTATGTGTGCTGCAAGGAGGTCAACAGTTGCCATTGGGTGTATGTATACACATTGAGGTCTGTGACATTTGAGTGTACTACAGTACCGCTTTGCAAAAAATATAGCAGTTTGTGCAAGACAAACTAGAGTGCTGTTTCTAGGTAAATTTGTGTGTCTGGCAAGATGTCAAATGATGGCATAAACCAAATTGTCCCTGAGAAGCTTGTTGATAAGAACAACTTCCATGCTTGGAGGTTTAGGTTGACAAATTTCCTGATGGGAAAGGGTTACTGGGACTACATAGAAGGTGAGCATGAAGAGGCACCGGAGATACCGGAGATCAATCCGACTGCTGCTGCACATGTGAAAGTCTTAGAGTTCAAGGATTGGAACCAAGGAGCTATAAAAGTTATGTATTGGCTCTCTATCAGTATACAGGACACCATGATTGGGCACATACATGATGCCAAGTCCCCCAAGGAGGCGTGGGAGTGACCTTGTTGGTAAAACTCTATAAAACAAATACCACGGCACGAAAGATATAGTTGAAGAATGAACTTCATACTATGGAGAAAAAGAGTATGTCTGTGAATGACTATGCATTGAAGATAAAGGGTATTGTGGAATCCCTTGCATCTATTAGTGTTTCAGTAGATGATGAATGATAAGGTGGAAGTCTGTCTACGTGGTCTCGGGCCACAATACAAGGCGTTCAAGACGTCTATTCAGACTCGGGAAGACATTCCCAATTTTACAGATTTGGTGTCTATGTTGATTATAGAAGAGAAGAGCTTGGGTGAAGACCAACAGTCTTCACAAAACAAAAATAGTTCAGAGCAACAAGCCTTCTACATAAGTTCAGGAAGAGGACAAGGTAGATGAGTCCGTGGACGCAACCAAGGAGGTGGCCGAATAGGTAATCAGAATTATGGCCAGTAGCAACAACAACAGCAGTCCCAGAATTCACAACAACAACAACATGCAGGTGGAAGAGGCCAATTCAAAGGCACAGGGAGTCAAAGAGGTGTGAAAATTGGCAAAGGCAGTATAATGATACACGTGGATGCTGTGCAGGCAGATTGTTATAAGAAGTAGGCTAACATGCAAAATGGGAAATTGCAGCAAAACAACTATGCATCCTCGAGCAGAAACAATGAGGATAATGAAAGGTTGTTTGTTATACAGCATGTCGTTCATGCCATGCTTGAAAATGTTGAAGCAGCACATAAAGATAATGTATGGTATATATCGATTCAGGTGCTTCGAACCACATGACAAGTCATGGGGAGTGGTTCAAGGAGATGAAAAACCTTGAAAGACCAAGTTTTATGGAAACAGGGGATGACATTGCTCATCCAATTGCCCATGTTAGAGATGTGCCATTGTCTATGCAGGATGGCAAAGTGAAGTACCTTGCAGATGTACTTCATGTTCCGAACATAACAAAGAATGTGGTTTCAATTGGCCAGATGATTGAGCAGGGTTTGCAAGTTTAGTTTAATCCTTATGGTTGTTATGTTGAAGACTTTAAAGACAAGTGCAGGTTGGTTGCAGAAGGCAACAGAGTGGGCAGAATGTTTACGTTGAATGTAAACATGCCTGAAGTGAGTGCTGCGATGTTTGCAAATGGTTCAAGAATTATTGCAACACAGACATTTGGCATAAAAGACTTGGACATGTGAATGTGTAGAGAATGAAGTCTATGCAGACTAAAGGAATTGTGGCAGGGCTGCCAAAGTTTAAAGTTGAAGGTATGCAGAGAATATATGAAGCATGCCAATTAGGAAAGCAAACAAAGCATGTATTTCCACGTAACAGAAATGTGAGCAGAAATACACTAGATGTTGTGCATTCAGATGTATGGGGTCCTACGAAGACCATGTCTATGGGAGGCTGCAGGTATTATGTGACATTTATTGATGACCACACAAGGAAAGTGTGGGTATACTTCATGAAGGAGAAGGGTGAGGTGTTGACTCACTTTCATAATTTCAGAGTTATGGTTGAAAAGCAAACAGGGAAATATGTAAAGTGTCTAAGATCAGATGGAGGGGGAGGAGTTCTCTAAATTTTTGAAGAAGAATGGTATTCGGAGACAGTTTACATGCAGATACACTTCGTAGCAAAATGGAGTTGATGAGCAGAAAAATAGGCACATTACTGAGATTGCGCGAGCGTCGATGGTGGAAGAGAAGATTATGCCACATAGCTATTGGACTAAGGCTGTTTCTACAGCAGTTTACATCATGAACAGAACTCCAACTACAGCCATACATAATGTAACTCCAGAGGAGAGGTTTACTAAGATAGAAAACCTGATTTGTCTCATCTGAAAGTCTTTGGATGCATTACATATGTGCATGTGCCAGTAGATCCAAAAGCTAAAAAATGTGTGTTTATTGGATATTCCCTTGAGCAAAAGGGATATAGGTGTTATAACCCTGCTACATGTAAGTTGAGGATAAGCAGGGATGCTATTTTTGATGAGATGAGCGGCTGGTATGCTGCTGGAAAAGAAGTTGTTGGGGCTGATGTGAGTGGAAATGTGGTTGCATAGAATGCAAGTCAGCAATCACAGTCTTTGAGTGGACCAGGAGAGTCCTCATCTAGTGGTTCAGTTGATAGACCATGGAGTGGTCTATCTAGTGGTTCAGTTAATAGACCATGGAGTGGACCAAGAGAGTCCTCATCTAGTGGATCAGTTGATAGACCATGGAGTGGTAGGCTACGTCATAATACTAGTCCTGCAAATGTGATTAGTATATCACATAAAGACAGGTTGGTCAATGGTATGACCCATTGCCTAGATCTTCTTAATCACCCCACTTCACTTGAATAATTATGCTTCATGCCTAATCAATCCTACCCTTAACTTCTTGTTCGGGTCCACTCCTATCAACACAAGATTCATAGCTCCAATGTGACAGTAGAAGATAAACCACCAAAAGAAAAAGAGAGAACACTGCAACCTGATGACTTAACATCCCCATGAGAGCCAAGATACCCATCATTGTGTCTTGACAAAGATGCTAGAGATTCATGAATATCACCATCGACATACAATATCTCGGAGCACAAGTATTCTCCATGCGTGTTGCCTCCTTGTCCCTCCGAAATTCCCCCTTGCCATTTTCTTACTAACAGCATTATTTTACTAACTCTTCCACCTACCACTTGGATACTAGTCATTAAGTATTCCATGCTAGTCTCATTCAAGTAATTTGACTCCTGCAATAAGGATGTCCCGCCTCAAAGGCATCAAAAATAAAAAAACACCAAAAATAAAATAAAGAGTACTACTGGGTACATACAAAAAAGCACTCATAACAGCCCATACGACTAGCTAGATACTTAATCGCTAGTACTCTACTAACTTCATTTCATCTTACTAACTCCCCCACCACCTCCTCTCATTTCCAAAGAGATAGGAGAACCAACCAAGTGAGACACTTCCCCACATGCCTCAACAACCTCTTACCAATCATGTGAGGACATGATCAACTTTAGGAAGCGGAGTATATTAACCACATATTAGTTAACACATTCCTATGACAACTATGTCCGCACAGTTATGTAATGGGCACCAGTACTATATATTGTAAATCCCGTCATTTGATGAGGGAAGCACCCTAAAGATGCTCCCAAGTATTGATCTTTGAAGGATAAACAAGAGAAACTTGGTCAGTTGGCCAACCATCATAGAGAAAAGCCTTGTAACTATGTTTTGGGTGCTTAGGGTCACTTACTCTCAGGAAGCCTAGTGGGAAAAGTCTTGGAACTATAAAAGCCAATTTCTCTTGTTTGTAACTCCTTCTCTCATTTGTGAAATATAAGGGGAGTGTTCTCTCTCTCCCTCTCTCTTGCAACTCTAACCTAGCATGTGTGGTGTGCTGAGGGTTAGGGTTTGGGAGTGATTAGTGTGCTAATCACGTGTTCCCTCTTGCTTCCTCTCTCCCTCTTGCTTGAGTGATTTGGGCTACCAATGTGATCATATCCTATGGAGATCCCACACGATCTTCACGAGAGAGGTTGCATCACCCGTTGGATTAGAGCAACCACCTTAGGGTGACAATAAATACGGGAGGATGGCGTTGACAAGTGTCTACGGTGGAGCTCTAGACTCAACATTTTAAACCTGGGAAGGAATATGAAGCAAGGAGTCCTCCAAGGGGAAAGAGACGAGAACCAGCATCAACCTCTGGCACAATAATCTACTAGTGATGAAAATTAGAAGGTGACTGTTCTTCATCCCTATCCCTAGTGCATAATTTTTTGTATATCCTTTCAAGGTGACTCTAAACTCTTTGAAGTTCTTTTTTTACAATTTTTTTGTCTTTGAGGATGATTTTCTCTCTCTCGCAACAATAAAGGTAAACACACCGGTGGATTTGGAAAGGACTCTGCACTTGCCAAGTATTTAAAGTGGTTCAAGTATCCACAGGTTGTTATTTTCCACAAGAAGTTCTCCAAAGACAAGGTAGCTTTTCCTTTGTTTGCAATTGAGACCATGTCAAGATATCTTGGAGGCTATCGAGCTAGGTGGAATAGTGATAGAGTAATTTTTTTGGAGAAGCAAACAACTTTGTGCATCTTTAGCCAAGGACAAGCCACCTATGCACTGGGAAGTTCGTACTACTTGTCATACATAGCATATGCACTATTGGTGGCTGGTGTCATGGATCCCAGGATGCTAACGAAATATGGAAAGCACGAGTTGCTTAGAAATGGAAGGCAAAGGTTTGATAAAAGGAACCAACTTGAGGGAAATTTAGATGATCAGCCTTCTTCAAAAAGGATTAAGCTTGACAACGATGATGCTACAAATGAGCGCAATAGTCATTAAACTTTTGAAAGTTAGTCAATATTTGCATTATTGTAATACATTCTTAATACAGTTTTTCATCTTTTTGGCACCTGTTGAATATTCTCAAGATAGTTTTCCATCTTTTTCCATCAATACAATTAATCTTTTTGCGATTGTAATGTTGTATTCTTCTATTCAACGAGGTGCAATTACAGTCTAGTTCCAACCTTTCTACCGTCTAACTTAAAGTAGAAAATTTGAGGGGGATAATTACACATCATTAAATCTCTTGTCTAGGGAAACTCATTGGCCAATGGCTCTCTATGTCGATGATGATTGGCTCATGACTCTACCAATGAATTACTACATCTATGATAGAATAATGCTCTCCATCTTGCATATCTTGATCCATGCTTAGCCAGTCTTCCTTCCATATTCACCACCTTTTATATTTTAAATGTATGCACAACGTACTTGTTTCAAAATAATTACAAATTTAGTTACATGAATCTTGCATCCTTGCACTCTCATTGGTTTGGCCTTTCTTTGTTTAATATTTAGTTAGAGGACCCATTTGAGAGTTTGAATTTCTCCTAATGACATAATTTTTTAATCCAAAATCACCACAATGCGAGAAGGCTGTGTCCCTACATGTAGAAATAGGCCACTCCACATTGTGATGATTCTACCTTAATACACATAAATAACTTATCCAAAATCACCAGATCATGAGAAGGCACCACTACCATGTATATGTCACATACGCTGTCTCCGTGCATGTAGAAATGGCGTATTCGCGTCGTGGTGATTCTATCTTAATACACAAAAATAATTCATTTAGAATATCATTTTTTTAAGACGAACCTCAAAATTTATATTAAGTAAAAAGAGGGAAGAAACCAGTCCAATAGACTAAATGTAAAAAGGTTCTTTTTTCACACAGAGAAGCTTAACTCCTTATCAACACTGCAGATTCACAGAGAAGCCTAAACCACAATGAGGTCCATGATATAATGAATTAATTCTTCATCTCTATTTGTCACAGTTGCCATTAGTTCTCTCTTCTTGTAAATCAGCTTTGACTCCGTAACTCTAATTTCTTCCATGGTATTATCCCCATCTTATCCACCACAAATGTTTCAATTCTTCTATCTCAGCTAGCAACAGTTCTGTCTATCCTTTAGTGCACTCCACATCTGCAGAATCAATAGCTATTTAGTCCCTGGAGAATATCAAAATGTTTTTTTTAAATAGCATCATATTTCTACTAATCCATGCATTCCATAGAAATACTAGTCTGATTACATTCCATATTTTAATAGAACACCCATTAGCATCCCCCAACAAGAGCCCTTTCCAGTTGGAATATATGTATTGTTGTAGAAAGGATAGTGTCGGTTTGACTTTCTGGCAAGAGATGGAGAGATGAGGAATAGTTTCTGGCAAGAGATGAACAGATGAAGGATAGCGCCAATTTGACTTTCTGGCAAGAGATGAAGGATAGCATTGGGTTGACATGAGATGTTAAGAGGAATATATTTTCACTAGATATGCATGAGCTGATGGCTTTTGTTCCAGCTTAAATTCCGCTTCTACACATCTAGGCCACCAATTTGACCTAATCCAGCCTCTCAGAACATTAGCTGGGGCGCGAGGGCCATGACTAAGACCTATTAAATTTCGCTTCTACACATCTAGGCCACCAATTTGACCTAATCCAGCCTCTCAGAACATTAGCTGGGGGGCGAGGGCCATGACTAAGACCTATTACAGCTGGGGACTAGTAAACTTGAAGCCAATCTTGCAACATTTCAATGGGCAGAGAGAAAGAAAGTTTACCTTTTGGACTTCAATGATCTTCTTGCTTATTAACAGATAGAAGGCAGCCTTCTCCTTCACCATTATGCCCAAACTGTAGTCATGTCCAAGTCCTTGTCTTTGTGTGGCAGCATGAGAAGCCACCTAACTTCCTTCTCCCCCATTGAAACATTGCTTTCTGATGAAGACATGTGTTTCTTACTAAAGTGGGATGAAAGAGTACCAGAGAGGATTGGAGATTAAAGTGTCTTCTGAAAACGTGGTCGTCTGTATAAGAGAGTAACGTTGACACATGCCATGCCGACTCATGCATGCAAGGGGTCATGCCTGCCAGGACTGGAAGGGGTGGCATTAAACTAGCTCATGTGATGGCATGCTTCAGATTATGAGAAGATCAATCGTGGCCTGTGTGCCCCCATCCGGGCAACATCCTGTTAGCATCAGCGACGACGAGAATGATAGGGGAGTGCCTAGCAGCCCCCCCCCCAAGGCAAACCTAGCGCGTGAATAATGTGACAAGGAGTTTTGGTTTGGTTATTGTTGGAGAATAGGATGAACCCTAATCAGAGCAAGTCTTATAGGATAGCTCCATCTCATCCTCCCTTCTCTCATCTCTTATTCTCGTTGTTCTCGCTACTTAGTTCTAGAATATCTGTTTTTGTTATTTCAAAATTTTTATACTATTACTTTCTCACAAATTTTTATACTATCACAAATCACCACAATATACCTTCGACATGGGAGAACAACCTATCTGCGTTGTGGTGATTTATATAGAATTGCTCAGGGCAACTGGTGACACCAGTTTATGAAAGAAGATGGGCTTATCCTCAAAGCCCTCCAAATTTACTGGAAATACCCAAACAAAGAAGGCTTTACTGGTATAGTTCCATGATGAAGGAGCTTAAACAAGCTAAGTGTATGCAGTTATGCATTGCCAAGCTACCTTTCCAAAGAATCGTTTATGGCATATGCGAGTAGTATGGACTCTAATTTCGGTGGCAAGCCTCAACCCTCTCCTACCTTCAAGCAGTAGCAAAGGATTTTATGATTGAGTTTTTCCACGATAGCTACATCACGTTAGCACATGCATATCGCTTGATTGTCATGGACAAAGACATGCACTCGCTTTGGTGCATGCACTATAGATACGACCGTCTCTTGTGTCATGTCCTTGTTCTTGATTTGTGAATGAGAAATATTCTAGAGATTCCTCCCCTCAAAAGAGAGGGGGATGGAGTGAGATTAGAAGAAGTGTCCCATGACCAAGACACTTTTTTTGGCTCAAAATTGAGGGGTAGACCAGCACAAAGAGAATGGCAAGTAGCTGAACAGCAAGCAACTGCTATGAACAGGCAACTGAATAGCTCAAAGAATTATGCTGAGGGGCTCTAAGACAACAATTGTTGGATGGCCTTAATGCACGAAACGTAGAGGCGTTGCGATTTCTAGGCCCCAGTTTTGAAATTTGTTTATATGTTATGCAAGAAACTAGATTTTTTGCATTTTCTTTGCATGATGTAACAATTTTGCAAAACTATCGACATGGGGTCACAGACTCAATCGTGTTGCCTATTCTTTTTCTTATTTTAGTTAGAGACATATATTTGTACAATCATGCTGCATGTTCCTTTGTAAGTGCAAGATTGATCTATTTCTTTTCTTGTAGAATGATTGTAGGAAATCTTCCATTTCCAATGCAGAGTCGTGTGCTTCTGCTGGACCCACTGTTGTGTGTCGACATGCCTACACGATCCAACTGTCACATTTTTTTATATCTTGAATTGGTTCCCTGCTGACATGGATCCCCTCGATGTGGTTTTGTTGACTTACCACAAAATGTAAGTACCAGTATAATTTTTATACATGATAAATTCATTAATGATCTTTTTGTAAGCCTTTAAGGTTTTTTCAGAAGCCATTGGAGGTTGGTCTTTTTTTATCTTCACGCCAAAGTCTGTTACTTAGCTAGCTCAATGATAGTAGGCTACCATGGACATGTCCAATTGCAAGTATTTCTGTTAGAAATATTGGCAAATCCAACACGTTAAAACTTTCAAATATGGAATATTTAATGATCTTGTTTTTTAAGTTTGTTAAGAAAATGTTGAATGCCTGGGAGGCTCTGACTCAAGATAATTTTTTGGATATACAAATACGTAGAGTAGAAGCTCCAACACAACCCGACTACCACTCATGTGCAGGGATTTAATATTCACGTGATCACAAGATTTTTTGTGATAATAACACATGTGAACAAGTTATTCACATGTTCTCATGTTACCGTTCACAAAATAACAGGTCACTTGCCATTTGGGAACCCCTTAAAAGCTTGGCTACACATGGGAATAAGCTATTCACATGTTCTCATGTTACCATCTTCACATAATAGCAGGTCAATGGCCACCTAAGAAGATTTTTTATGCCTGACAAAGATAATTTTTTAAGGCCCTTGTGAAAGCTTTGTGAATATAACATGTGATCACAAGATTTTTTGTGTTATTAACATGTTCAAATGTTCTCGTTTACGTCAGTGAAATCCCTGCTCATGTGGATGGAGGGTTTGCCTAAATGCAAAATTGCTCATGTAGAGGACTCTTCAACAAGCCTACAAGATAATGTAGGTTCTATTAAATTAGTATTTGTTTTCTTATATATTCTGCATTAAACGCTTATCCCACTTTATATTATTCTTGTAGAGTCCACTATCGGAAGCCTATTCAAGTTTAGATGTTAGTGTTATGTGCACATTATATGTGCATATACTAGGAGGCTAACCCGCCCTAGGCATGTGAAAATGGGAGCATGGGTACATGCTCTAGTGGGGCAAGTGTTAGGTCTAACCTTGGGTTGAGGTTAGAGTCAGGCAACCAAGGGTCACACATGGACGTGGAGAGTCAAGAGTCACTTGAGGGCCCTCCTATATAATAGGGGCATGGGGCATACTCAAGGGAGGTTATCTTGTGTAGAGCATTGTGTCAACTCTCTTGCCATTTCAAGCTAGAGCTAAGTGCCTCTGGAGTGAAGTCATATCTCCTGGTGGTATAGGAAACTAGGGTAAAATATGTGATACTTCATTATATTTATGTATGCACCCTTGGGTGGATGAGTATATGCCTGGTTCATGCATGTTTATGCATGGTTATTAGCTAGAGGGATATTTAGGGTTTTAACAGTGGTATCAGAGTAGTCTCTAGTTAATTTTTGATGTTTTTCTCCTCTTATTTTTCTCTCATTATTTCAAAAATTTAGCATTTTTAAAAGTAAATTTTAACATTTACTAAGGAAAAAAATATTTTTTTGGTTTGTTTTGGTGGTCTATGCATTGGGAGAATCAATATGGCGGTTGGAACGTGGTGCTTCTTGACTTGGATGACGTATCGACGCACGTTACGGGAAAATTCTGTGAGTGGAAATACTATTTTCTTTATTTTTATGGTTAAAATAAGCATTTACAGATTTTTTAAAACCAAAATACCACACATGATAATGTGGATATTTTGCTAAAAAAGGATTCCTCTACATCTCAAATAAACTTAAGAATTTATTCCTAATTTTTAGGATATTGTTTAAGCATTGATAAAAAAACATTTTTAATGCATTTTTTACAGGTTTCCTGCAAGCATGCTATTAAATTTCTACCAATTTTATGCTAAAATGAAGTAGGGTGCAACATATCGATGCATCGGGTTCTCTCCCATATGCGTGGCAGTTTTTCCATCTCTCAAATCCAAGTTTTCCTTCATGTTCTTCTCCCTCGTGTGAACACCTCTTAGGGTCGAACATTTGATGTCTTTCCATCACAATGGAAACCTTGCTACTCTTAAGGAAAACATTGTTATACCTAAGGAAACTTTTATTAATGAGCTTGAGTTAATGGAAAATCTTTTTAACTATGAACTTTTCCAATTGGTTATGGATCCAATGTCTTCATGTGTTTATTTTTATGCAAACAATGTTTCTATGGATGTTTGGGAAAGTAAAGTGTTAACATTAGGAGGCATTTGAGCATAAAAAGGGCCTTATAATAAGGATCCCTAATTTTAATGAATTAAGACTAATTTTATTGAGGGTTAAGGAGACAAAGCTCATAATGACGCTTACCTTTGGGCCTAAAAGTAGGGGATCTTTCTAACTCTTGAACTAGGATTCTCTTTCTAGCTATTAAAACCTCCTACTAAGATCACTGATATCCACACTTTCATTCTTATTTACTCCACTTTAATAGTCATATTTGAAATTCCCCCACATTTCGTTTCTTTCAATCATTACTATTATTAATCATGTTTCCTACCAACCTCTGAAATAAGATCTCTCTCTCTCTCTCTCTCTCTAGTCTCTCTCTCTCTCTTTCTCTCTCTCTCTCTCTCTCTCTCTCTCTCTCTCTCTCTCTCTCTCTCTCTCTCTTTCCCAAGCTCTCTTCTCCTATTGTGCGAATACAATAGGATAGCCTTGAGTCTATCTCCCTCTCTCTCTTTATCTCTCTCCCTCTTCACAATAGAATAGCCCTATTATGAATACAATAGGACAGCCCTAAGTCACTTTTCAGACTAGTCTCTTCCAGTTTGGTTATGACAGAAATTTCAGATTCAACAAGAGTGCACAAGGTGGACTTACATATTCACATATTGAATATGCACCAATCAAGAAAGAACATATGAATGCACATGAGAAGCATATTGAATGAATATGCACCAATCAAGAAAGAACATATGAATGCACATGAGAAGCATGCAAGAAGACAATAGGGTAGGACTAATGTGGATCTTTGGATTGATGGATATTTATATCCTAATGATCCTTCTTTGCATTATCCTCCACCCTCACTGATCTCCCTTCATTTATTCAGTTTGTTGGAGAGGGTGAGAATGGGCTGCTTGGATATTGTAGAAGGTTAAGCATGAGCGATGCATGGAGATTCCAATTCCTTCACTCACAAACACAAAGCTTACAAAGCACTTTGAGTAGTGCGCAACATGCACTACAAGATGCACAAAAAATATTGTAGTGCTAGAGAAAAGAGACAAAGAGAAAGAGGCTCGCGTTATGAAGCTACAAGGTACAATCTCTCACGAAGAGCATCCCTGTGGGAGCAAGAGAGTGAAAGAGGACAATCAATAACATTCAAAAACTCGTAGTTGGTGGTGGTGCTTGCAAAGCAAAGAATCCATGCAGCAAGGTTTGTTTTTTGTTTTTTTGGCTATTATTATTGCAAGTAATTTTGATTAAGGTATTTTTTGGTGGTTGTGGTTGTTATAAGCAATAGATTAAAGTTTTTTTAGTATTCTTTATTGGTTTGTGATAATAACTTTTTGAAAGAAGCATGTGGTGATAATGGTCCTCAAGATTTTGGAGAAATATTACGTGAGGAGGCATGACATTCTTTCCATTATTCAAGACCCATGCCACAAGAAGATACGTTATGTACTCACAAATGAGATAATGGATGACATTACCAATCTTCTAAGCATTGAGGAGGTTCAAAATGTATGCGACGATGAGGTGGGCATTAGCACAAAAGGATATCAAGACCTCCATCAATTGCTAAAAGATACACTCCGCAAACAAGGCATCACAAGGAATATTTTTCTTGTCCCCCCAGAAAGATAAGATCAGCAAAGAGGACATGCAATGATGATGTGCAATGCAAAATTGGAGAGTGCTATTGCATTAATGATACATTAACCATTGGAGCTTGGGGGAAAAAGCGAAGCACAAATGGTAAGATTATGTATCCCTACAATGAGTTTAACAACATATTTGTTGATCTACAACGTCTTCAGAGAGCTATGATCTTATTCTATGGATTGCCTAAACAATGTAAGTAATTTTTTACATTCTTTGCGAACTAATAAAAAAATCTTTCAAGTACTAAAACTTATCTACTTTTGTTTGTCATGCAAGGTGACAAGGTAAGTTTTGTGTTGAAAGTGGATGAGTGTCAGATTGTAAAAGGCAAGAGGTTAGAATGAATGGGTGTCACACTTATGAATGAGGCAATGACATATGCAAAGAAGAGTGAGATCAACATGACTGAGGAGACTGAGTTACCTTTGGAAGGTTCTAATGAAAACCCAGACAATCAGACGAGCAATAGGGAGAGGGTTTGCAAGTTAAGTTTTCCCTCTTTTAGTGTCCAATCTGAGAGAGAGATATGGTGGCTTGGGGCATTTGAAGTACCAAAGGAGACACATAAAGTGCTGGCTTGGATGTTTGATAGGATACCATGGATTACCAATGTCATTAAAGCACGGATTCAGGAGGGAAAGACTTTAATAAGATGGTTAAATTAATGAGAAAAAGCAGAATGACTATAGAGGAGCGCCAAAAATTTCAAGAAGAGCTTCAAAATTTTACAAAAGCCATGATCGATACATGGGGTGATACAAACATTACGCATTACATGGTAAACAAGTTTCTTTCTACTCATCAATTTGAAATGATTATAAGGTATAAAGTATAAAGTATAATCAATTTGAAATGATTATAAGGTATAAAGTATAGCTTCTGAATTGGTCATGTTTTCTTTTGTAGCACATTTTGTATGCACATGGTGCATACTTCATGAATGAATATGGTTCTCTTGACATGTGGAGCACCCAAGGAATGGAAAAATCTCACTATCAAGCTAGAGGAGTATATTTCAAAAACACCCGACATGGAGGAGGAAAGACTCATACAAATTACCTCAAAGAAATATTCAATTGGTTCTACAGATATACTTTTGGGTAAAAACTATCACTGGAAAAGGCTCGTACGAGTGATTTAGCAAAGGCAACATGAAATCAAGCTAAAATGAGGAGATCACTGAAGTGGAAAGCTGGAGCAGGACGAACACGTCATGTGGCATGGAGATCATCAAGAAGACGAGAAGAAAGAATTTGGATTTAGTGTAACAAAATTTTGTATGCAAAATTTATAACATTTTGAACAGTTGTAAACATTTTTGCTTAATACAGACTTGTAATTAAAATTTATTCGTGAATTGGTGAGAAAGCTATGAGCAAGAAAGCGGGTTGAGAGTGTGCATGTTTTGGCTCCTTATGCTCTTTTTTGCGATGCTTTTTCCTTTTTCCTTCCTTTCTTGGGGCATTGTCATTTTCAACTTCCCACTTCTTGATGTGATTTGACTCTTAATTCATATCATCCTCATCGTCTTGGCGTAAAGGCATTAATGTTTGCTCGCTGCCTCCCCGTCTTATTGTTGTATGTGGAGTTTTAATGATGTTGTGACAACTGTCCCTCCGTGCGATTACTTATGCCGACATTGTGGCAATTTGCATTTGTTGCTGAAATGGATCTGGTTATTGTACACTTGGTATCATTTCATTACATAAAAGATATAACAAAATGACAAAGATAATTAACTGCTCTTGAGTCTCTTCTGTACTTGCTCTTCCTCTTCACTAGGCATTTTTCCTCTATAATGCAAAAACTTCTTGTGGCTATAACCCTTCAGTGCATTTACATCTTCTAGTCTAGCACCTAGAGCATAGCTAGCATAACAGAGGAAGTATCCGATTTTGGAAGGCCAAAATCGTGCCATCTGTATCCAAAGATACGAATAGCAGCACACTTCTCTATTAACATGACCTTATGTGTATTGTAAGGGGGGATAAAGGAATAGCTTGTATATCTTGATAGTGCCTTGAGTGTGAGAAGTGGAATTTTAACATCAGTAGAATATTTGTTATGGTAGACAATAAAGGAATAGCTTGTATGTCTAGATAGTGCCTTGAGTGTGAGAAGTGGAATTTCAACATCAGTAGAATATTTGTTGTGGTAGACAATAAATATTTCTTTCTCAATAGATGGGATGTAGTGTGCAAGAGCAACATCTTGGCCAACTCTTGCACGGGTAGCACCTCCACGTCCAAGGAAACCATCGGCATCATCAAGCTCAATCTGCAATAAACAAAGAATTAGCTTTTACATAAATTCAGTCAATACCAAAACATAAATTCACACACTCAAGAACATATAAATTACCTTTTGGTTCTCATCCTCTTCCAATTTGGATGCATCCCAAAGGTTGATGGAGCCTTCTTCATTTCCTTGATCAAGGGTGGCAAGGGCTCTCTTCCTATTTCAAGGGTGGCAAGGGCTCTCTTCCTATTTCAGTAATTCCTAACTCCTCTTGAAGACTTTGAAATTCTAGCTCTGTGTGGGAAGAGAAGATTCAATTTCCTTGGCTTTTTCAAAGCACAATGACATGGCTCTAGGGGCTTCAATGAAGTTCTCGGTCACCTCAATGTCCAACTTCAAAAACTCCTCTTTATGTTCATTTTCCACATCCAGTAAACCCCTGGCAGCTTTACAACCATCTGCTATAATTGCAAGGCAATAATCCCCCCTTGAATTATAAAGCTTTTGTATGTGGGAGAGAAGAATAAAATTCTTGCCATTAATAAGAAAGGAGGGAAGACCAGGGAGGATGAAGTTTGATTTCAAGTGTTCTCCACATGCACAGATGATCCCTCAACAATAACAATGGATGCCTTAAAGTCAGCCACATCAAAACCTGTACTTAGAAGCTTCTCCTCATCACCGGAAACTAGGTCCATAAATTAATCATTAGATTCAATCTTTGTGACAAATGAAGCTTGTGTAACCTTTTGACCCTTCGAACTTCCAGTTGATCCTTTGTGTAGTCCTCTTTGTCTGCATCATGAAGAAAAAGATAAGCCATAAATCCAAAGTAGTACTCAAGAACTTTGCACTTAAGACCGTATTACGTAAAGTGGGAAAAATCCCATTCCCACGTTGAAAATTTTAATGCATTTTATTATAATAGAGACCATTTACAAAGACCATTTACATTCAATTACAAAAGGGAGTAACAAAATGTGCTAGTGTCATGGGGGTGTATTGGTTGAATGAGGTATTGAGCTTCTTTTTAAGCATGTTCATTTTGTGTACTCACAAGATCACACACTTAAATTATTCTCTCAATTATTATCTTGATTATCATCTTGATTGTTGAACACATTGTAGTAGCTATCATCGAGTTTCAATGTATTCTTGTTGTTGTACAAAACATGGAGACCCCAAAAGAAATGAAACTTTTTGAAGAAAACTCGTGTAATTATTTGTCTGAAATGGACAATGTAGCGAGATATTTGCCTTGTTGCTCATATTGAGGTGTCTAGCATGGCTAGCACTCCAACTTCAATCACTTTATCTCTTCACTTTAGATCTAGCACTTGTCTACTATTATAGAGCTGAAAAGGATTTCTTGATCCATGACTTATCCATTCTAGATCATGTTCCACCACTTGGACATTATAGAGCTAGACTTCAGTGGATGCAAGCTCCACCAAACGGTAGATCTAAACTCAAAATTCTAGTCATATTGTATGACTTCCAAAGGTTTAGGTCTACCACACATGGATACTAGCTCCACCATGTGGTAAGTCCAAAATTCTATGAAGAGACCATGGCTGCTACCTCCACCACATGGTGGAGCTAGAGCTCAATAAGATACCACATGGTGGAGCTAGCTAGCTCCATGAAATTATACAGCTAGACTTCAATTGATGGTAGCTCCACCACATGGTAGATATAGACATAGAATTTTAGCTCTACCATCCCATATGGTGGAGCTTGATTTTAAGGGATTCTAGCTCTACCACATGGTAGAGCTAGAATTCTGAGCTAGCTCTACCACGTGGAGCAAGAACGCATTGAAAGAACCAAGATCTACCATTTGTTCAATCTAGACCCCCAAGTAAAAAATTTGATACAAGAGATTGTATATTGAGAGTCCCCTTAGAGTAGGACGCACTCTCCAATTTTAAGACTGCATTGTAATGAACAAAGACTAAATAAACAAGAATTTATAATATGACATGGTGAAAGTTTCCTTATATACACAACTACTACAAATTAACATTATTAAAGATAGAAAGAGTCTCATTGCAGTAGGATGCCCTTTGTCAAAATGATAGTTAAAAGTCTTTACCTACTCTACTAAAAAAATAATAATTTACAAAGTTTGACCAAAAGATAAAAGGATAAAAGGAGTCCCCTTAGAGAAGGATGCACTCCATTTACGACTCAATTATAATACGACATTGTAAATGAACATGAATTTATTGCTTGTGCTAGAATTTGTTCAATGCTTTGCAAAGGCAAACATTTGAACAGTATGCTCCATAAGAGGCCTGATTACAATATCATATTTCAATATATGGACTTTTATTACATTAAAAAAGGCCAAATTACTTGCATCCTCTACATTTGATTATATTACGGACAAACAAAATGAGCTCATGGTGGTGTATTACTTTCATGATGCCTCCTCTTGTTGCTTTGCTTAATTTTCACTCTCTGCTTGCCTCTGTGCCTCAGCTTCAGCCTCCTCTCGTTGCTTTCTTTGAATTTCAAGTTGTTCTTGCCTCTTTGCCTCAGCAGCATCAGCCTCCTACTGTCGCTTCCACACCTCTGCCTTTTTCCTATTCTCTACTTTCAATTTCTCTTCTTCAAGCTATTTCTTCATCACATCATCTGAGAATTGGTTAGGTTTTTCTTCAAAGGCATTATCCCATGTATACTCTTGCCGATCTTCATTCTGTAGCCATAAAAACAACCAATTTCTTAAATCTTCTGTCAAAAAACTATACCTTTCCTTGGAAGGTTGATGGTACAATTCTGGGACTATTAACTAGGTTCCTCGCTCATTCTTAAACACCTTATAGTAGCTATCATCAATTATCAATGTATTTTTCTTGTTGTACAAAGGATAAAGACCCCAAAAGGTTTCAAGCTTTTTAAAGAAAACTTGTCTATTCTGCACAACCCATGTGGATTTTGAACAATTCTCTTGTGAGAGAACACCTGTAAACTTGGGCTTTTGTTGTAGAAATACTGTGTCAATTATTCCACAGAGCTTAGTTCTCCTACATGCGCTCCAAATAAAAACATAAAAGAATTGAATACACCAATCTAAGAACTCATGTGCATCCTTGTGACATAGGACATAACGATATTGGTTAATTGGGTATTTTACCAACTCGTTAAGGAGGATCCTTCTCATCATATTGGGTTTCGACAACATAGCACAAAAAACCATTGAGGTTTAGAATAATAGCCCTCCTATCATCCTCTTTGCATAGGGGTACACATATTGTGTCTGACAAATACCATGTCAGTATGATAACCCCCTCAGAGGGATGCACAAAGCGCAACCTTGCATCAATTTTTCGTAGACGGTCAAGATGGCACTGAACCAACTGTCTTCGTACACTCTGGATTTTCTTGGACATGTGACGTACTAATGCTCTGTGTGACGAAGAAGTCGCCTCTGCCAATTAGAATCAATCACATGACCTGGAAAACAATGAGCATGCTTAATGATAAAGGTGGGCATGTGGGGGAAGGCATGTTACAACTACTCTTATGCAAAGATAGATTTTAAAGAATTACAAAACAAATGTGACTATGCACGCTAACATTAAACAATGAGCATGCTTAATGATAAAGGTGGACATGTGGGGGAAGGCATGTTACAACTACTCTTATGCAAAGATAGATTTTAAAGAATTACAAAACAAATGTGACTATGCACGCTAACATTAAACTAATAGTATATACTGTTCCAAAATGTTGACTTTAGTTGCATTACAAAATGACCCAAGATGCAAAGATCCATTTGATTCTAAAAAGACGCAACAAAATGTGCTAGCAGGTAGTATCAGAAATGAATGTGGTGAAATTAGAATGCATTGATGTAGATCAACCACGTGGTTGAGCTAGAATGCACTATTCTAGCTCAACCATGTGGTAGGACTAGAATATTCTTAAATCTAGTTCTACCATGTGATAGAGCTATATCAAAGTATTCTAGCTCGATCCCATGGCAAAATTAGAAATAATATTTGAAGTCTAGCTCTAGCACGTGGTAGAGCTGTATCAAAATATTTTAGCTAGACCCCATGGTAGAACTAGAATGGTTTGAAATCCAACTCAACCATGTGGTGATGTGGAAGAGCTAGAATGCATTGATCTAGCTCTACCATATGGTAGAGCTAGAATGCTTTCAAGTCTAGCTCTACCATGTCATGGAGCTAGAATGCTTTGAAGTCTAGCTCTACCCATGAGGCGGAGCTAGAAGGCATTGATCTAGCTCTACCATAGTCCAAATATGTAGGAATTAAAATCATAAGACAAAGATCAAGCTTCCATACATTTTCAAATTAGGAGGCTCCTTATAGTAGAGTGCACTCCAACATTTATAAAATTATCTGAAGAGTAATACATTTGCCACTACTTTAAAAACAGGACAAAATTTCTTGTCAATTCATGATTACAAAAAGATAAAATTCCTCCAAAAAAAATACAATCCTTGTGACAAATGGCTTCTTTAAATGAATACTCCTTGGAACAATATCCTTGAAATAAATCTGCAAGAAACCATCATAAATTAAGTTTCTTCATTGTGAATACAAAATTGTTGTATAAAATCATGTATTTGGTTATAATTATCATTTATGTTGGGTAGTACCTTAGTTATTTCTATCCCGTTGGAGAAGATTGTACTCATTTAACACCTTGTTTATGAAAGCCCTTGCATTGGCTGCCTTCAACTACGTTGTGGTAGAACCCAATTTTCTAGCTAGAGAAATCACTTGTGGTCCCCTCATGCTAGCGATACTGACTCGTTCTTTTGCCATAATTTCTATTATCTCTTCTATTTTGTTTTCATATTGTCTCGCTAATACCTCTTGATTGTCAACAAACTTTTGTATAATCTCTGATAGTGGTAGCCTATCAGTGTAGATTATCTTCTGTGACCAATTTAAATTGCGCTTTCCCTAAAAATCTACCACACCTCTGTATTCATTTTTATTGGATACTGGAGGTTGTCCGTGTAGCGATTAGAGCCAATGATCTCAGGCACATCTTCACTCTCATTAAGCTGCTGCAATAAGTAAGGGAGCAGCTCATCAATGAGAATATTGTCGACCATCTTTTCTTCATCAAACTTTGTAGGATATATACAATTATTCAGGAGAAGCACATCCCTTGTATGGAGAGTCATCATAAGAACCGTTCTACGAGCATCACAATCAAAACATGAAGCGATTTTTGACAATGGCTTGAACATTGCCTGAACTGTTGGATTATCAGGTCGAGCTATTTTACCACTTTTATCCTTCTCGCAAGCCTCTTGAGCCCAAACTACAAAAAAGGCAATATCTCTCCTGCTCTGTCTTGTAATATTCTCAATATTTGAAGAACATTACTCTCTGTCGTCGCTGTTGACCAGATCCCAACATTAATATTTTTTAATAAAATCTTCAAGAATTGGATACATCCTGGCCTTAGTACAATATATCGTTTTGAATCCATTTGAATAGTTTCATGTATTGAAGATGGTTGTTGTTGACAACGTTTCAGTAGGTAGACCATTCAGGTCCAACACAATTGTCAACACTGATTTCTTGGAGATAGCAGTGTCGGTACTTCTTGGTACTTCTTCTTCGGGCTAGAAACTCTCACCCATTGCTTCATTTGTTGGAGATTTAGGTACCCCAATTTCATTGTCAGCATTTGTCTTTAAACCTTCTGGATGGACATCACTGAATGCGTGGGAGAAGCTCTCATCCACAGTTTGATTGTGGCATTCCGTAGCTACTTCACTTCGTGCTACTATCTTAATTTCGGGATCTAAAAGAAAAAAAAGTAACATTGACTCAACAATCTTTCAAACTACAAGAATTTATAATTGTAACACTCACTCTTAACACATGTTTATTGTTGTAATCTAAAAGGAAATCATGTTTGGATACCAATTATCAATTCTACTTACTCAGTCTAGAATTGGAGGGTTTAAAATAGATTTCCAAATACACCCATTATTCTAGCTCTACCATTTGGTAGAGCCAGTTTTTGCAAGGGAGCTGTTGTTGGAAGTAGGCCTTGAGATCCACCCTTGAGCTCCAAGAGTAGGTGGAGGTGAGAAACACAAAACCACTCAACTATATGGTAAAGCTAAAATTTTAGATGTTTTAGATTTTCCATATGGTAGAGCTAGAATTTATAAGTCTTGCTTTACCACGTGGTTGAGTTGGGGATCAAGATAGCTTCTTTATGGGTGGAGCCAGTAGACTTCCATAGGTTCTAAGTCTAGACTTCAATGGGTTCTAGCTCATCGCACGTGACAAGAACCAAGGAGCTAGAATTGCATTTGAACTAGCTCTACCATGTGGTGGAGCTACAAATGCATTGGCCTAGCTCTACCATATGGTAGAGCTAGACTTAAATGGATGCACTGCAAAAACTGTCTTTGGGGGGTGCATTGGCCTAGCTCCACCACTTTGAAGAGGTAGCTAGACTTTAATGGATTCTTGGTCCACCACTTTGAAGAGGTAGCTAGCTCCACCAAATTGTAGACCTATTGAAATCTAGATCTACCACAGGGTAGGATTGAAGTAAATGAGAGGATCTCTAGCTCTATCATCTTAGATTTATAAGCTAGATTTTTAGAATCACCAGCTGGCCATTGTGCGACCACTAAGTAGACTTTCCAAATTCACCAATTGGTTATGTAAAAAGTGAATTTGTCAATGAACATGTAAGGATCCATAACTTGGTGATTCTAGATTCCAAAGCCCAATTTGGAGAGAGCTACAAAAATAATAAAAGCATTGTATAAAATCAAAATAACTAAATACTACTAAAAAATGAACCAAGGATATAACAAGTCAAAACATCACCAAATCAAAGTATTGAAGACACAAGGAAAGCCCATTAAGAAGTTACATACTGTCTTCAAAATCCAAAAAATCTCGAGCTGAACGAACTTCACCATGTCTCGATCTTTCCGTGGTATTCCTTTGATTGTTAGTAATAGGCAGAACTGGTTGCTCATTTCTTGCCTTTGCAAAGTCAAGAAGCCTTGTTCCCATCTTTCTTTGATCTTCAATACTCTCCACTAGGCCAATCACTTCCTTATTTAGTGCTAGCCCTAGCTCGATGATATAGCCATTACTGAAAAGATCAACAAGCTTGCAATCTTCTCTGCAATACTTCCGAATACATTGCTTGATCAAAAGATTCTTCTTGATTCTTAGAAACTCAATGTCTGGGATAGTTTTAACTTCTTCATTATCTATATCAAGAAGTCCAGTATCCAATATTGTCTCTTGTGTACCTGGATCAGGAACATCTGCTAGTCCTTGAAAGGCATCTCCCTTGCTGAAAAACACTAAGGATGTGAAGAACTCTATTGCACAATGCGTCGGTTGTCACGTCGAAAATGCAATGCCCCATTATACTGTTCCTTTGCTATGCCACTCAAATTTTTTAAAGCATTTTGCAAGTGAATAAAATCTGTAATATTTAGAAAGGTAAGCAACACATATTGGGATGGCAAAGATCTACCAACTGCTGCTGTAATGATCATAATGCCGTTCAAAAGATTGCAAAATGATTCCACATCCCAATGCATATTTCTTCCCAAATCTTCAGTGTTATCCAGAACACATAACCCAATGGAAATTGGATTGTTGAGGTGGCGCTTCAAGTAGTAACTCCCGTCGAATGGAAGACTCACATCATAAATACACCAAGGAAGATCCAAGGACAAGCTTGAACTTTCTTTGCTAAGGCTGATATTCCACTCCACATATTGCCTTGCTTCTACTAGAAAATCAATCTTCTTTGATCCAACCTGTAGCTTTGACTTTATATACACATCACATAACTTCAAAAGAACTGAGTATACAACCTCATTGATGCTATAGGTGATAGTCAATTCTGACCAATCTTGACATTGTTTGTCCTTGTTCAGAGTGTTGAACTCTACAAGCAATGCATCTTGAATAATTTTATCTTGCTTGAGCTGCTTGATACGCTCTGGCATGTCAATTACATCTACATCCTTAGTACCCTTTGAAAGAACAATTTTTCCAGACCTGATTTTTGAATGTATTTGTTTGACTTCTTGTTCATCTAGCCCAGCAAGACATCTGAAAACTGTGGCAGTTGGTTTCTTGTTTTGCTTCTCCATGATTTCAAGCCAGCCTTTGAAAACTTCATCAGAGTAAATCACCATGTGAGACTGCTTTGAAATGAAGGATGCTCCCACCGTAATTCTAGCCATTCGCAAAAAATTTTGCAAAGAAATAAAAGAAAAAAAGATCAAAATCTAGTATTTTTTTCAAAACATATAATTATAAGAGAGCAAGGGATATGGACATACATCCCAGTCTACACGAGATGATGAGCCCTCTGTTACTCCGGATGCTGGCCTTGACGGAGAACTATTGAAGATCCATTGACTCCTCAAGTGCTACAAGACATCATAGTATGGTTGTTTGATATATAATGATTGGGCCTCTTTATTAGCTATAGCAGATATGGTCGTCGCAACTTGTGGCTCTGGATCTACAACAATTCGAGCCTTTCTTTTTTCATACGTTTGTATCAGGTATTGAGCACGACCATCTTTTTCCATTTCTTGATACCGTAAGAATTTTGCAGCATAGATGGAATGTTGGCCATCAATAATCCCAATATGAATACTCAGTGAGTTTCTCCTCTGTTACCTCACTTAGTTTCATTGGAATTCCTTTCTTCTTGCTAGCATTCTTTACAAGCATCAAGTATGCACACACTCCTGGCCTGTTTGCACTTGCACCAAAAAATAGCACGCATTCATCCACACGGTGAGGTTCTATTTGACGGGAGTTATAGTGATGAGGAGCTAGCCAGCATTGATCTACAGGGATCAGGAGCTAGCCAGCATTGATCTACAGGGATCTCATACTCTTTGTACTTGAATGGAAAATACTAAGAGTATTTTTCCATACCCCTTGTATCACTCTTTAGTGCCTTTTGCACCTCATTTTCCAAAACTTTGGTATCCACAAATCTTATTTTTGTTGAATTTTCCAAGCCTATTTTCTCTACTGTAGATTTAAGAAGCTTCATCTACATCCATAATACCTGTACTGCTTTTTGCCTTTTTTTAACTGGATTTTTAGAGGGCATTTTCTCTTTTTTTTGTTTGCCTTTCACACAATAAGTAATGGAAGCTTGCAACTCTTCAAGAGTTATTTCTTGATTTGCACAATCTAACTTCCACCCTCGAGAGAACATAGTATCTTGTTTATCTCTTACTATTCGTTCAATAATGAATGCCTTGGGATCTAGTTGATTCTAGATCCTCAAAAGTATCCATGCCCACATCACTAGCAACAAATAGATGAATTTTGTTGAATTGTGAACCTTGAAGACCCCAACTATCTAAGTACCACTGTCGTCGTTGATCAGCAGAGGCAAATTCAACACTCACCGGAACTTCCACCACTTTTCTTTTCTAAGACATCTTTCACTTGCAATAAAAACCACAATTGTTAATTAAAGTTATTATATTCTCCCACTTTAAAAAAAACTTAAAATATCATATTCAAAAATCACGATATATATCCATGAAAACACTATGGAGGAGATGAAAAGTATTTCCATCTTGGAGCTCTCAATACATTTGTTAGTCTTGCTCTACCACATGGTAGAGCTAGATAAATGCATTCTAGCTGGACTTCAAAGTATTCTAGTGCTGTTTTTTCAATGGATATTATCTCTATCGGGGGTGGTAGAGCAAGATTAATAAATGTATTGACCAGAATGCTTTAAAATCTAGCTCTACCATGTGGTGGAGCTAGAATGCATTCTTCTAGCTCTACCATGTGGTAGAGCTAGACTTCAATGAATGTAACTGGCTGAGGTTAAATGTAACTGTGGTAGAGCTGTATTCTACTTAAACCACATTGTAGAGATAGAATGCTTTGAGGTCTAGCTCTACCATGTGGTGGAGCTAGAATTGCATTTGAGGTCTAGCTCTACCATGTGGTGGAGCTAGAATCATAGAGGTAGAAAGCTTTGAGGTCTCAAATGCAATTCTAGCTCCACCACATGGTAGAGCTAGACCTCAAAGCATTCTATCTCAATTACTCCATCTTGGAGCTCTCAATACATTTATTAGTCTTGCTCTACATGGTAGAGCTTAGATAAATGCATTCTAGCTAGTCTTCAAAGTATTCTAGTGGTAGAAAGCTTTGAGGTCTCAAATGCAATTCTAGCTCCACCACATGGTAGAGCTCAAAGCATTCTATCTCAATTACTCCATCTTGGAGCTCTCAATACATTAAATTATTAGTCTTGCTCTACATGGTAGAGCTAGATAAATGCATTCTAGCTAGTCTTCAAAGTATTCTAGTGCTGGTTTTTCAATGGATATTATCTCTACTAGGTGGCAGAGCAAGATTAATAAATGTATTGACCAAAATGCTTTAAAATCTAGCTCTACCATGTGGCGGAGCTAGAATGCATTCTTCTAGCTCTACCATGTGGTAGAGCTAGACTTCAATGAATGTAACCGGTTGAGGTTGAATGTAACTGTGGTAGAGCTGTATTATACCTAAAACACATTGTAGAGATAGAATGCTTAGAGGTCTAGCTCTACCATGTGGTGGAGAATTATATTTAAAGTCTAGCTCTACCATGTGGTGGAGCTAGAGTCGTAGAGATAGAAAGCTTTGAGGTCTAGCTCTACCATGTGGTAGAGCAAGAATGCATAGATCTAGCTATGTTCTATACACATCAACAAAACCAATTACTCCAAAAAGAGACCTACTTCACATGACAATAACCAAGGAGCTAGAATTGCATTTTATCTAGCTCTACCACGTGGTAGAGTTGTATTCTACCTAGACCACATCGTAGAGCTAGAATGCTTTAAGGTCTAGCTCTACCATGTGGTGGAGCTAGAATTGCATTCTTCTAGCTCTACCATGTGGTAGATTTCAACGAATGTAACCGACTGAGGTTGAATGTAACTGTGGTAGAGCTGTATTCTACCTAAACCACATTGTAGAGATAGAATGCTTTGAGGTCTAGCTCTACCATGTGGTTTTCAATGGATATTATCTCTACCAAGTGGTAGAGCAAGATTAATAAATGTATTGACCAGAATGCTTTGAAATCTAGCTCTACCATGTGGTGGAGCTAGAATGCATTCTTCTAGCTCTACCATGTGGTAGAGCTAGACTTCAATGAATGTAACTGTGGTACAGCTGTATTCTGCCTAAACCACATTGTAGAGATAGAATGCTTTGAGGTCTAGCTCTACTCCATGACAAGAACCAAGGAGCTAGAATTGCATTTGATCTAGCTCTACCACGTGGTAGAGCACGTGGTAGAGCTGTATTCTACCTAGACCACATCGTCGAGCTAGAATGCTTTGAGGTCGAGCTCCACCATGTGGTGGAGCTAGAATGCATTCTTCTAGCTCTACCATGTGGTAGAGCTAGACTTCAATGAATGTAACCGGCTGAGGATGAATGTAACTGTGGTAGAGCTGTATTCTACCTGAACCACATTGTAGAGATAGAATGCTTTGAGGTCTAGCTCTACCATGTGGTGGAGAATTATATTTAAAGTCTAGCTCTACCATGTGGTGGAGCTAGAGTCGTAGAGATAGAAAGCTTTGAGGTCTAGCTCTACCATGTGGTAGAGCAAGAATGCATAGATCTAGCTATGTTCTATACACATCAACAAAACCAATTACTCCAAAAAGAGACCTACTTCACATGACAATAACCAAGGAGCTAGAATTGCATTTTATCTAGCTCTACCACGTGGTAGAGTTGTATTCTACCTAGACCACATCGTAGAGCTAGAATGCTTTAAGGTCTAGCTCTACCATGTGGTGGAGCTAGAATTGCATTCTTCTAGCTCTACCATGTGGTAGATTTCAACGAATGTAACCGACTGAGGTTGAATGTAACTGTGGTAGAGCTGTATTCTACCTAAACCACATTGTAGAGATAGAATGCTTTGAGGTCTAGCTCTACCATGTGGTGGAGCTAGAATTGCATTTGAGGTCTAGCTCTACCATGTGGTGGAGCTAGAATCGTAGAGGTAGAAAGCTTTGAGATCCAGCTCTACCACATGACAAGAACGAAGGACCTACTCCAAGAAGAGACCTACTTCACATGACAAGAACGAAGGACCTACTCCAAGAAGAGAACTACTTCACATGACAAGAATGAAGGAGCTAGAATTGCATTTGATCTAGCTCTACCACGTGGTAGAGCTGTATTCTACCTAGACCACATCGTAGAGCTAGAATGCTTTGAGGTCGAGCTCTACCATGTGGTGGAGCTAGAATTGCATTTGAGGTCTAGCTCTACCATGTGGTAGAGTTGTATTCTATCTAGACCACATCGTAGAGCTAGAAAGCTTTGAGGTCCATCTCTACCATGTGGTAGAGCTAGAATGCATTCTTCTAGCTCTACCATGTGGTAGAGCTAGACTTCAATGAATGTAACCAGCTGAATGTAACTGTGGTGGAGCTAGAGACGTAGAGGTAGAAAGCTTTGAGGTCTAGCTCTACTCTACCAATGTGGTGGAGCTAAAATTGCATTTCAGGTCTAGCTCTACCATGTGGTGAAGCTAGAGTCGTAGAGGTAGAAAGCTTTGAAGTCTACCTCTACTAGAGCTAGAAGAATGCATTCCAGCTCCACCACATGGTAAAGTTGGACCTCAAAGCTTTCTACCTCTACGACTCTAGCTGCACCACATGGTGGAGCTAGACCTAAAATGCAATTCTAGCTCCACCACATATGGTAGAGCTAGTCCTCAAAGCATCCTTGCTAGACCTTAAGGTATTCTAGTGCTGGTTTTCAATGGATATTATCTCTACCAGGTGGTAGATCAAGATTGATAAATGTATTGACCAGAATGCTTTGAAATCTAGCTCTACCATGTGGTGGAGCTAGAATGCATTCTTTTAGCTCTACCATGTGGTAGAGCTAGACTTCAATGAATGTAACCGACTGAGGTTGAATGTAACTGTGTAGAGCTGTATTCTACCTAAACCACATTGTAGAGATAGAATGCTTTAAGGTCTAGCTCTACCACATGGTAGAGCTAGACTTCAATGAATGTAACCGACTGAGGTTGAATGTAACTGTGGTAGAGCTGTATTCTACCTAAACCACATTGTAGAGATAGAATGCTTTGAGGTCTAGCTCTACCATGTGGTAGAGCTAGAATTGCATTTCAGGTCTAGCTCTACCATGTGGTGGAGCTAGAGTCGTAGAGGTAGAAAGCTTTAAGGTCCAGCTCTACCATGTGGTGGAGCTAGAGTCATAGAGGTAGAAAGATTTAAGGTCCAGCTCTACCATGTGGTGGAGCTAGAATGCATTCTTCTAGCTCTACCATGTGGTAGAGCTAGACTTTAATGAATGTAGCCGGCTGCTGAGGTTGAATGTAACTGTGGGGTAAAGCTGGACCTCAAAGCTTTCTACCTCTACGATTCTAGCTCCACCACATCGTAGAGCTAGACCTCAAATGCAATTCTAGCTCCACCACATGGTAGAGCTAGACCTCAAAGCTTTCTATCTCAATCACTCCATCTTGGAGCTCTCAATACATTTATTAGTCTCGCTCTACCACATGGTAGAGCTAGATAAATGCATTCTAGCTAGACTTCAAAGTATTCTAGTGCTGGTTTTCAATGGATATTATCTCTACCAGGTGGTAGAGTAAGATTAATAAATGTTTTGACCAGAATGCTTTAAAATCTAGCTCTACCATGTGGTGGAGCTAGAATGCGTTCTTCTAGCTCTACCATGTGGTAGAGCTAGACTTCAATGAATGTGACCGACTGAGGTTGAATATAACTGTGGTAGAGCTGTATTCTACCTAAACCACATTGTAGAGATAGAATGCTTTGAGGTCTAGCTCTACCATGTGGTGGAGCTAGAATTGCATTTGAGGTCTAGCTCTACCATGTGGTGGAGCTAGAATCGTAGAGGTAAAAAGCTTTGAGGTCTAGCTCTACCATTTGGTAGAGCAAGAATACATCGATCTAGCTGTGTTCCATACACATCAACAAAACCATTTACTCCAAGAAGAGACCTACTACACATGACAAGAACCAAGGAGCTAGAATTGCATTTGATCTAGCTCTACCACGTGTTAGTGCTATACTCTACCTAGACCACATCGTAGAGCTAGAATGCTTTGAGGTCCAGCTCCACCATGTGGTGGAGCTAGAATGCATTCTTCTAGCTCTACCATGTGGTGGAGCTAGAATGCATTCTTCTAGCTCTACCATGTGGTAGAGCTAGTCTTCAATGAATGTAACTGTGGTAGAGCTGGACCTCAAAGCTTTCTACCTCTACGATTCTAGCTCCACCACAAGGTAGAGCTAGACCTCGAATGCAATTCTAGCTCCACCACATGGTAGAGCTAGACCTCAAATGCAATTCTAGCTGCACCACATGGTAGAGCTAGACCTCAAAGCTTTCTATCTTAATTACTCCATCTTGGAGCTCTCAATACATTTATTAGTCTTGCTCTACCACATGGTAGAGCTTGATAAATGCATTCTAGCTGGACTTCAAAGTATTCTAGTGCTGGTTTTCAATGGATATTATCTCTACTAGGTGTTAGAGCAAGATTAATAAATGTATTGGACTAGAATGCTTTGAAATCTAGCTCTACCATGTGGTGGAGCTAGAATGCATTCTTCTAGCTCTACCATGTGGTAGAGCTAGACTTCAATGAATGTAATCGACTGAGGTTGAATGTAACTGTGGTTGAGCTGTATTCTACCTAAACCACATTGTAGAGATAGAATGCTTTGAGGTCTAGCTCTACCATGTGGTGGAGCTAGAATTGCATTTGAGGTCTAGCTCTACCATGTGGTGGAGCTAGAATCGTAGAGGTAAAAAGCTTTAAGGTCTAGCTCTACCATGTGGTAGAGCAAGAATTCATCGATCTAGATGTGTTCCATACACATCAACAAAACCATTTACTCCAAGAAGAGACCTACTTCACATGACAAGAACTAAGGAGCTAGAATTGCATTTGATCTAGCTCTACCACGTGGTAAAGCTGTACTCTACCTAGACCACATCGTAGAGCTAGAATGCTTTGAGGTTCAGCTCCACCATGTGGTGGAGCTAGAATGCATTCTTCTAGCTCTACCATGTGGTAAAGCTAGATTTCAATGAATGTAACCGGCTGAGGTTGAATGTAACTGTGGTAGAGCTGTATTCTACCTAAACCACATTGTAGAGATAGAATGCTTTGAGGTCTAGCTCTACCATGTGGTGGAGCTAGAATTGCATTTGAGGTCTAGCTCTACCATGTGGTAGAGTTGTATTCTATCTAGACCACATCGTAGAGCTAGAAAGCTTTGAGGTCCATCTCTACCATGTGGTGGAGCTACAATGCATTCTTCTAGCTCTACCATGTGGTAGAGCTAGACTTCAATGAATGTAACCGGCTGAATGTAACTGTGGTGGAGCTAGAGTCGTAGAGGTAGAAAGCTTTGAGGTCTAGCTCTACCAATGTGGTGGAGCTAAAATTGCATTTCAGGTCTAGCTCTACCATGTGGTGAAGCTAGAGTCGTAGAGGTAGAAAGCTTTAAAGTCTAGCTCTACCACATGGTAGAGCTAGAAGAATGCATTCCAGCTCCACCACATGGTAAAGCTGGACCTCAAAGCTTTCTACCTCTACGACTCTAGCTCCACCACATGGTAGAGCTAGACCTGAAATGCAATTCTAGCTCCACCACATATGGTAGAGCTAGTCCTCAAAGCATCCTTGCTAGACCTTAAGGTATTCTAGTGCTGGTTTTCAATGGATATTATCTCTACCAGGTGGTAGATCAAGATTAATAAATGTATTGACCAGAATGCTTTGAAATCTAGCTCCACCATGTGGTGGAGCTAGAATGCATTCTTCTAGCTCTACCATGTGGTAGAGCTAGACTTCAATGAATGTAACTGACTGAGGTTGAATGTAACTGTGGTAGAGCTGTATTCTACCTAAACCACATTGTAGAGATAGAATGCTTTGAGGTCTAGCTCTACCACATGGTAGAGCTAGACTTTAATGAATGTAACTGACTGAGGTTGAATGTAATTGTGGTAGAGCTGTATTCTACCTAAACCACATTGTAGAGATAGAATGCTTTGAGGTCTAGCTCTACCATGTGGTAGAGCTAGAATTGCATTTCAGGTTTAGCTCTACCATGTGGTGGAGCTAGAGTCGTAGAGGTAGAAAGCTTTAAGGTCCAGCTCTACCATGTGGTGGAGCTAGAGTCATAGAGGTAGAAAGCTTTAAGGTCCAGCTCTACCATGTGGTGGAGCTAGAATGCATTCTTCTAGCTCTACCATGTGGTAGAGCTAGACTTTAATGAATGTAGCCGGCTGCTGAGGTTGAATGTAACTATGGTAAAGCTGGACCTCAAAGCTTTCTACCTCTACGATTCTAGCTCCACCACATCGTAGAGCTAGACCTCAAATGCAATTCTAGCTCCACCACATGGTAGAGCTAGACCTCAAAGCTTTCTATCTCAATTACTCCATCTTGGAGCTCTCAATACATTTATTATTCTTGCTCTACCACATGGTAGAGCTAGATAAATGCATTCTAGCTAGACTTCAAAGTATTCTAGTGCTGGTTTTCAATGAATATTATCTCTACCAGGTGGTAGAGTAAGATTAATAAATGTATTGACCAGAATGCTTTGAAATCTAGCTCTACCATGTGGTGGAGCTAGACTTCAATGAATGTGACCGACTGAGGTTGAATGTAACTGTGGTAGAGCTGTATTCTACCTAAACCACATTGTAGAGATAGAATGCTTTGAGGTCTAGCTCTACCATGTGGTGGAGCTAGAATTGCATTTGAGGTCTAGCTCTACCATGTGGTGGAGCTAGAATCGTAGAGGTAAAAAGCTTTAAGGTCTAGCTCTACCATTTGGTAGAGCAAGAATGCATCGATCTAGCTGTGTTCCATACACATCAACAAAACCATTTACTCCAAGAAGAGACCTACTACACATGACAAGAACCAAGGAGCTAGAATTGCATTTGATCTAGCTCTACCATGTGTTAGAGCTGTACTCTACCTAGACCACATCGTAGAGCTAGAATGCTTTGAGGTCCAGCTCCACCATGTGGTGGAGCTAGAATGCATTCTTCTAGCTCTACCATGTGGTGGAGCTAGAATGCATTCTTCTAGCTCTACCATGTGGTAGAGCTAGTCTTCAATGAATGTAACTGTGGTAGAGCTGGACCTCAAAGCTTTCTACCTCTACGATTCTAGCTCCACCACAAGGTAGAGCTAGACCTCAAATGCAATTCTAGTTCCACCACATGGTAGAGCTAGACCTCAAATGTGGTAGAGCTAGACCTCAAAGCTTTCTATCTTAATTACTCCATCTTGGAGCTCTCAATACATTTATTAGTCTTGCTCTACCACATGGTAGAGCTAGATAAATGCATTCTAGCTGGACTTCAAAGTATTCTAGTGCTGGTTTTCAATGGATATTATCTCTACCACGTGTTAGAGCAAGATTAATAAATGTATTGGACCAGAATGCTTTGAAATCTAGCTCTACCATGTGGTGGAGCTAGAATGCATTCTTCTAGCTCTACCATGTGGTAGAGCTAGACTTCAATGAATGTAACCGACTGAGGTTGAATGTAACTGTGGTTGAGTTGTATTCTACCTAAACCACATTGTAGAGATAGAATGCTTTGAGGTCTAGCTCTACCATGTGGTGGAGCTAGAATTGCATTTGAGGTCTAGCTCTACCATGTGGTGGAGCTAGAATCGTAGAGGTAAAAAGCTTTGAGATCTAGCTGTACCATGTGGTAGAGCAAGAATTCATCGATCTAGATGTGTTCCATACACATCAACAAAACCATTTACTCCAAGAAGAGACCTACTTCACATGACAAGAACAAAGGAGCTAGAATTGCATTTGATCTAGCTCTACCACGTGGTAGAGCTGTACTCTACCTCGACCACATTGTAGAGCTAGAATGCTTTGAGGTTCAGCTCCACCATGTGGTGGAGCTAGAATGCATTCTTCTAGCTCTACCATGTGGTAGAGCTAGACTTCAATGAATGTAACTGGCTGAGGTTCAGCTCCACCATGTGGTGGAGCTAGAATGCATTCTTCTAGGTCTACCATGTGGTAGAGCTAGACTTCAATGAATGTAACCGGCTGAGGTTGAATGTAACTGTGGTAGAGCTGTATTCTACCTAAACCACATTGTAGAGATAGAATGCTTTGAGGTCTAGCTCTACCATGTGGTGGAGCTAGAATTGCATTTGAGGTCTAGCTCTACCATGTCGTAGAGTTGTATTCTATCTAGACTACATCGTAGAGCTAGAAAGCTTTGAGGTCCATCTCTACCATGTGGTGGAGCTAGAATGCATTCTTCTAGCTCTACCATCATGTGGTAGAGCTAGACTTCAATGAATGTAACCGGCTGAATGTAACTCTGGTGGTGGAGCTAGAGTCATAGAGGTAGAAAGCTTTGAGGTCTAGCTCTACCATGTGGTAAAGCTAGACTTCAATGAATGTAACCGGCTGAATGTAACTGTGGTGGAGCTAGAGTCGTAGAGGTAGAAAGCTTTGAGGTCTAGCTCTACCAATGTGGTGGAGCTAAAATTGCATTTCAGGTCTAGCTCTACCATGTGGTGAAGCTAGAGTCGTAGAGGTAGAAAGCTTTGAAGTCTAGCTCTACCACATGGTAGAGCTAGACGAATGCATTCCAGCTCCACCACATGGTAAAGCTGGACCTCAAAGCTTTCTACCTCTACGACTCTAGCTCCACCACATGGTAGAGCTAGACCTGAAATGCAATTCTAGCTCCACCACATATGATAGAGCTAGTCCTCAAAGCATCCTTGCTAGACCTTAAGGTATTCTAGTGCTGGCTTTCAATGGATATTATCTCTACCAGGTGGTAGATCAAGATTAGTAAATGTATTGACCAGAATGCTTTGAAATCTAGCTCTACCATGTGGTGGAGCTAGAATGCATTCTTCTAGCTCTACCATGTGGTAGAGCTAGACTTCAACGAATGTAACTGACTGAGGTTGAATGTAACTGTGGTAGAGCTGTATTCTACCTAAACCACATTGTAAAGATAGAATGCTTTGAGGTCTAGCTCTACCACATAGCTCTACCACATGGTAGAGCTAGACTTTAATGAATGTAACCGACTGAGGTTGAATGTAACTGTGGTAGAGCTGTATTCTACCTAAACCACATTGTAGAGATAGAATGCTTTGAGGTCTAGCTCTACCATGTGGTAGAGCTAGAATTGCATTTCAGGTCTAGCTCTACCATGTGGTGGAGCTAGAGTCGTAGAGGTAGAAAGCTTTAAGGTCCAGCTCTACCATGTGGTGGAGCTAGAGTCATAGAGGTAGAAAGCTTTAAGGTCCAGCTCTACCATGTGGTGGAGCTAGAATGCATTCTTCTAGCTCTACCATGTGGTAGAGCTAGACTTTAATGAATGTAGCCGGCTGCTGAGGTTGAATGTAACTGTGGTAAAGCTGGACCTCAAAGCTTTCTACCTCTACGATTCTAGCTCCACCACATCGTAGAGCTAGACCTCAAATGCAATTCTAGCTCCACCACATGGTAGAGCTAGACCTCAAAGCTTTCTATCTCAATTACTCCATCTTGGAGCTCTCAATACATTTATTAGTCTTGCTCTACCACATGGTAGAGCTAGATAAATGCATTCTAGCTAGACTTCAAAGTATTCTAGTGCTGGTTTTCAATGGATATTATCTCTACCAGGTGGTAGAGTAAGATTAATAAATGTATTGACCAGAATGCTTTGAAATCTAGCTCTACCATGTGGTGGAGCTAGAATGCGTTCTTCTAGCTCTACCATGTGGTAGAGCTAGACTTCAATGAATGTGACCGACTGAGGTTGAATGTAACTGTGGTAGAGCTGTATTCTACCTAAACCACATTGTAGAGATAGAATACTTTGAGGTCTAGCTCTACCATGTGGTGGAGCTAGAATTGCATTTGAGGTCTAGCTCTACCATGTGGTGGAGCTAGAATGGTAGAGGTAAAAAGCTTTGAGGTCTAGCTCTACCATTTGGTAGAGCAAGAATGCATCGATCTAGCTGTGTTCCATACACATCAAAAAAACCATTTACTCCAAGAAGAGACCTACTACACATGACAAGAACCAAGGAGCTAGAATTGCATTTGATCTAGCTCTACCACGTGTTAGAGCTGTACTCTACCTAGACCACATCGTAGAGCTAGAATGCTTTGAGGTCCAGCTCCACCATGTGGTGGAGCTAGAATGCATTCTTCTAGCTCTACTATGTGGTATAGCTAGACTTCAATGAATGTAACTGTGGTAGAGCTGGACCTCAAAGCTTTCTACCTCTACGATTCTAGCTCCACCACAAGGTAGAGCTAGACCTCAAATGCAATTCTAGCTCCACCACATGGTAGAGCTAGACCTCAAATGCAATTCAAGCTGCACCACATGGTAGAGCTAGACCTCAAAGCTTTCAATCTTAATTACTCCATCTTGAAGCTCTCAATACATTTATTAGTCTTGCTCTACCACATGGTAGAGCTAGATAAATGCATTCTAGCTGGACTTCAAAGTATTCTAGTGCTGGTTTTCAATGGATATTATCTCTACCAGGTGTTAGAGCAAGATTAATAAATGTATTGGACCAGAATGCTTTGAAATCTAGCTCTACCATGTGGTGGAGCTAGAATGCATTCTTCTAGCTCTACCATGTGGTAGAGCTAGATTTCAATGAATGTAACCGACTGAGGTTGAATGTAACTGTGGTTGAGCTGTATTCTACCTAAACCACATTGTAGAGATAGAATGCTTTGAGGTCTAGCTCTACCATGTGGTGGAGCTAGAATTGCATTTGAGGTCTAGCTCTACCATGTGGTGGAGCTAGAATCGTAGAGGTAAAAAGCTTTGAGGTCTAGCTCTACCATGTGGTAGAGCAAGAATTCATCGATCTAGATGTGTTTTATACACATCAACAAAACCATTTACTCCAAGAAGAGACCTACTTCACATGACAAGAACCAAGGAGCTAGAATTGCATTTGATCTAGCTCTACCACGTGGTAGAGTTGTACTCTACCTAGACCACATCGTAGAGCTAGAATGCTTTGAGCTTCAGCTCCACCATGTGGTGGAGCTAGAATGCATTCTTCTAGCTCTACCATGTGGTAGAGCTAGACTTTAATGAATGTAACTGGCTGAGGTTGAATGTAACTGTGGTAGAGCTGTATTCTACCTAAACCATATTGTAGAGATAGAATGCTTTGAGGTCTGGCTCTACCATGTGGTGGAGCTAGAATTGCATTTGAGGTCTAGCTCTACCATGTGGTGGAGCTAGAATCGTTGTGGTAGAAAGCTTTGAGGTCTAGCTCTACCATGTGATAGAGCAAGAATGCATCGATCTAGCTCTACCATGTGGTAGAGCAAGAATGCATCGATCTAGCTGTGTTCCATACACATCAACAAAACCAATTACTCCAAGAAGAGACCTACTTCACATGGCAAGAACCAAGGAGCTAGAATTGCATTTGATCTAGCTCTACCACATGGCGGCAGAGCTGTATTCTACCTAGACCACATTGTCGAGCTAGAATGCTTTGAGGTCCAGCTCCACCATGTGGTGGAGCTAGATTGCATTCTTTTAGCTCTACCATGTGGTAGAGCTAGACTTCAATGAATGTAACCGGCTGAGGTTGAATGTAACTGTGGTAGAGCTGTATTCTACCTAAACCACATTGTAGAGATAGAATGCTTTGAGGTCTAGCTCTACCATTTAGTGGAGCTAGAATGCATTCTTCTAGCTCTACCATGTGGTAGAGCTAGACTTCAATGATCAATGAATGTAACCGGCTGAGGTTGAATGTAACTGTGGTAGAGCTGTATTCTACCTAAACCACATTGTAGAGATAGAATGCTTTGAAGTCTAGCTCTACTATTCGTTGGAGATACAATTGCATTTGAGGTCTAGCTCTACCATGTGGTGGAGCTAGAATCGTAGAGGTAGAAAGCTTTGAGGTCTAGCTCTACCATGTGGTAGAGCAAGAATGCATCGATCTAACTGTGTTCCATACACATCAACAAAAGCAATTACTCCAAGAAGAGACCTACTTCACATGACAAAAACGAAGGAGCTAGAATTGCATTTGATCTAGCTCTACCACGTGGTAGAGCTGTATTCTACCTAGACCACATCGTAGAGCTAGAATGCTTTGAGGTCCAGCTCTACCATGTGGTGGAGCTAGAATTGCATTTGAGGTCTAGCTCTACCATGTGGTAGAGCTGTATTCTATCTAGACCACATCGTAGAGCTAGAAAGCTTTGAGGTCCAGCTCTACCATGTGGTGGAGCTAGAATGCATTCTTCTAGGTCTACCATGTGGTGGCTAGAATACATTCTTCTAGGTCTACCATGTGGTAGAGCTAGACTGCAATGAATGTAACCGGCTGAGGTTGAATGTAACTGTGGTGGAGCTAGAGTCGTAGAGGTAGAAAGCTTTGAGGTCTAGCTCTACCATGTGGTGGAGCTAAAATTGTATTTGAGGTCTAGCTCTACCATGTGGTGGAGCTAGAGTCGTAGAGGTAGAAAGCTTTGAAGTCTAGCTCTAGCTCCACCACATGGTAAAGCTGGACCTCAAAGCTTTCTACCACTACGACTCTAGCTCCACCACATGGTAGTAGAGCTAGACCTGAAATGCAATTCTAGCTCCACCACATGGTAGAGCTAGACCTCAAAGCATTCTAGTTAGACTTCAAGGTATTCTAGTGCTGGTTTTCAATGGATATTATCTCTACCAGGTGGTAGATCAAGATTATTAAATGTATTGACCAGAATGCTTTGAAATCTAGCTCTACCATGTGGTAGAGCTAGACTTCAATGAATGTAACCGACTGAGGTTGAATGTAACTGTGGTAGAGTTGTATTCTACCTAAACCACATTGTAGAGATAGAGAATGCTTTGAGGTCTAGCTCTACCATGTGGTAGAGCTAGAATTGCATTTCAGGTCTATCTCTACCATGTGGTGGAGCTAGAGTCATAGAGGTAGAAAGCTTTGAGGTCCAGCTCTACCATGTGGTGGAGCTAGAATGCATTCTTCTAGCTCTACCATGTGGTAGAGCTAGACTTCAATGAATGTGGTTGAATGTAAGTGTGGTAGAGCTGGACCTCAAAGCTTTCTACCTCTACGATTCTAGCTCCACCACATCGTAGAGCTAGACCTCAAATGTAATTCTAGCTCCACCACATGGTAGAACTAGACCTCAAAGCTTTCTGTCTCAATTACTCCATCTTGGAGCTCTCAATACATTTATTAGTCTTGCTCTACCACATGGTAGAGCTAGATAAATACATTCTAGCTGGACTTCAAAGTATTCTAGTGCTGGTTTTGAATGGATATTATCTCTACCAGCAGGTGGTAGAGCAAAATTAATAAATATATTGACCAGAATACTTTGAAATCTAGCTCTACCATGTGGTGGAGCTAGAATGCATTCTTCTAGCTCTACCACATGTGGTAGAGCTAGACTTCAATGAATGTAACCGACTGAGGTTGAATGTAACTATGGTAGAGCTATATTCTACCTAAACCACAATTGTCATTGTAGAGATAGAATGCTTTGAGGTCTAGCTCTATCATGTGGTGGAGCTAGAATTGCATTTGAGGTCTACCTCTACCATGTGGTGGAGCTAGAGTCGAAGAGGTAGAAAGCTTTGAGGTCTAGATCTACCATGTGGTAGAGCAAGAATTGCATTTGAGGTCTAGCTCTACCATGTGGTAGAGCTGTATTCTATCTAGAATCTAGACCACATCGTAGAGCTAGAAAGCTTTGAGGTCCAGCTCTACCATGTGGTGGAGCTAGAATGCATTCTTCTAGCTCTAACATGTGGAAGAGCTAGACTTCAACGAATGTAACCGGCTGAGGTTGAGAATGTAACTGTGGTAGAGCTGTATTCTACCTATTCCACATTGTAGAGATAGGATGCTTTGAGGCCTAGCTCTACCCTGTCTGGTGGAGCTAGAATTGCATTTGAGGTCTAGCCCTACCATGTGGTGGAGCTAGAATGGTAGAGGTAGAAAGCTTTGAGGTCTAGCACTACCCTGTCTCATAGAGCAAGAATGCATCGATCTAGCTGTGTTCCATACATATCAACAAAACCAATTACTGCAAAAAGAGACCTACTTCACATGACAAGAACCAAGGAGCTAGAATTGCATTTGATCTAGCTCTACATTCTACCTAGACCACATCGTAGAGCTAGAATGTTTTGAGGTCCAACTCCACCATGTGGTGGAGTTGAAATGCATTCTTCTAGCTCTACCATGTGGTAGAGCTAGACTTCAATAAATGTAATCGAGGTGTGTTGCCTTCCGACCACTATTATCACTTTCTCATTCTCATATCACATTTTCTATACAGCAAAATTTCAAATAAAACCATATTATGAACTATGTTTCAGTATCTTATCATACATTGGGCTCTATGCATTGAGAGATATGTGCATGTGAGATCTTTATGCACTGAGAGTTCTATGCATTTGAGAGCTCTATGCATTGAGAGCAGTGTGTATGTGAGAGATCCATGCATTAGTGATCACTCTAGGCATAACAATCTCTCATATGCATGTGAACTCTATGTAGCTCTCATGCATGAGAGCGCTTACACTAATGAAAATGAGAGCTCTCATGCAAAAGAGCTCTTAATAAATGAGAGCTCTCATGGATAGAGAACTCACATGCATATAGAGATATCATGCAGCGCACGAGAGCTTCAAGTCAAGATAGAGGTACGATACTAGATGGATGGTTTGTCATTTCAAGTCATCTTGCACTAGTTTAAGTCATTTCAACTCCAGCTCTACCATGTGGTAGAGCTAGAATGCATTTCTCTAGCTCTAGCATGTGGTAGAGCATATCCCGCCCAATTTTAAATTCAAATTTTCCCGCCCTTTTAAAATTTAAAATGGTCTTGGTCTTTTTCAAATTTTCCTTGACGTCCATGTCGCTTGTGTAATACAAACCTCCTTTCCCATCTTGTCATTGACAACTAGCACTTGGACATCACCGCATCCATTATCAAATTCAACGATACAACAAGGTACACATTTTTTTGTCTCATATTAAATCATTATCTATGATTAGATTTAAAGTTTTGAACATGTCAATTAAAATTCAGATTATACACATTGACATAGAGTAGAAAATAAAAGCATGCAAGAATTCAAAAAACTAGGAATGGTTGAAGAGAAAAAACCTGAATCTACCGATTTGGGTTGCACTTCTTAGCAAATTGAATGGTGATGTTGAAACTGATACGGCCCCAGGGGAGATTCTGAAGGTATTGAAACTGATACGGGCAGTAGTGAAAAGCTGGTAGAGAGTAAAAGCAGGAGATATTAGAGAGTAGAAGCAGTAGAAATCTACGCAACTCCGGCAAATACTGTAACAGCGACCCCTACAGCCAAGGCAGGAACATCCGTCAAAGAATTTCTGACATGAAAGCTCCGGAGAGCATCGTGGAAGGCATCAAGGCGTCGATGAGAACAGCCCCCTCCACCATACATGAAAACCAGGTCCTGCTGTATTGTTGCGCATGGCTGTATTGAGGCTGTATCGTTGCGCCTCTCACTACTGTTGCCGCGTGTACTGTTCCTGGCTGTATTGTTGCGCCTCTCACGCTTGCTGTGCATATGCACCTCTCACTACTGTTGCTGCCTAGCCAAGCTTAGCATTTACCTTGGTTGCCAATGCACCTGAATCAAACAAAAAAAGATAGCGAGGAGCCCCATGACAAAATCAATTAGCCGCGTGCACGCCAGTGCGCCCGCGTGCACGCAACGAACCTGAATTCTGGGGTGCTCTCTTCTCCCCTCTCAGATCTGGTCCCCAGAGCCGAATGCACGAGGTGCGCGCTTGATTGTTGACAGTGGGAAAGGCCAGAGCAACCTGCGCCACAGAGAGCGGATAAGGAACTTGCGTTTTGCAGACAGGTTAAGGTGCCGTGGGTTAAGGCGTGCTTTAAAAATTAAAACTGATTAGGCTTATAAGATTATTTATATAAATAGGCTTATAGATATATTTATATTTAAAGTTTATAATTAATAGATATATATAAATAGGCTTATACTATAGTAACTTAAACCCTGATTGGCTGGAGCAAACGATGAAGTGGATGAATATGATAAAATCTATTGTAGGCTAAGAAACACAAGGGACTGAAGCGCTTCCTCCTTGGCTAATTCTGGATGATGTGTATTATGATGTGGTATGTTTCTATGCTCCAAGCGATGAAGATCCAAGATACTGAATACTGAATCACTTATGCTTGAATGTGGAGATGGAAGATGAGATGCATAACGATGGTATTTATATGATCATGGGGCTGCTCGTCTGCTGGGATATATAAATAGGCTTATAGGTTTAATAGATTAACTATAGTAACTATAGGTTTGATTATATAAATAGACTTAAAGATATATATAAATTGGGCCCTTATTAATAAGTTTAATAGGTTCACTATAGTAACTTAATTTATTCTATTTATAGTTTATAATTATACTAAATATATCTTATTTATAAACTTTCTATAGCTATATAAATCAAACCTATTTATATATAAACCTATATATTTTAAAGTTTATAAATTATAACCTATAGTGACTTAAATTATGTACATTAACCTATATATTAACCTACAACTATAACTATATAACTTATAATAGTAACTTAAATTATATTAATATTTATAACTATATAGCTTATTATAGTAACTTGTAGTTAATAAAAGCTTATTTTAATGCTACTATATTATAGCTTATTTAATAAATATAACTGTAAGCTTATAAGTTTGATTATAGCTTTTATTATAGGTTAAAGTATATGTATAAATTCAAGGGGACTTTGGTACAAAGATAGGGCAAGGAAATGTATCCATACTAGTGGAGGAATGTTTGAAAGATGTGGTCCTACCTTTTCCTACAATGGATACTTCATCTCTCCAAGACTCATTATGGAGTGCCATTCGATGGCCAAAGATTATTTTGCAATCTACTATCATGACTGGCAACTTAATTTGATCAAACGAAAGCTATAGCGGTGATGAAGAAGGGGATCATTCTGATCCTCCAATTACAGATGCAATTCCTATAACAAGCCCAGAATTTGAAACATTGATTCTTACCATAGATTGTTAGGTATCAAGGACTAGGGAAGATCAATTCACACACAAACCATGATTACATAAACACTTCTATTGCATTGAATGAGAGACTACAAGTTTATATAGATTTTTAGGACTAATAGAGTCTGACCTTTTTTCTAGATCCTTGGTTCTCATCATGTGAAGTAGGTCTCTTCTTGGAGTAATTGGTTTTATTGATCTGCATTAGCTCCACCACATGGTAGAGCTAGACCTCAAATAATTCTAGCTCCACGATGTGGTCTAGGTAGAATACAGCTCTACCACGTGGTAGAGCAAATGATCAAATGCAATTCTAGCTCCTTGGTTCTTGTCATGTGAAGTAGGTCTCTTCTTGGAGTAATTGGTTTTGTTGTTGTGTATGGAACACAGCTAGATCGATGCATTCTTGCTCTACCACATGGTAGAGCTAGACCTCAAATGCAATTCTAGCTCCACCACATGGTAGAGCTGGACCTCAAAGCATTCTAGCTCTATGATGTGGTCTAGGTAGAATACAACTCTACCACGTGGTAGAGCTAGATCAAATGCAATTATAGCTCCTTGGTTCTTGTCATGTGAAGTAGGTCTCTTCTTGGAGTAATTGGTTTTGTTGATCTGCATGGTACACAGTTAGATCGATGTATTCTAGCTCCACCACATGGTAGAGCTAGACATTAAATGCAATTCTAGCTCCACCACATGGTAGAGCTAGACCTCAAAGTATTTGATCTAGCTCTACCACGTGGTAGAGCTGTACTATTCTACCTAGACCACATCGTAGAACTTTCAGGTCTAGCTCTACCATGTGGTAGAGTTAGAATGCATCAATCTAGTTGTACCATAAACCACATTGTAGACCTAGAATGCATCAATCTAGTTGTACCATAAACCACATTGTAGACCTTTAAGGTCTAGCTCTACCATGTGGTAGAGTTAGAATGCATCAATCTAGTTGTACCATAAACCACATTGTAGACCTAGAATGCCTAGAGGTCTAGCTCTACCATGTGGTGGAGCTAGAATATATTGTTAGAATGCATCAATCTAGCTGTACCATAAACCACGTTGTAGACCTAGAATGCCTAGAGGTCTAGCTCTACCATGTGGTGGAGCTAGAATATATTGAACTAGATCTACCTCTCTACTATCTGGTAACTATATCATGTGGTGGAGCTATAATGCATCAATGTAACTATATCATGTAACGGAGATAGAATTCATTGATCTAGCTCTACCATGTGGTAGAGCTATATCAAAATAATCTATCTAGACACCATGGTATTGCTAGAATGCTTTGAAGTCTAACTCCATCACATAGTAGAGATACTCTTCAATGGATTCTATCTCTACCATATGATAGAGCTAGTTCTAGCTCGGCCACATGGTAGAGCTATACTTCATGGTAGAGTCTGATGTAGGTTCCAAACTTAAAAAAATTGCTTTTGCTAGATTTGATTACTAGTTTAACAAGTCCAACATGATTATGTGCAGGATGGATTTCCAATCTGGAGGGAGGGTCTACATGACGTTGAACAATGATTCTGTTGGTATTGGCTGCGTGTGTAGAATTGATCCAAATTCCACTTGTAGTGGAACAAAAATTGGTCAAGGAAATGTGTCATTACTTGTGGAGGAATGCTTGAAGGATGTGGAACTACCATTCCCTACAATGGATACCATTTATCTAAAAAATGGATTATGGAGTAATGTTCGTCGGCCAAAAATGCTTTTAAGGCCTTTCACAAGGGAGCTAGAATTTGGAGAGTGGAGTGAAAGATACAGTGATGCAGATCAAGAAGAGCTTGTGGAACCTCCAATTGTAGATGCAATACCGATAACATCTCCAGAACTTGGCATGCTTAAGCTTGGCTTGTGAGGATGAAGCTCATATTGATGGTTCCTTCAATGAGGAGTAGCATTTGTAGATTCAATATTGACAATGTGGATTTTTAGGTTATAACTCTAATTATATCCAAAAGAGATGTACTTTGGTATCTTCTTTATTTTTTATTTTCACTTATTGAATGAAATTTTTCTTTGTGCCTCTTACATTTTTTTGATATAAAAATGTTTCTATCTTATTTGTTCAATTGTTTCATAAATTTTGTGCAGTGTACAACTCACTTGGTGTGCTGCCAGGTCCTAGCAAAGAAACAAATACCACTTTTTTATTAATGGTGTTTATCAACACCACCTTCCTACATGATTATCAAACAGTTACTCCTTTCAAATATGTTTATGCACAAATACTAATAGTACCACTTCTTTGGTTTGAATGGTGATTATCAATACTACCTTCCTCCGTTCTATATTAAGAAATTCCACAATAACTTTTCCCACATTAAGTGGAAAATTCCCATAATACATGGAACCTATCAATTTCAAAATTCCCATAATGCGGGATTTCTCCCATAATACCTAATACGGTCTTACTTTTTCTTGTGAAGAGGGTAATGTTCAAGACAAATCTTTATCCTCTTATCTTCTGAATAGGCATCCCACCTGCCTGACATGCTCTTCTTTTCAGATGAGGATAGGGCAAAGATAGACATGTGAACATATTGTGATGATCCCTCATTTATAATTTTTGTACTAACAAATTTACTATATGCCTCCCACTCTTTCCCTAACATGGAGCTTGCCATGTCCTAAACAATTTGTTCTAAATTAAAGGGCACATTGAATATAGGCTCAACATCTAGAAGATGTTCATCGTCCCCAGCTCTCATTAATAAATCAAATAGGTTCTCATTGGCACTTGGCTCATCTTTTACCTCTTCAAGTGTCTCTACATCTTCCAAGGATCATAGGAGTGAACTACTTGAACCCCTTGCTCCATGCTAGCCACGGCACGAGGACGAATAACTAATAAGAAGTAAAAATTGTCTATCGCACGGTGAACTTCAGATGATGCAAGTGAAGGGGGAAGGAAGCCAATCCACAGCACGAGGACGAAGAAAGGACTATAAACAAAATCTCTTATCGCACGGTGGAGGGAGGGGCAAAGAAGAAGGACCAAAATAAAAAAGTTAAAATTTAAACAAGGCTCGAATATATATGGATCTTATTAGGGCTAACGTCATACATGTACGACGGAAGTGAAGGGCTGGCATCACCAAAATGTGCCATTGTGCCACGTGTAGGGCTGACATATAAGAGTGCCTATGACATCATCATCAGAGTACCACATATAAGGATGACATCATCATCGTTATGCTTACCAAACGTGGGGGTAGAGATTTTCCAAGCAAGCAAGCATTGGATCCTACTGAATGTTCGTGATCACCTATGCATCTTAGGGTATACGAGGAAATAAAAAATGCTTGCTTCAAATTGCAAGGCAGGAAGGTAAGGGTTGTTTTCTCTTTAAACAAATGTATTCGCTCATACTTATCATAGTTCACTTACAATGAGGTGTGTTTGGATAGGTTGGAAGGCGGCTAGAAGCAAGCACCAAGGTGTCCTCAAATTGGGGGTAGGATGACATCACTTTGACTCAAGGAACCTAAGCTAGGAGTGTCCATTTTGTAATCTCACTGCATTTTGTGTAGATGTTTTGTAATCTCACTCCATTTTGGAGTTGTTGTATAACCTCACTCCATTAGACAGTTTTATAAATACATTTATTTTCTATGGTACTTTGGTTTAATGGGTAGGCATTTTGGTTTATTGAAATTGTTGTTTTTTGGTATGGTTGGTTTATTTTCATACTTGGTTTTTGTGTGCTTGGTCTAGCTCAACCTAGTTTTCAACTCATGCAATTTTGGAAAATATGGTTCTGCATTTTTTTTTTGTCTAGTGTGTGATAGGACACAACCTTCTATAAATACCCAAGGCCCCTTTTATGTGTCATGTTTTTCTTCGCACTCTCTAGAGCACCAAAGCACCTAAACAACCCTCGTTATTATGACACCCCTAGATAAATTCATGGACTTCCTACATGAGAGTGACTTTTGTGAGGCCACTCACATGCGTGCTATGTTCACTTGCGTGGTTGAATGGACCTCCACCATCCAACTACACTCAGATCTATTTTTTGACATGCTCACCTACATGGAGACCCACCTGAGGCCGCACTACACTCACTAGCATTACGAGATGATGATGGCTTGTGAGTGCAACTACTCAAGCACATAGCCCACACCAAAAAGCCCTTCAAAAAACAACTAAAAAGATTTGAAGGTATGCCGGCACTCTCAAATCACTTTATAGAGCTTGAAGAAAAACAAGTCTACAAGCTCGGTAAAGGGGATATTGGCTAGTGCTTCCTCTCATGGTTGGCATGTTTTGTATTCCTTATTTCTGAAGGAGAGGAGGAAGGTGAGGTTAAGATCCCCAGTTCGTCAACAAACAGAGAAGGGTGAGCAAGACAGGGTGGCCGCTAGTGAATTAGTGCTCATCCAAAAAGACTTCCGAGGGTGCACTAGGGTGGGCTGAGAAACCTCACCACTTCAAACGCGAGTGCTAGCGGTCGGCAGGGTGGTTGTAGATGAAGATGACTCTACTCCCATTCTAGAAATAGAAATCAAGATTTCATGTCCAGTGGTGGTTGGGGGGGAGCTTTTTCTCTTTTTGCATGACATCAAAAAATCTTGTGGGATTCACATGGATGAGTGCCTTAGCATGCTCAAAGTGAAATGAAAATTCCCTATAGATGATTCGGGTATAGGAAACCTTGAGGATAACCTCTTGCCATTGACAGATTCCATGGAGGACACAATGGCAACCACGTAGAGGCAATGAAGAGCGCAAAACAAGCTCTTGTAGCAAAGGAGGAGATTAAGACTACCCAGAAATATCTCCAACTTGTGGTCGTGCCATTACCGAGAGATAAGTGGCAAGAGTCCAAAGAGGTCTAAGAATCGTTGTCGAACTATATTTAAATCCATATAAATGTGCTCTTTCAAATTGTAATTCCTTTTTTGTGGAGTGTGTATATGATTCGTCTTTTTATGTTCTCTGTGTGTTCAAATTGCACAAAACATAAAATCCATATAAATGTGCTCTTTCAAATTGTAATTCCTTTTTTGTGGAGTGTGTGTATGATTCATCTTTTTATGTTCTCTGTGTGTTAAAATTGCACAAAACATAAAAATCCAAAGGGGCTAGAGGGGTGCAAAAATGCCTTGTGTGGGCCTCTCAGATAGGCCTTTTTGCATCCTTCTAGCCCATCATGTAGAGAGGTCTTCTTTCCACATGGATAGCTTAGGTGTCAATAAAGAGAGAAGGCTTTTCACAAAATTGAATTGACATGAGATTTTGAGTTATTTAATTCTTGCATGGATGTATTAGTGTTTTTTGATCCAACTTCCAATTGAAGGCCATTTGTCCTATAGAGGATTAGACTGTAAGAAATATCACGATTGCATTAACTAATGTTACAAAGGTATGGAACACAAAATAAATGTATTTGAAAAGCTTGAACTCAAATTACAAGGTATAATTGGAGAAACGATTGCTTTCATCTTTAGACTTATGTGACAACATATGGAAAATGGGCGAGGACTACAAATTTGAAGTGACTTAAGTGGTAGGTCTCATGCCATATTAAAATGAAAGCGAAAGAGATACAAAGCCCATTAATTCCATTAGTGAAAAGGGCTGGTATAGTTGGATCTTTGTATTTGCCTTCGCTCTCCAAACCTATCACCAGTGTTGAAAGATGATGTCAAAGAGCTTTGTAAGTTAAAATGAGCTAATTTTAAGTCATCTTAAATGTAAACATCACTATTTGCACAAAAAAAAACCACAAACATTGCACAAAACATCGAAATCCAAAGGGGCCAGAGGGGTGTGAAAATGCCCGCCCTGTGCAAATGTCATCCTTATATGTGCTTGAGTACATCGAAATCCAAAGGGGCCAGAGTGGTGTGAAAATGCCTGCCCTGTGCAAATGTCATCCTTATATGTGCTTGAGTAGTTGCACTCACAAGCCATCATCATCTCGTAATGCTAGTGAGTGTAGTGCGGCCTCAGGTGGGTCTCCATGTAGGTGAGCATGTCAAAAAATAGATCTGAGTGTAGTTGGATGGTGGAGGTCCATTCAACCATGCAAGTGAACATAGCACGCATGTGAGTGGCCTCACAAAAGTCACTCTCATGTAGGAAGTCCATGAATTTATCTAGGGGTGTCATAATAATGAGGGTTGTTTAGGTGCTTTGGTGCTCTAGAGAGTGTGAAGAAAAACATGACACATAAAAGGGGCCTTGGGTATTTATAGAAGGTTGTGTCCTATCACACACTAGACCAAAAAAAAATGCAGAACCATATTTTCCAAAATTGCATGAGTTGAAAACTAGGTTGAGCTAGACCAAGCACACAAAAACCAAGTATGAAAATAAACCAACCATACCAAAAAACCACAATTTCAATAAACCAAAATGCCTACCCATTAAACCAAAGTACCATAGAAAATAAATGTATTTATAAAACTCTCTAATGGAGTGAGGTTATACAACAACTCCAAAATGGAGTGAGATTACAAAACATCTACACAAAATGCAGTGAGATTACAAAATGGACACTCCTAGCTTAGGTTCCTTGAGTCAAAGTGATGTCATCCTACCCCCAATTTGAGGACACCTTGGTGCTTGCTTCTAGCCACCTTCCAACCTATCCAAACACATCTCATTGTAAGTGAACTATGATAAGTATGAGCGAATACATTTGTTTAAAGAGAAAACAACCCTTACCTTCCTGCCTTGCAATTTGAAGCAAGCATTTTTTATTTCCTCGTATACCCTAAGATGCATAGGTGATCACGAACATTCAGTAGGCTCCAATGCTTGCTTGCTTGGAAAATCTCTACCCCCACATTTGGTAAGCATAACGAGAGAGCTATGGGCTCCGCAACCTTCTCTTAACCTTGTAAGGGAATCCATGCTCCCTTCTTCCTCATCCACGCTCAACAAAATTGAATGCACAAAGTGGCACGTGCTCGCAAGAATCCAAAGAAGGAGACACTCCACTGTACTACGTTGCACTTGAAATTCTCCCCTTTTTGCTCCCCTTCAACAAGGTCCCACCCTTGGCCAAGTAAATTGACCATCTCTTCAACACCCCCACAACCTTGCACGTGTACATGGTGGGTGTTTGTGTGCACTCAAAGGCCTGAAACATGTGGGCAAACGCATGCATAGGGCATGCCCAAGTAAGACCCATTGATCTTGAGGCCTTGGTGTAATTCAAAAAGACTTGTATATCACTAGCCATCTTTTCCTTAAGAGCAATCATAGTCCAAACATCAGGCATTGGCCATTCAGTACCAGAGAGAGGAGGGGAGGGGATTTCTTGAGGCTTACCAAACTCATTGGGGTGGCCTATGTGGGCACTACATAGTTGTGTGTGTAGAAGAAAACTTTTCAATGAGCAAGGTTAGAAGGGGCAATGTTGGAGAGTATTTCATCCCCTATATGAGCATGAACGACATAGAAGGCCCCTGTTAGGCTTCATACAGGCTGCTCCTTAATGAAGCTGGAAGGGAAAATATCTGGAAACAAACAAACCCATCAAATGAGAATTGAAAACAAGAGCCCATGTAAACCAACCTACTAGAGAGAAATCCATATAGTTACAAGGAAAAAGAGGATTGTGCCGTTGGGGCCACAATGAAGTATCCGTGCTGAGTACACATGTTGTACAAGGGCCACCAACCCATCACACCTTGATTCCTTGAAACCTAGAAGATGCCCCTTCCAATGATACTCAACTATATCTTGACATTGAACTTAATGGGGTATAGTTGCACTCGGTTGAAAATAAACCCAATATCCCTTCTAAAATTACGTCCCAAGTCAATCATCATCGTGATCATCCCTCACACTGTGCAAGAGCATAGACTCTATTTTATCTCTTGGCCTTCTCCTCGATGAAGATGCACTACCCTCTGTGGTTGCTTATGCTGCAATAATTGGGGGGGGGGAGAGAGAGAGAGAGAGAGAGAGAGAGAGAGAGAGAGAGAGAGAGAGAGAGAGAGAGAGAGAGAGAGAGAGAGAGAGAGGGAGGGAGGGAGGGAGGGAGGGAGGGAGAATGAGACATGAATAAGCTGCAAGTCTAAGCACAGTAGAGAGAGAGAGAGAGAGAGAGAGAGAGAGAGAGAGAGAGAGAGAGAGAGAGAGAGAGACATGAATAAGATGGAGGCAGGTCTAAGCACTCTAGAGAGAGAAAGAGGGGAGAGAGAGATTATTATAGGCATGAATAAGCTGGAGGGATACGCACAGTAGAGAGAGAGAGAGAGAGAGAGAGAGAGAGCTATGGAGATTTGAGTTACTGGTTTTGGGGGGAATGGAGTGTAGGGTGATGTTGGAGGGGAGAATGGAGTGTAGAGAGAGAAGATGGAGGTGAAAAAGTTCTTTTTTGATACAATATGGTTTGGTTTAGGTTTTTAGGGGGGGAAATCACTTTTTTGAAATTTTTGAAAAAAACCCATTTTTGGGTTTTTTGACCCACGAGATTAATGGGGGCTGAAAATGATTGAGCCCCCATACTTTTAGTTACCTACCCTTCCCCCTCCCCCCCAATTTATGAAGGCCAACCCCTACTTTTTGAACCCCACATTTGTATTAATGAGGAAGACAAGCCTATTTTTCCCCTACTTTTTGAGGAGACCAAATGTGTACACTGATCTCTTCCCATTGGTCCATTGCTAATGAGGGTCATTAGCAAACCAAAATATGTCCAAAGGCTTTCTAATGGAAGGATCCCATGGAGAAGCTTGAATCTATTAAGCAGGGGAGAGCTAGAGCTAGGAGAAGAAAAATTGGATGTCAAGAATAAGAAGGCAGATATAACCTATGGCCAGTTGCTACAGCTGGATTCAAATATTAGAAGAAAATGGCATAAGCTGGCCAATGACAAGAGAGTCAAAATCAAGACACCTCAAGAAAATTCAGTGCAGCTAAGCAGGGTGTCTAACATACTACCAATAGTGGATGTCTGGATACAAGGCAGAAAGGTAACTAAAGTATATATTGTTGGAGGGGCCCAAGTATGTGTAATGATAGAAGAAGTAGTCCATGACCTAGGCTTGAAAGTGACAGGAAAGTCCATTTTTAGTGTTAAATGGCCAATAGCTCTAAAGTCAAATGCCTGGGAGTAAGCCATGGAAATGACTGTTTTGGGGCAAAAGGTTGTCATCATTAGGAAACCTTTGGACATATTTTGGGACCTTTACTAATAACCTTCATTTTAGCAATGGACCAATAGGAAGACAAGAGTGTGCACATTTGGTCTCCTCCAAAAGTATGGGGGCAACTAGGTTGTCTCCCTCATTACTACATTTGTAGGGTTAAAAAAGTAGGGAGTGGCCTTCATAAATTAGAGAGGTGCATTGCAAAAAGTAGGAGGGTGCCATAAAGCAAGGGGGTAGCTTCTAAAAAGTAGAGGGCTTCACCAATTTCAGCCCCATCAATCTCGTGGATCAAAAAACCCTTTAAAAAATAGGATTTAAAATAAAAAACAAAAGTGCATTTTCCCTCTCAAAACCGAACCAAACCATATTATATCAAAAAACTTCTTTTTCACCTCAAATTTCTCTCCCTACACATTATTCTTCCCTCCAACATCATCCTCTTCACCCTAAACCTCAAATCTCCATAGCTCATTCTCTCTCTACTATGCAACCATTTCTCTCTCTCTCTCTCTCTCTCTCTCTCTCTCTCTCTCTCTCTCTCTCTCTCTCTCATGTGCTTAGATTTGCAACCTTCTCTATCTCTATTACGCGCACGTGCGCACATTCAAATCTCCTCACACCCACATCTACCTCCCTCTCCCCACCAACCTCAAATCTATACTTTGCAACCTTCTCTCTCTGTCGCTATCCCCCCTAAAACCTTTCTACCAGAACACACCATGGAGAGTAGTGCATCTTTGTCAAGAAGAAGGCCAAGAGACGAGGTTGGGGCTCTGCTCATGTAGAATACAAGGGATGAACATGGTGCTTAGGTTGAAAAACAATTTCAAAGGGAGATTGGGTGTATTTGCAGCCCAATGCCACTGGACCGCATCCCGTTTGACGTCGAGATGTGGCTGAACACCATTAGATGGGGTGTCTACTAGGATTCAAGGAAACACATTTGCAAAGGGAGATTGGGTGTATTTGCAGCCCAATGCCAATGGACCGCATCATGTTTGACGTCGAGATGTGAACACCATTGGATGGGGTGTCTACTAGGATTCAAGGAAACAAGGTAGGATGGATTGGTGTCCCTAGTGTAACATGTGTACTCAGCATCAAAAATTTCTTTGTGCCCACTCGTCATAGTCCTTGTTTCCCTTGCAACTATATGCTTTCACTTTACATGGTCTGTGAACTATTATTTTCAACTTTATTTGACAGTTTTCTCATTTCTAGATATTTTCCCTTCCAACATCATTGAGAAGCTTGATATTGCATGAAAAAACAAAATTGTTGATCCAAGCTGCAAGGTTGTGCAAATCCTTGACTTCTAGCTCTTGGGCTAAGAGGGCATCCTCATTAGGTTGGATGGGGGCCTCGATAGAGAGAATAAGTATCGTGCGAGTTCAAAAGCAGTGATTGTGCCCATGAGGAGTTGAGTGCTTGTGTTCTCTCAAAGTGCTTGTACAAAATGGACAAAAAGAGAGAGGGTGCTCATTTATAGTGACCAACGTAATCATTACACCAAACCCTAGTTGTTTAAAGAAATATCACGCACCAAAAAAATGGGTTTTTAAACATGAAAGATAACATGGTTCCATATTTAGCAAAAAATAACCATTTAGATTCTCATTTATAACACCTGAATACATTTAATAGATAATATCCCTATAGATCAACTACACATCAACCCTAGGCCTCATTCAAGTCTATAGGGACCCATACTTTACCAACTCTTCTACATGTAACCCTCCATGTGCATGACATGCAGGTCCTTTCCCTCCATGTGCATGACATGGAGGTCCTTTCCCTGCCCTCCACCTTGTTGTTTTCTGACCCTTACTTTTTATTTTGGCAATTCGAGCCAATTTTGAAAAACAGGTAGAGGGAGAGGAGACACACACACGGGAGCAAACCCTAATGTATTAATCAAACCCTAACCATAGAGAGAAGCCATATCCTTTCTCACACAATGCATAAAGCCATAATCCATAATCTACAACACACTACTTGTGTTGTGTCCACACACAACTAACCCTAGCTAATGTCCACACTCTATGACTAGCTGGACGTGGTCATTTATGTATCACATATGTTACTATCTAACGTGCCAACACATAGTATAACTGGCACAAGTTGACATCGAGCTTGAATCTCAACAGCCCCTCTCAAGCTCATGATATACTGCCATAGATGAAGATGATAACTACCCAATAAACACAATAAAGTTGGGGTAGAAAAATAACAATTCACCTAGATACATAAGCAACTAGGTATCTAAATTGGAATATGTACAAGAGTACAAGGAACATAGTCCAAAATTATGTGTAAAAACGAAGGCAAAACGCTACCTTCAAAGCAAATGATATTTAAATCCAAAAGATCAAAAGATCCTTATAAAACCATGGATAGAAGCATAGAAGCACCTCAAATCCATAAAAAACATAGTTGATCGTAAAAAACAATGCATGATATCTAATGGTCATTAATCATGCCAAAAGAAGCAAAAAATTGGTGGCCAACTCATCGATCTGGAGTATATGAACATGGTGTCGTTCAAGCAAAACTCCAAATAAGCAAATGAAACACATGCGTGTAGCACTCATTAAAAACCCCTGGATGCAAGTGATCTAGGCAGAAGCTACTGAGTCCATATAAAACTCAGAAACCATTAAATAAAATCCACCAAAACAAATAGATCAACTAACCCATGATAGAATTTATCTTAGGCTTAGCAAATTAAGCATAGACCACTTAAACATTCCACCAAACCTATCTTATGGCATTCCAAACCTATATTTTTTCAAAAAAAATTAGCAATTATATAGGTGACTATAAGGCCATAGGCGAGGATGGCATGGAATTGAATACCATCCATTGTCGTTTGATTAACATGGCCTCGGTCTCCACTAGGACAGCTTGGCCCTCTTGCATTTCTTCAGTTGTTGTTAATGGTGGTTGCTCTGGTAGTAGTGCCAGTTGTAGTTGCTCTACTGGTTCGGGCTCTAGGGGGAGAGGCCTTTTTGCCACATGATTAAGAACTTGGGTTAGCAGCAGGTACGGGTTGCATATTTTGGACTTGTGGGCCTTCAAATACTTCTCCATCTCTCTATGGATATAATAGGCCCAGTCCTCCTCCTTCTCTTCATCTACCTTAGCAATCCTGTTCAACGGGACCCTGTTGTATCTATCCACTAGCTTGACCTGCTTTATCAGTGACATGGCCCTGTAGGCTTTCTCTGTAGCCTCATCCTGTATATTCTCGTACTCTGTCCCATTGGAGTTATAAGAACTCTTCTTTAACATTGTGTCCAGAGGCATTTTGTCGAATGCGTGGGCATGGACTTTGATTACTGGTGGGAGCTACAAAGCGTTATGTATGAGTTTTTTCGTGATCAGGAGCTGTTTTGTAGTGTCGTCAGCTTTTGTGATAGTGCCACGTTTGGTGCCTTTTGTCATAGGTCTTGATATACTCGGTGCAGAGCTCTGTGTCGATGCTCCTTGGAAGTATTTGTGCCATTCTCCCCAAGCCCACTTTCTCCAACTTCTCCTTGACCTCTGCCTCTTCCAAAATTTGGAGGCAGGGCTATGGTAATGCAATGCGTCCTTTCCATGGGCCGTAAGGGCTTCTTTGCTGATGATGGCCCCATGCAAGGCTTGGGCATATGGGCCCAAAAAATTTAGTTTGGGTACATGCAATGGTTTCTTCTTTTGACTTGCTGGGGAGCCTATAGCATTGGCTTGACTTCTAAAGACTTCTTTATAACATCAGGTGTCCTCATTGTTGCTGGAATCCCAAGCTCTTCATCAAAGCTCATCTTCGAGCTATACTAGACTCTCCATCAATAAAAGAATGCCCTCTAGAAATATCCGGCATACCAAGGGGCTCAACCACTTTCTCTTTACCTCTATGTGATGTACCAACTACATTTCTAGGACTTGTATTATGATGCAACCCGCCACTCCATAGTCTATCCACAGAATTGTTGCATGAGGATTCTCCTGGTACACTCAATGACTCTGATTGCTAACTTGTATTCTGTGCAACCACGTTTCCACTTACACCAGCCCCAACAACATCTTCTTCAACAGCATACCAACTACTCATCTTATAAAATACAACATCCTTACTTAACCTTAATTCATGTGTAGGAGGATTATAACATCTATATCCCTTTTGCTCAAGGGAACACCCAATAAACATAGATTTTTCTACCTTTGGATCCAACTTAGTATGCAACTCATCTGGCACATGCGCATATGAAATATATCTAGAAACTTTCAAGTGAGACAAATCAGGTTTCTTTCCAGTAAACTTCTCCTTTTGCGTTACATCATGTATGGCTACAATAGGAGATCTGTTGATGATATGAGTGAACTATTGTAGACATAGCCTCAGCCCAATAGCTTTGTGGCATATTCTTCTTTGCCATCAATGCTCGTGCAATCTCAGCAATGTGCGTGTTTTCTTGCTCAGTAACTCCATTTTATTGCGGAGTGTATCTACATGTAAACTGTCTCTGAATGCCATTCTTCTACAAGAAATCAGAGAACTCATTGAATAAGTACATTCCCCCTCCATGTGACCTTAGGCACTTCACATACTTCCCTGTCAGCCACTATCACTCTAAAATTTTGAGAGAATGAGTGAAAATTTTACTCTTCTCCTTCATGAAATACACCCACACTTTCCTCGTGTGGTCATCAATGAATGTTACATAATACCTACAGCCACCCATAAACATATAGCTTTTGTAGGACAACCCCATACATTTAAATACAAAACATCTAGTACATTCTTGCTCACATTTTTGTAAGTGGAAATACATGCTTTGTTTGCTTTCCAAATTGACATGCTTTATTTGCTTTCCAAATTGACATGCTTCACATAATTTCTACATACCCTCAACCTTTAACTTAGGCAACCCTGTCACAACTGTTTTAGTCTATATACATAGACTTCATTCTTTTCACATTTACATGCCCAATTCTCTTATGCGCCAAATGTCTATATATCTATAACAACTCTTGAACAATTCGCAAACATTGCAGCACTCACTTCAAGAATATTTACATTCAATGTAAACATTCTTTCCACTCTGTTGTCTTTTGCAACCAACCTGCACTTATCTTTAAAGTCTTCCACATAAAAACCACCATCAGGGTTAAACCACACCCGTCGCAAACCCTGCTCAATTATCTGGCCAATAGAAACCAGATTCTTGTAATGTTTGGAAAATGATGTACATCTACAAGGTACTTCACCTTACCATCCTTTATAGATAATGGCACATCTCAAACATCAGCAATTGGATGAGTAGTGTCATTCCCTATTTCAACAAAACCTGGTCTTTCAAGACTCTTAATTTCCTTGAACCACTCACCATGACTTTTCATGTGGCTCGAAGCACCTGAATCAACATACCATACATCATCTTTACATGCTACTACATCATTTCTAGACATAGCATTAACTACTTGTTGCATAACAAACAACCTCTCATTATCCTCATTATTTTTTCTAGAGGACGCATAGCTATTTTAGCTACACTTTTCCATTTCGCATGTCATTTTACTTCTTATAAAAATTTACCTACACATGTCCATGCTTACCACAATAAAAACAACCTCGTGTATCATTATGCTACCTTTGCCAATTACCACGACCTCTTTAACTCCCCCTACCTCTAAACTAGCCTCTTCCACCTATGTGTTGTTGCTGCAAATCGTGAAACTGTTGCTATTTGGCTGACCATAATTTTGATTACCTATTTGGCCCCATCACCTTGGCCACAACCTCGGCCTCTACCTCGTCCTCTACCTGCACTTGTGTAGAAGGCCTCTTGCTCCCGAAATGCCTTTGTTTTGTGAAGACTGGACCCAAACTCTTTTCTTTAATGATCAACACATTGACACCAAATCTATAAATTTAGGAATGTTCTCCCGAGATTGAATAGACGTCTTGGATGCCTTGTATTATGGCCCGAGACCACGTAGACATACTTTCATCTTATCATATCAATAATAGAAACACCAATAGATGTAAGGGATTCCACAATGCCCTTGATCTTCAAGGCATAATCATTTACAGACATATTTTTCTTTTCCACATTATGAAGTTCATTCTTCAACTGAATCTTTTGTGCCTTGGTGTTAGTTTCATACAGCTTCACACTAAGGTGTCCCATGCCTCCTTGGGTGACTTGGCATTCTGTATATGCCTAATCATAGTGTTCTGTATGCTAATAGAAAGCCAATACATGACTTTCCTTACTTCTTGATTGCAATCCTTGTATTCTTTTACATCTGTAAAGTAGTTGGATTAATCTCTGGTACCTCTGGTGCCTTCTCATGTTCACCCACTTTGTTTGACTTACACAAACTGTTGTATTCTCTACAGTGGTACTACATTGTATCCAAACTGTCACAACCAAAATGACCTCAATTTGCATATATACACCCAATGGAAGCTATAAGACCTCTTTGTAGTACACACAGTGTCTGCACAACCAATTTCCCTTCTTGCAGTTCCACAAAAATAGAAATTTGTAGAGAATCAATAACCTGCTCTGCGAACTGAAAAATGGAGGTAAAGACGCGCCCAAAATGCATTTTTTGACCCAAAAACTTTTGTCCAAAGGACAGTATAGTTTCTCTACAGATCCTCTTCCATGAAGACATCTCCTCAATCGAAGTTTGTTTGTCGGTGCCTTCCAAAGATCTCCCAAACAAGGGTGTATTAGCCAACACAAAGGGGGAAGAGTAGATGAAGCTCTTACCCTCGTACCGCTTCATGTGCTTCCCTTGCTTGTTGCCACTCAACTCCTTAACATGAACCAAGCTTTGATACCATGAAAAGATGCAGGGGGAGAAGGGGGCTTAAGATCTTGCAAGCACACACACACTCACACAAACCCTAGAAGAGAACACACAAGATGAGAGGTTGAAAATATTTCTTCTTCTTCTTCAACAAAAGATGTCTACAAAGGAGATAAAGTGACTAACACATATAATAATATAGTATATACAAGATGTCCATAATGTGAAAATGCTAAAGCGGAGTGGGTAGGTGTGGTCCAGTCGATGTAGTCCACCAGATGTAGAATCTCTCGCAAAGATATGTCAGTGCCAGCCACCACCAATCCGCCAGTGATGTAAATGCCATGGTCACATAGGCACCTCATGAGTATCAGCTCATGTTAAGCTTGACATCTCAACAATAGTAGTGTCCAAGGATGGGATTTCTACTGAGATGAAAGCAAGGTCAAACTTATTTTGGGATTACCCCCATTAAAAATCTATGCATCCTCAACCTCCCACTATTTTTGTGCTAGCTCATAGTTTCATTTCCTTCAAGCTAAATGACTAAGTTTTGGTTCATCAGAGACTTTCACTTGGGCTATATCAATTCGGAGTGGTCTACAATACATGAATTTTTGTAACTCTTCTCCCCAATTGTCTATAAAATTTTGGTGACAATGTCTCTTGTCCCAACATTATAGCCATTGGACCACTGTTGTTCTTTCATTTAGTCTCAAGTGTGTGTTTACCTTATAACATTTTCTTTTCCTCCATTTTTTTAGTGATCTCCTACTTCATGGGAGAAGCTTCCTCTTTTGGTTCTAGGTTAGTTTTTTTTTTAACTTTAGTTTTTGATGCATTTGTGCCGATTTCAATATCTAATGTTTATTATGGTCTCATTTCGGTCTCAGTTTCAGACTCTTCATTAGATGTGTATGATATAGAGGTGGTTGAATAATACTATTCCTCCCATGTGAACTTAAGCTCATTGTACTTCCTAATTTGGTCAGTGTTTGGGTGTATGGCACTCATCATTTGCAATGGTACAATCTTAAGAAGTTTCTTGACATTAAGAGTCACCCATGTTTTTCCTCACTTACCCCACATGTCTAATGTGGCCATCATTTGAATCTAATTCAAATGTACAATCTTAAGAAGTTCCTTGACATTAAGAGTCACCCATGTTTTTCCTCACTTACCCCACATGTCTAATGTGGCCATCATTTTTTAATCTAATTCAAATTATATCCCTCATCTATGGCATGTGGCTTGTAGGGTAAAAATAAGACACCTTCAAGAATGTGTAAGTGTAGATGGTTTGGTGAATATATCTTCCCCACGAACCTATAAGTATAGAATTTGGGGTGAATCTTTCAAATTTTCTACACAAAATGGTAGTTTTTAGTGTTTTTTTATGAATCTTTCTCCAAAAACCATCAAAATTGTAAAATTTTTGGAGAATCTTTTGAAAAATGATTTTTTTTAAATAATCAAATATTTTTGATGACCCTAGAAAAATAGCCATTGGGCTATAAATAGCCCCTATTTTTTTCCTTGTGTACGTTGAATCCTTCTTGATGCTTATGTTAATATCCTTTTTTGCAAGTGAAGTAGTACTACAAAGGAATAAAATGAATTGTGGTATCAGATTGATTTCCAAACATTCCACCACTACCCATAGGATGTGCATGCCCAGTCACAAGATCTACTCTAAGGATTAAGTCATCAAATTGCAAGTAGACATGATGGTTCCTCACCCAGTCATGGACCATCTTAGCATCATGTATAAAAGTTCATCCTAAGATCATCTCATAAGAGTCCGATTGTTTGGTAAAATCCATCACAATGAAGGTATGCTACTTGATGTTTCAACACACTTTGATCTTAAGATCTTGTAGCATTCCAATAGGCTTGGTAATTGTTCCATTGGCCATTTTTACAACAATGTCAGAGACTTCAAGCTGAGGTCTACCCATTTTTTCCTAACACTTCTTGGTGATTAGACTCACTCATGCACCACCATCTAGGACTCCCATTACTTGATTCCTTGGTAGTGACATGGAAAGAGTTTCATTAGTATCATCACTCTCAAAGTATTGCCCTAGTTTATTCAATGGAATTTTGACTATAGATTTAGTCTAATCACCATACACTTGAGGCTTTGGCACACTCCTGTGTGAAGGACATTGTCGGAATGTACACTAAATATTCATTCCCATATTCTAAGGTCATTTGTTTGGGGCACATAAAATCTTGGCTTTACTCTTGTAAAAGGACCTCATTATTTCCAATGCATTTAGAAGACCACCATCGATGCTAGAGAGCATCTAGAGAGAATGTAAGAGATGATTGAGGAGGGCCTAGACATTATCCATGACACATTTCATGCCTTGTACTTAGCCTATTTAAGAGCCACATTCTTATGAATGATACATGCCTAATTACTTCTCCATTGACCTCCATGATTTATCATCATTTGGTATTAGAGCCAGGTTATTTTCTTAATTCTCTATATTAATCATGTGATTAAGTTCTCATTAAGTTTTACCTCTTTTTTTCCATTCTATCGAACCCATCTATGGTAGAGAAATGATTCCTCTCTCCATAGGGCACCATTGGCCAAGCCATCAAGTGGAGACTCTCACATGTGCTACTAGGAGAAGTTAAAGAAAATCACTAACAATCTTTGGGAGTGATGATGAACTGTCTGCGGTAGTCACCTACATTTTCGAGAAAATGGAGATCCCAAACATACATGAAAAAAGCCTTGAGTGTTTTTTAGCCTTGCAAATCCAACTACATCATCTGTTTTGCGAATCAAAGCTTGTGCAACCAATACAAGACTGTGTGCTTCACAAAAAGACCTTGTGGTAATTAGAGCTAGGTTATTTTCTTAATTCTCTATATTAATCATGATTAAGTTCTCATTAAGTTTTACCTCTTTTTTTCCATTCTATCAAACCCATCTATAGTAGAGAAATGATTCCTCTCTCCATAGGGCACCATTGACCAAGCCATCAAGTGGAGACTCTACCTAACTTAGAGGCACATGTGCTACTAGGAGAAGTTAAAGAAAACCACCAACAATCTTTGGGAGTGATGATGACTTTCTATGGGTAGCAGTAGTCGCCTACATTTTTGGGAAAATGGAGATTCCAAAACATACATGAAAAAAGCCTTGAGTGTTTTTTAGCCTTGCGAATCCAACTACATCATCTGTTTTGCGAATCAAAGCTTGTGCAACCAATATAAGACTGTGTGCTTCACAAAAAGACCTTGTGGTAATTTGGTGCTTAATCCATGCTCAATTATGTTTAATGGCATGTTTTATGGGTTCAATCACAAGTCAACACATAGCTCTACACAACTCTTGAAGCACTTTGGCATTGGCCAAATGCAAGCTGTTCACTCCAAGTGGGGTCTTTTCTTTGCACTATGAACAATGAGATAATCTCATTAATAAAGGACTAATCAACCTTAATCTCATTGCTTTGGTACAATTAGTGGTTCAATCCTACCATTACAAAGTTGCTACAAGCTCCCATCAGCTCACATTGTATTTGCCCCTTGGTTTGGTCCATAAATTGCTCACTCCAAGAATTAATATTTTTCCATGATAATTATTAATGATTGTGATAATTCAATAAAATAAGGAAAAGACTAGGTCCAAGAGGAAGATCCACAAGTCACATTCCAAGCCTCATTAATACTATTATGCTAAAGCCATGAATTTCTCTAAAGAAGGAAAAGATTATTAATGATTGTGAATCAATCAAAGAAGGAAAAGATTATCATGATTAAGATAATCAATGAAAGAAGGAAAAGATTAGGCCCAAGAAGAATATCCACAAGTCACATTCCAAGCCTCATTTACTACTATTATTCTAAAACCATATATTTCTCTGAATTCCTACGTACTCACATGCCCTTGTATGGTGAAGGAAATTAAGGCCATTGCATTTTTATTTGTATCATGTAATAGATATTTCTTGGGAGTCTCCTAAGTAATATCTTGTATGGTGAAGGAAATTAAGGTCATTACTATTATTATTCTAAAGCCATGAATTTCTTAGAATTCCTACGTACTCTTGTATGGTGAAGGAAATCAAGGTCATTGCATTTTTATTTGTATCAAGTAATAGATATTTCTTTGGAGAGTCTCCTAAGTAAGATCTTGATATTCATCATCATAGCTACTTCAATGCACATTGAAAGGTTTAATGGGGTAGGCTTTCAAACATGGCAAGTAAGGGTAAAATTCATCCTCATGAAAAAGGGATTATGGGCCATTGCAAATGGGAAAGAGAAAAAACCAAGGACAAGGGGGAGGTAGAAATTACATGAGAAGCTAAGGATGAGAAGGATTTTACCATCATTTCTTTAGGAATTAGTAAATAATTACATTCATTACATCTCAGATGCAAAGTTCTAGAGACTATGGAAAAGTTATTTGGGGAAAAAGGGAAGCATTTCAAAATAAGTCTCAAAATTAAAAATTTCAAACTTGAAATGAAAGCATCTGACTCATTTCAAACTCATCTAAATCACATGAAGAGTCTAATGTCCCAACTAGTAGGATGTCGAGCACCAATATAGATGATAAAGAAGAAATAGCTATATTATTAAAAAATATGGCCGATGAAGAGTATGGACATTTAGTCTCTAATCTAACAAATCTTCCAAAACCTTATTTAGAGGACATTGAAGCTGCACTTCTTGAGGAGTACAAGAAGAAGAAAGAGAAGACTAGTACCTCCACTGGTGTCTATGAAGGAGCATAGTACACCAAGAACAAGTTCTCCACACCAACAACAAGAACTTCATCAATAAGAAGAGCTTCACTGACTCAAGGGCAAAGAAGTCTTGTGGATTTTATGGTAAAGATAAGCATATGTAGACTACTCAAGAGTGGTCCCAACAAGGGATGAGAAAGTAGTTTCATATGGATATGTTTGTTAGCCATGCTAGGCTTCCAAATAGTACACATTTTAATTTACTACTTCCTACTAAATACTTATGTCTTTTCGTAGGATTTGTTACAAGATGGATAATTGTCAAATGCCCCTTTATTTGCAATTATTGTGGAGTGTGCCTAACAAGGAAATATCCTCTTATTGGGGTAACTTCATGCATGGATAGTCAAGATGCAGTGTATATGTTTGACTTTCATGCAAACCTAGTTATGCTCACAGAGATACCTAGCACATCACTGGCTATGTGACAATTTTCCTTGAGCATGGGAAGCCATGCATGATTTTTTGATCTACAATGGGATCTTTTTTGTGATTGGATTTTCTCTTAGAGAAATAACTTCTTGGTTGCATGCCATATAATATACTAGATATCATATATCCCTTCCATAATCGTAGTTAGTGTGTCCAAGCTCACAGAGATACCTAGCACATCACTGGCTATGTGATAATTTTCCTTGAGCATGGGAAGCCATGCATGATTTTTTGATCTACAATGGGATCTTTTTTGTGATTGGATTTTCTCTTAGAGAAATAACTTCTTGGTTGCATGCCATATAATATACTAGATATCATATATCCCTTCCATAATCGTAGTTAGTGTGTCCAAGCTCATAACATACTTCCCTCTTTCAAGCCTTTACTCTCCTGTAAAGCAGTTTGAGAGAGTCTTGCTACAACTCTGATCCCGAGATTGAGCTATCAAATATCCTCCCATGATCATTAATCAAAGACAAACCCCAACATGCTCTCTATCTCTGAAATTTTGCTCATAATCAAACTCATCAAAAACAATACAAATGGATCCTCTCTCTATGAAGCCTTAATGTGTGCTCCAAATCTTGCAATAAAAAATAACAAATTGCCCAACGTGAACAAGTCTCACCACTTCTCTCGCTCAAAAGGCTAGTAGCACCAGAATCCTTAGAGTCAGTTCCAATTAATTACTTGTCTATACTCAGATGTGTACCTTTGTACCTTGGGGATAATATAACATACTTCCCTATAACTCCAATAATATCATGGGGTTTTTTCCATGGCCAGGAGCTCTGAGCTTGAGTTGCACTTCACATCTCCTTGGGTAGTTAGTTTCATTGCTTTCTCCTATAAGCATTATCACATTTCTTGTCCCTCCTCTCACCTCACACAAACTCACTACCATGCGATTAAGAAGAAGATTAGCAAGAGGGTTAACAAGATATTACACAGTAGGAGAGTATCTTACATCATGATAGAAATTGACTCTTATATACAAGGCTTTATATGTTTACACACCCTTAAATTGTGGTCGACTGGACGGATGTTAACCCTTGTTGGAGACCTCTATAGCATCGATGCCATGGCCACTATATCATTCTTCACCTTCTTTGGCCCCACATGCACCTAAACATGAAGGAGATAAGGAAAACCCCTCATTCCATGGTATTCTCTTATGCTAATTCAATAGAGTGCTCTTCTTCTCTACTCTCCTATGCCATGGCTTTCTTACTTCTTGCTTGTTTGAGCTCTTATGTGCTTTCTTTCATGTGTGGGAGTGTAAGATTCCTCCCTCCAACTTTTGAGGTGTAAAGGAGTAAGAACCTCCTCTTCTGTTTTTGAAATTATTCCCCTCTCTGGAATAAAAGAAAGATCTTGTTTTACCCTATTTTGACCTGGAGAGTAGAGAGTCCTCTTTTCACGTTATGCATAAGAATGAACTATGTATCAATTTCTTAAAATTTTTGCCATAGCTCCGTTGCTATTACTGATAATTTTTAATATTTTTGAAAAGAATAAACTTAGTAATACAATTATGATAGTATAACTATCTTCTAAACTTAAATCTAATTTATGGATTTAAATCATAAGATTATCATAATTTTAGAAGCAAAAAAGTATAAAAAGCCACTTTCTTAACCTCTAGCTTCACAAGCCTAAAGTTTGATTTGTGAATTGAGAATTTATCAATGAGAAGCATCATTTGAATAGAGAATTGGTCATAGGAATGACCATTCTTTTAGGGAGAGAGAGAGATAACATAAAAAGCATCCTAGTTAAGCATAAATGTAAACTTTTCTTAATTATTCATTACAACTCTTAAGAAAAGCTTGATTTGTATTATAAACATTTAATTTAGAAACTTCTCAAGCTTGAGAGGGGGTTGAGAAGTAAAAACATTGAGAATAGTAGAGAAAAACCAAAAAATTACACTTTACCTCTTGTTTTTGCTTGCTTCTCTATCTTAGAAGAAGCCCCTAATCAATCAATTGGTTAGTGTGTTGAGAGGAAAGCTCCAAGGAAGGTTGAAGAGAGAGAGAAGCTCCAATCCCTCCAAAATGTAGAGGATTTTTAAAGGATAATAGAAAATATCATTATTTTAATGTAATACTAGCATGGTATAGTTCATAGATGAGAATACAAAAGAATGAGGGTCTATTTATAGGTGAGTGAGGCCACTAACTGAGTCCAACTAAGTTCTAGAATTTTCTAGCTTCAGTTTGGCTGAATTTAGATAAGATTTGGATCAGTTTGGCTACCTTTTTGATTTGGTTTGATCCAAGAGAGAGGAGAGATAAAAATATCACATTTTTTATGAATTTAAAACTCATCCACATGTGTGAAATAGGTGCCTCCTTAAAGTCTCCCCCCTTCCTTACCAAGGTGTCAAAAATGTATCATTATACCAAAATATCTCATTTGTTTTAGTAATATCTCATAGTTTTTAACTAATAAACCTTGTACTCAGTCAACTCTTCATCTTATGTGAGCATTCACTCATTTTTGGGTATTTTCTTTTATTCTTTGTATTTATCTCATCCCCACACTTGGATTAATCCAATTGGTCCATAGGAACCTTAATTGGACCATAATCAAGAAATTTCTGAAAGTCTTGACCCTTAGGCTAAGGTCCTTTATACACCTTTTCAATTAATTCCAAATGCACATTGGAAATTTCTTTTTGAAATTCTATTTAGGATTGGTCATCCTATGCTAAAAGAATGATTTTCATCACATTCAATGGAAAACTAATTTTTAAGGTTTATGCATAATTAAATAATTAAGAATAGAAGAAATTATGATAATTTTATTTAAATGACATTTGGAATTCAATCATTTAAATGGAAAAAGTGGAATTCTTAGCATATTGAATTAATGGATATTTTTATTAAAATTCAAAGAGGAATTTTAGATAAATTTATTTTATGCATGAGATATATTTAAATGATAAAAGAGGAACTTCCATGACATTTGGGATTCAATCATTTAAATAGTAAAAGTGGAATTCTTGGCATATTGAATTAATGGATATTTTTATTAAAGAAAAGAGAAATTTTAGATAAATTTATTTGATGTGATAAAAGAGGAATTCCCATGACATTTAGAATTCAATCAATTAAATGTAAAGAGAGGAATTCCCATGATATTTGAGATCCAAGAAATTAAATGAAAAAAAGAGAAATTTTTAGTATAATTCAATTTATGAATATTTATCAAAAGTGGAATTTTGAGCATTATTGGAAAATATGGGTAGAATTTATTTTTGTAAATTCCATGAATTCTTTTATTCAAAAGAAGAATATTGAACATATTTCACTTGAGGAATTTGACAAAGAATATGAAAATAGCCAAAAATAGCCGTCTCGAGAAAAAAAACCTTTACCTATGCCCCAAGCAATTGGCAAAAATTTAGAAAAAGTCCCATCATCGGTATCGAAGTAGAAAACGCTACTAAATGGGAATGAGATGTGATAGGATGTGAATGGATGTGATAAGATGTGAATGAGATGTGATAGGATGTGGTGTGATGTAAATGAATATGGATGAGATGTGAAGTAAATGGATATGGATGTGAATGATGAGATGAGAATGAGATGTAAGGTTATGTAAAAGGATGAGTAGTAAAGTAAATGGATATGGATGTGTATGTGAAAGAATGTGATGTAAATGAATGTGGATGTAAATGATGAGATGAGAATGAGATGTGAGGTTATGTGAAAGGATGTGAAAGGATGTGATGTGATGTAAATGGATGTGGATGTGGATGTGATAGGATGTGATGTGATGTAAATGAATGTGGATGTGAGTGATGAGATGAGAATGAGATGTGAGGTTATTTGAAAGGATGAGATGTAAAGTAAATGGATGTGGATGTGCATGTGAAAGAATGTGATGTAAATGAATGTGGATATGAATGATGAGATGAGAATGAGATGTGAGGTTATGTGAAAGGATGAGATGTAAAGTAAATAGATATGGATGTGTATGTGAAAGAATGTGATGTAAATGAATGTGAATGTGAATGATGAGATAAGAATGAGATGTGAGGTTATGTGAAAGGATGTGATGTGATGTAAATGGATGTGGATGTGATAGGATGTGATGTGATGCAAATGGATGTGGATGTGGATGTGATAGGATGTGATGGGATGTGATGTAAATGGATGTGGATGTGGATGTGATAAGATGTGATGTGATGTGGATGTGGATGTGGATGTGGATGTGGATGTGATGTAATGTAAATGGATGTGAATGCGGATGTGGAATGAGCTGTGATGTGATGTAAAGGGGATGTGGATGTGAATGGATGTGATGTGGATGTGATGTGATATAAAGGGACGTGGGTGTGATGTGATGTAAAGGGATGTGGATGTGAATGTGATGAGATGTAAAGTGATAGGTATGAATGTGAATGAATGGATGAATGTGAATAGTCGTGCATATGAATGACTGGATGGATGCGGATGAATGAGATGGGATGTGTATGAATGAGATATGATGTGGATGTGATGTAATGTGAATAGAATGTATGTGATGGGATAGTGATGAGAATGAATATGATGGATATGGATGAGATGTGATGTGATGGATGTGAATGGATGTGATATAAATGAATGTGATGAATGTGAATGGATGTGATGTGATGGATGTGAATGGATGTGATGTGATGGATGTGAATGGATGTGAGTGATATGAGTCGGGATAGATAAAAATGGATGATATGTGATGTGAAATAGATGTGATGTGAATCGAGATAGATAAGAATGGATGAGATGTGATGTGAAATGGATGTGATGTGATGTGGATCGGGGTAGATATGAATGGATGAGTTGTGAATGAATGTAATGTGATGAGATGTGGACATGGGTAGATGTGAATGGATGACATGTGATAAGGATAAATGTGGATAGATGTGATTGATGAAAAATAGGTAGAGGGAGAGGAGACACACACAGGAGCAAACCCTAATGTATTAATCAAACCCTAACCACCATAGAGGGAAGCCATATCCCATCTCACACAATGCATAAAGCCATAATCCATAATCTACAACACACTACTTGTGTTGTGTCCACACACAGCTAACCCTAGCTAATGTCCACACTCTATGACTCACACATGTTACTATCTAACGTGCCAACACATAGTGCAACTGTGGCACAAGCTGACATTGAGCTTGAATCTCAATAGCCCCTCTCAAGCTCATGATGTACTGCCATAGATGAAGATGTAGATGAGCTTGGGCTATCAAAGCTCTAAACACTCCCCCTCAAAGTCATCCCATGTACTCCCAACATAGTACGGAAGTACTCAAACTTCTCCCTGCTAAGTGGCTTTGTAAAGATGTCAGCCACCACACCTGCTCTTCAGTCTTCACATACTGCAAATCCACTGTACCATCCAACACTCTCTTTCTGACAAAATGATAGTGGACCTCTATATGTTTTGTCCGCGTATGAAAAACTAGATTCTTGGCCAACTCTATGCTGCTCATGTTGTCACAATGAATGACAACCTTGCCATCAACAATAGGCTCACCCAAATCAGCCAAGAGACTCTTTAACCATACTCCTTCACATGTAGTAATGGCTGCACCCCTTTATTCAGCCTCTGTACAAGATAAAGCAATAGTAAGTTGCTTCTTGCTGCTCCAACTCACCACTGCACTTCCTAATGTAAAGGCATAACCACTAGTAGACCTCTTGTCATACGAGCTACCTACCCAATCTACGTCTATGTAGCCGTGTACATCCAAGCCTTTACCATACTCATAAAGAAGATCATAATGTGCAGTGGTCTTTACATAGCGCATAATGCATCTCACTGCATCCAAATGAGGTTTTCTGGGGCTTTGCATAAATTGGCTTACTAGCTCCACAACATAACTGAGATCTGGTTGTGTGATAGTCATGTAAATAAGACTGCCAAACCATCTTTTTATACATAGATGGATCATCCAACTCTTCACCAAAATCAGCCCGCAGCTTCACATTCTGCTCCAAAGGTGTACTCATTGGCTTACACCTTGTCATCCCATATTTTGCCAACATATCCAACGAATATTGGCGTTGCACTAACCATGTCCTTGCATGGTCTTTGATAACTTCAACCCCAAGAAAATATCACAATTCACCCAAGTCTTTCATATCAAACTACCCACTCAATTCCTTCTTGACATGTGTAACATCTATAGCATGATCTCCTGTGACAATCAAGTCTACATAGATGACAAGCCATACAATCCCATGATCTGTTTTCTTCACATAGAGTGAAGAATCTGCTGAAGAAACCTGAAATCCAAGGAAGATAAGATATCGAATTATCTTATCACTCTAAGTCTTTCATATCAAACTACCCACTCAATTCCTTCTTGACATGTGTAACATCTATAGCATGATCTCCTGTGACAATCAAGTCTACATAGATGACAAGCCATACAATCCCATGATCTGTTTTCTTCACATAGAGTGAAGAATCTGCTGAAGAAACCTGAAATCCAAGGAAGATAAGATATCGAATTATCTTATCACTCTAAGCATGAGGTGTTTGCTTCAAACCATATAATGCTTTCTTTAATCTGCATACATGAGTGGGGTACCTCGGGTGTACATATCCTTCTCGCTGTGCCATATAAACTTCCTCTTGTAAATCACCACTTAGAAATGTATTTTTCACATCCATTTGCTACAGCCATAGCAATGACTGCTCTCACTGTTCCCATCTTTGCAACTGGACTAAATGTTTCATCATAGTCCAAGCCTTGGGTTTGTGCATAACCACGCTTTATGGTACTCAATGGAACCATCTAATTTGCATTTCACCTTATAAACCCATTTGCAACCAATGACATTTTTGCCTTGTGGTAAGGCAACTAAATCCCAAGTTTCATTATGGACCAATGCATCCATCTCAACCATTGCCTTCTCCCATACATGCTTCCCAATAGTTTCTGTATATCATGTAGGTTCCACATGCTTCACCAAAGAGGTCATATATGCATAATGCATAGCAAAGTCACGATATGTCAACCTATCAATTGGATACCTAACCCTTTGGGTCCTCCGCAATGCATGCAGATCACTCTGAACACCTGTCACTCTAGCATGTGGAGGCACATATTTATGTTGCCTTGCACCTGGTGTGCATAAAATTGGTCTGCCAAGCTCCTCATCCAAACTTTCTGAACTTGACGACTCATAACCTGTAATGTCAATTCCTTCAACCTTCTTTTTCCCTTTATCCATAGCACTACTCCCAATGCTCACACTGTCATGTCCCAAGCGTCCTGACCATGGACGTATAGTGCTACTCTCAGACTCTGCTGGCCTAGACATAGAAATAGAACTTGCTTATGGCAAGTTCACATGCACATCAGCATTAACGGAATCAATGACACCCTCATCCTTTGCCTTGTACCAACTAGCAAGTTCACATGCACATCAGCATTAACGGAATCAATGACACCCTCATCCTTTGCCTTGTACCAACTAGCAAGTTCATCAAATACCACATCTCGTGAGATAACCACTTGCCTAGTATGTGGATTGTAACATTTATATGCCTTGCGATCCTGTGCATACCCAACAAAAATGCACTTTTCTACCTTAGGATCCAACTTCTTCCTTCTCTCATCCGCCGACACATGCACATAAGCTATGCTACCAAACACTTTGAGGTGTCCAATGTTTGGCCTAAAACCTGTAAGATGCATCTCTGACATACTTCCATGTATGGCTACTATGGGTGTCTTATTAAGTACATACACCGCTGTGGCATATGCTTCTGCCCAATAATAGTCTAGCATGCTCTTTTCATTGAGCATTTCCCTAGACACATCACAAATAACTCTATTTTTCCTCTCAGCAACACCATTTTGCTGAGGTGTGTACCTGCAAGTTAGCTACCTTCTTATGCCATGCTTTCTCAAGAAATTCTCAAAAGCATGTGAGGTGTATTCATCACCTCCATCTATCCTCAAACATTTTATCCAAGAGCCATATTGCTTCTCTGCAAAAGCTTTGAAGTCCTAAAATTTCCTAGCACTTTACTTTTCTCTCTGAAAAAGTAAATCCAAGTCATTCTGCTGAAATCATCAATGAATGTCACATAATACAAGCTGCCTTTAATGGATGGGTTTTGAACAGGACCCCATACATCACTATGAACTATCTCAAGTGTCCTGCTACTCATGTTGCCTTCTTTAGGAAATGGCAACCTTGCTTGCTTTCCAAACTGGCAAGCATCACAGACATGCATATTCCCATCATACTTGAATCTAGGCAGCCCACTAACAATGCCTCTTGCATGCATGTTCTTTCTTTCTTTGTATGCTCACATGTCCAATCCTTTTATGCCACATGTCAATGTCCTGTACCACATTTCGGCTTTTAGAGAACATGGCCGATTTCAACTCAGGAATCCCAACATCCAACTTAAATAACCTGCCTTCTTTCTTGCCTTTGGCAATGACTCTACATCCATTTTTGAAATCCTCAACGAAGCAACCATGCTCCTTGAAACGAACCTATAATCCCTCTTCCACCATTTGACCAACTGAGGCCAACTTTTTGTAATAGAAGGCACATACAAGATATCTGCCATAGACTTTGTTTCACCATTGTGCATAACCAATGCTACACTTTCAACATGAGTGATACCATGTTGGGAATCATCACATGTTTCCACATAGCCTTTCACATCCATTGGCTTCATATGTTCAAACCATTCGCCATGATAAGTCATATGGTTTGATGCTCCAGAGTCTGTATACCAAGTGTCATCACTGTCGCCATTTGTCATCATAGATCCCACGACATGTTTCATGGGCAAACAAGTGATTTGCACTGCCATCATTACTGCTTGATGCAAAATTTCCACCATTTGCATGATTTCCACCATGTTGTGCATAATGTCCACCATGTTGTGCTCTACCCCCTCTCAAATCATTTTGTTTGCGGTGGTAACAATCACGTGCCATATGACCAAGCTTTCCATAGTAATGGCATTCCACATTTTGCATAGATGCTTGTTGGCCTTGCCAACGTCCTCTTCCATGAGGATTACCTCTGCCTCTCTGAGGTGTATATCCATGACCACCTCTAGCACCATATGTAGGCTGAAAATTCTATTGTGGTGACCTATCCTACCATCCACAACCATTACCATGACCTCGTGATGCAAATCTCCCCCTGCCCTCTAAATCCCCTTTGTGAATAGAAAGCCTGATTCCTACCATTATCATCATGGCTAGTAGATGCATCATGAAAAGAGTCATTGAGTTTGATTTCCTCAACAAGCAAGAGTGAAATCAACTCATCAAAATCTGGTAAACCTGTACTCCAAATAGTGATAGATGTATCAAAAGACTTGTACTCCTTGCCAAGACCACGCAAGGTAATGTCTACCAAATCATCATCAGGCATGGGGGCATTGATAATTGCCAATGCATCAGGCAAGGTAATGTCTACCAAATCATCATCAAGCATGGGGGCATTGATAGTTGCCAATGCATCTGCATACTTCTTTATCTCTTGAACATAATCATGAATACTCCTTCCTTTCTGCTTCACATTATGAATTTGTTGTCTCAACTGAGACCTAGTATCTGTGTATCAAACAGCTTTACCAATGTATGCCATGCATCCTTGGGATTCTCAGCATCATGTATATGTATGAGTATAGCATCCGACATACATATAGACAAGTAATGCAAAACTTTGTATGCTCTCTCTGACCATTGCTTATTATGAGCTACAACTTGTTGTTGTGTAGGTTGCCGGGGTAGTTCTGGCTCTAGCTTCGCACCAGTAACAAGGTTCCAAAAACCTTTTCCTTTTAGAAAGCTTTTAATCCTGTATTTCCATGCTTGGAAGTTCGTTCTATCCAACTTCTCACCCATAATCTGTACTGGGTTGTCTGACATAATTGCTCAATGATGTAAATGCACCTTCCACACACGTCCAATTCTGTAAATGAGCCTTCCTCAGCTCAACCACACTATAATAAGTGTTCTAGATACTCCAAAGTACTCAACGAACTTCACTGTTGATGTAGAAAATCACTCTGATTGCATTCAAATTGAACTGGCATACGTAGTCCAAAGTACCGTATTTTGGTGCGCTTTCCAAGGCTTCAAATTGCAATGTAGTGGTTCAATAAAGTGTGGATAACTTGCATTGACACCTAAACAAGCTCAATGTTACAAATCAACACCAACCAAGGTGCATACATAACAAAAATATCAAATCCCCTTCTCTATTTTGAGAAAAACCAGTAAAACCAATAAAAACCAGTAGGAAAAGTGCTCTAATTTCTTTGATTCTTATCCAAATTGAGAGACCAGGCATTCATTAGCTTAGAAATGAAACTAATTCCATGTAAAAGGAATTAGACCAATTGTAAAAGTTGAGAGAGTAATTAGACCAATTGTAAAAGTTGAGAGAGTAATTAGCCAATTAATGACCCTCTATTTCACTAATCACTATATACACCCTATTTAATCAGCTCCACAATGCATAATTGCTCCAACCAACCACATAGCAACCTTCTCATATGTGTGTATCACAAAATTACTAAGAAAACTTTGAAGTTAATCAAGCACCAAGTTTGAATTTTGGTCTCCACTTTGCAAAAGTTTAAAAATTTTGCTCTGGCTGCGCCGCCTGCTGTAGGAGGGATTTGGGTGGTTTGTTGTGGCTATTGATTCCATGTGTAGGTTTCCCAACACTCCTAGGTATGCACCCAAACCACCAATGTGTTGATTTTTGCAAAAGACCGTCTCTAGTTACATCAAAATTGAACCTCTATTCTCTATTTTTGTGAGGGCTTCAAAACAATGAGATTTCAATCACTCCAATGCATCAAACTTGCTCCAAATTCATTGTAGGGCTTGCACATGAGTTTCCAATACATTACCATTTTCTAGATACATGATTCTTTGTCAAATTTGCATCCATTTTTCTCATACATTCACCACACTTCAAGCTTCAATGGAGAGCTTGCAAAACAGAAATTTTTTTCTTTGCTTTGGGCAACTCAAATCTGATATTGTTTGTGTTTTTGCACCTGTAATCTGCTCAAGGATGTTTAGTATTCCTTACCCCATAGACCAAGCTCTCAGATTTGGTGAAAATTGGTGTGCTCCAAGCTTTACAGCTCCAATGGCAAGCTCCACAACTTTTCTTCAGCTTTTCTTCACGGCTTCTTCTCCCTCTTCTCTCACTCACTCATAAACCCTAATAGAGAGCACCATGCTCTGATACCATGATGAAAAACAAGTAGAGGGAGAGGAGACACACACACCGGAGCAAACCCTAATGTATTAATCAAACCCTAAGCCATATCCCATCTCACACAATGCATAAAGCCATAATCCATAATCTACAACACACTACTTGTGTTGTGTCCACACACAGCTAATCCTAGCTAATGTCCACACTCTATGACCAGCTGGATACGGTCATTTATGTCTCACGCATGTTACTATCTAACGTGCCAGCACATAGTGCAAGTGGCACAAGTTGACATCAAGCTTGAATCTCAATAGTGAGGAGATGGAATATGATGTGATTGGATGAGAATGGATGAAGGACGATGGGAATACATATGATTGGAAGTGGATTAAGAAATGTAGATTGATGTGAAACAATGTGAAAAGATGAGAGTTCATTATAAAAACTGTATTTATGACCTGTTTTTAAATGACTGTTTTATGTCAAGAATGCTGGGGAAGCATTTTGACCGTCTTGTGAATGAGGTCGTAGTACAGACCTAAGTGATAAAGTTGCAACTGACGGAGAGTCAATGGAGGATGTCTCGCGTAGCAAGGTCAGTCGAGGTCTTGACCAGCCTCGGTTTGATTTAAATGGTGAGCTTCCGGTATGGTGGATGAGGGACCAAGAAAGTGACCTATGAGTGAAGTGCTAGGTGACCTGCGAAGGATCCTAAAGGGTGCTGACCATATGGTGCTCGGGCTCTGGGTCACCAAAGATACCCACGCATGCATCAAGAAAATGGAACAAGGAGTTAGAGTTGTTTTCTGAAACCGGGCATGGATCTGGTTGATTAACCATGCTAGTCCTCAACGAATGAGTCCATGGCTCTTTTATATGGATCTGTTGGTTGATCTTGCTTATCTTCAAATGGAGAGTCCATCTGGATTTTTATAAGTGAATATATTTTTGGGTACTATGAGCTAGGAAGTATTGAAAAGGCCCCTAGGTGGACAGATGGTGAGTGTTCTGGTTTGTTGAGAAAACATGGTGCTCATGCTAGATTCAAACATGTAGAGGAGAGAGACCCAAAATACAAGAAGAGATCTTGCTTATTAAGTTGCTTAGACATACAACTTGGCTTTTTGCTCTATCAAATGCCTTCTAGCTTTGCCTTTAAATAGGTGAGCTAGTGGACCATAAGTCCATTCACACACACACCCTTCTCCTACCCTTTTACATGACCTTAGTCTTTAAGTACCCCCCCTCAATACCAACTATGAAAAAAAATTGGAATAGGTGGTATTGGACATAGGTTGCCTTTATAACATTAGGCATATACAAGTTTAGGAATATAGGTGTTGTTACATTGAGATTTAAAGCAATTTCTCAGTGGAGTTAGAGGCTGATGCAAAGTTAGCCTCTGACTCTTTGTTAGGACATTTAGAAGCAATATGCCCTGTTTGTTTACACTTGTTACATTTCATTTTGTTGGAATATTTGATCCAACAATTATTTGCCAAATGACCTACCTTTTTGCAATGGGTACACCTTACTTTACTTACTTGATGTGACAAAGCTTGTTCGATATTCAATGAAGTCGATGCATTTGAAGATTCAGCTCCTTCCTTTGGCCTCTTTTCTTTATCAAGACAAGATTGAATGACTCCTTCAAGGGTGGGATTAGGTATGTTCTTAAGGGTGGTGACTAAGGTGGGGTACACCTTCTTGACTGCTTTTAATAAAACAGCCACTATATCATCTTCATCCATTCTCGCATTCACTGATGCAAGTTAAGCCATAAGGCCCTTCAAGTGAGAGATAAAGGCTCCAATACCATCTCCCTCTTTGAGCTCCAAGCTGAAAAATTCAATTTTAAGTGAGATCTTGGAATTCTTACCCCACGAGCTCCATAGAGCTTGTCAAGCTCATCCCATTTCTCCTTTGTAGTCGGAAGCTGGTCCACATGGTGAATAAGAGCCTCATCAAGATGGAGCATGATGATGGCTTGTGCCCTCTCATCATCTTCAATATCTTCAGCCTTAGTTCGATCAATAACCTTAGTGCCGGAGATGAATGGCCAAAAACCTTTGGACATCATCTTGTACTTGACAAGAACTTACCAAGTGTGGAAGCCCTGAGAACTTCTTAATTTGGGTGTTTTCTTTTGACATTGGGTATTGAAGGGAGATTACAAGAGTGTAATGGGCTGATTTATGAAGAAGAAAACCAGAAAATTTGTGATGTTTTGGCTTTAAGACGAAAGAGAATGACTTATGAGAGTGCAACAACCCTTAATCAAGCAAAGGATGTTGCATAAAAAGGAGATTAAGTTGATGAAGCTTATGGTTTAACACTTAGGGTTTGTGCCCAACCACTAATTCTGATGGAGATGAGCTCATTAGTGTTAAAGAACACTTTCTTTGGTGATTAAGATCACCATTAGTGTTTAGCAACACTATTAGTGCTTAAGAGCACATTTTTAGCATCTACTAATGATATTTGCATTGGTGATTAGATTCAGCATTAGTGTTTAAGAACACTCTTAGTGTTTAGAAATACTCACTAAAAGTGTTTAGCAACACTTTTAGTGCTAATAAGCACACTTGGGAATGTTGAACACTTTGATGAAGCTTGATGAGGTTTGATGAATGAGACCTATGAACCCCTCATGGTGTGTGCCAACAACTTCAGAGAATCTGGAGCAAAAACACTTTGATGAAGCTTGATGAAGTTTGATGAATGAGACTTATGAACACCTCATGGTGTATGCCAACAACTTCAGAGAATCTGGAGCAAAAACACTTTCAAGAAGCACTTAAGAGATTTAGAGCCAAGAAAAGAGGATTTGTGCTAAAAAAACACTTGATTTTGAAGCTTTAATGGAAGCTTCAATGGCTACCATAGTGGGGAGGCCTGGTCTTTTGGCTCTAGCCGCTACGTTACTGCTCCTCGTGGGCTAAAACTCGAGTAGGAGAGTCTTAAGACTATGGGCTTCAAAAGCCCTAAGCCCTCTAAGCCCTCTAAGCCCCCAATTGCCTACACACGGCGAATGAGTGTACGAACCGAGGAGGTCAGCAAAAAGACTGCGTCGGGTTGAACAGACAATGCTACAGTGATTTGAAGGAGAACTGCATAATTAGTGGTACAAAATGAAGCGCCCAGATGTCCTCTTAAACTTTTTAGTTGAGAGCAAGCCACGATTCGGCCTCCAAAAGCTGCTAGAGCTCCTCCATTGTGGCAGGGGGTTCAGATCCACAAAAAGTGATAGAAGGAGGAGAACTAGCCTACACCACACAATATGAGACCTAATCTACCCAAGCTCTAATACCATGTTGAGAAAACATGGTACTCATGCTAGATTCAAACATGTGGAGGAGAGAGACCCAAAATACAAGAAGAGATCTTGCTTATTAAGTTGCTTAGACATACAACTTGGCTTTTTGCTCTATCAAATGCCTTCTAGCTTTGCCTTTAAATAGGTGAGCTAGTGGACCATAAGTCCATTCACACACACACCCTTCTCCTACCATTTTACATAACCTTAGTCTTTTAATATGGTTGCCAATGATGCCATAGGTACACCGATGAAGGAATGATTGGAGATTAGAATTCAACCAGATATTTTGAAGGATTATGATTAGTGATTCTATGATTTCATTAAAAGATTGTTTTAAAGACAGCTGAATCTGTGAAAAAGACAGCTGAATCTGTGAAATAGGCAATTTCATATTGGGTGTGTAAGTGGTGTGACTATCTTGAAGTTTGCATGAAGCGCTGGCTAGGGGGCCCAGGAACTCTTTTCCTTGGTACCTGAGACAAAACATAACCAAATTCCTGAATGAATCCTATCACTACAGTGATTGGGCGGTTGGCTAACCCATGGGACTAGATGGGGTTACGCTGGACTAATGGATCCCTAAAATGAGACTCAATTCTGTTATGGTATGATAGATAAAGTAAACCCCAGACAGTCCTTGTTCTATGGAAAAGAATCAACGGCTACTGTGCCTCTCGATGAGGAAAAAAGCGTTGGTCTCTATGATCCAAGTGCAAGTCTTTTCCTTGATTTGACCATGTGACTTATGGGTTCGGTCGGATCAGTTTGGTTTTGGTTAGTGATGACCTTGACTACGTTAGAATAAAAATATCCTGGTGGAGGAATCGCCCATGCTTTCTGGGGGTGAGCAAAGTATTTTTTTGGGTTCGGTTTTGGAAGAACCGAGGGATTAGTCTCTTGTCCGGATATTCGTGGGCGAGGCCCCGAGTGAGAGGCTCTGCCCTATGTAAGAAGTGCTACTTCCACTGCTAACAACCCTGTAACAAGTGCTACTTCCACTGCTAACAACCCTGAATTTGTTGCGTGGAGGGGGCAGGGATCTTTCAGCTAGTATCAGAGCAAATTGGCTTAAGTGAAATAATTGAGAAGCCACAAATGTCAAAAATTTATGAAGTACCAGTAAAAGATTGTAATTGTGTGATGAAATTCATACAAATTGATATTCAGAATGAAGATTCATAAATAGGTAATTGGGTCTTCAGATGGAAGTACCACAATCGTATGGAATCCCTAACTTGCTTAAGGCCGTGACTACCCGTATATACCAAGGGTATAACTGCAGCTCTTTACTGGCAGTATATATGAGTAAATCTAAGACCTTGAAATTATAAGCAAAAATGCTATCTAGATGATGAATTCGAATGCTGGTTGATATGATTTTAAAGTTGTGGTTGAGAATTGATGAGTTGATTTGGATTCTGATTGAATGATGATGATTCCTAAATTCTAGTTGAAAGAAGATAAGTTGAACAAAACCACAATGAGGATGAATGGGATGAATCCCAGTAATGATGTTAATAATTGGAATGGTGGACTTCAGCAAACCACTATGAGATTAGTGGATTGTGTTGACAGATTGCTGCTATTAACACCTTACCCAATGGATCGAGTTAAGGGATGACAAATTAAAAACCTGCATAACTAAAATTCCCATGGAGGAATGTTTAGATGGAATATTCGGTCTAATGGACCATTATTGTGTTAAGGATATGAATGATATATTTTGAATGAATTGTTATCTGATAATGAGTTCTATATGTTCTTCTTGTAGAAGGGATCTTTATCCCAGGATTCTGTTAGGTTGACCAGACTATAAGGAACCCCAGAATCAGTTGGATATCAAGGGAAAGAGTTGTCCTCCACCAGCTGCTGCGAGATGAGGACACCTCGAATTTTTTAAGTGGGGTAGGATATAAGATTCCTCCCTCCAGCTTTTGAGGTGTAAAGGAGTAAGAACCTCCCCTTCTGTTCTTGAAATTATTCCCCTCTCTAGAATTAAAGAAAGATCTTGTTTTACCTATTTTGACCTGGAGAGAGAAAATGTCTAGAGAGAGGTAATCCAAAATTGAGATATAAAGGAGTAAGAACCTCCCCTTCTGTTCTTGAAATTATTCCCCTCTCTGGAATAAAAGAAAGATCTTGTTTTACCCTGTTTTGACCTGGAGGACTTTCCAATGTGCATTTGGAATTAATTGAAAAGGTATATAAAGGACCTTAGTCTAAAGGTCAAGATTTTCAGAAATTTCTTGATTATGGTCCAATTAAGGTTCCTATGGACCAATTGGATTAATCCAAGTGTGGGTATGAGATAAATCCAAAGAATAAAAGAAAATACCCTAAAATGAATAAATGCTCACATAAGATGAAGAGTTGACTAAGTACAAGGTTTATTAGCTAAAAACTATGAGATATTACTAAAACAAATGAGATATTTTGGTATAATGATACATTTTTGACACCTTGGTAAGGAGGGGGGAGACTTTAAGGAGGCGCCTATTTCACACATGTGGATGAGTTTTAAATTTATTAAAATTGTGATATTTTTATCTCTCCACTCTCTTGGATCAAACCAAATCAAAAAGGGAGCCAAACTGATCCAAATCTTATCCAAATAGCTGGAAAATTCTAGAACTTAGTTGGCCTCCCTCACCTATAAATAGACCCTCATTCTTTTGTATTCTCATCTATGAACTATACCATGCCGGTATTACATTAAAATAATGATATTTTCTATTATCCTTTAAAAATCCTCTACATTTTGGAGAGATTGGAGCTTCTCTCTCTCTTCAACCTTCCTTGGAGCTTTCCTCTCAACACACTAACCAATTGATTGGTTGGGGGCTTCTTCTAAGATAGAGAAGCAAGCAAAAACAAGAGGTAAAGTGTAATTGTGTGGTTTTTCTCTAGTATTCTCAATGTTTTCACTTCTCAACTCCCCTCAAGCTTGAGAAGTTTCTAAATTAAATGTTTATAATGCAAATCAAGCTTTTCTTAAGAGTTATAATGAATACTTAAGAAAAGTTTACATTTATGCTTAACTAGGATGCTTTTTATGTTTATCTCTCTCTCTTCCCAAAAGAATGGTCATTTCTATGACCAATTCTCTATTCAAATGATGCTTCTCATTGATAAATTCTCGATTCACAAATCAAACTCTAGGCTTGTGAAGCTAGAGGTTAAGAAAGTGGCTTTTATACTTTTATGCTTCTAAAATTATGATAATCTTATGATTTAAATCCATAAATTGGATTTAAGTTGAGAAGATAGTTATACTAGCATAATTGTATTACTAAGTTTATCCTTTTCAAAAATATTAAAAATTATCAGTAATAACAATGGAGCTATGGCAAAAATTTTAAGAAATTGATACATAATTCATTCTGATGCATAACATGAAAAGAGGATTTCCCACCATATTCTAGGATTGGTCATCCTATGCTAAAAGAATGATTTTCATCACATTCAATGGAAAACTAATTTTTAAGATTTATGCATAATAAATAATTAAGAAAAGAAGAAATTATGATAATTTTATTTAAATGATAAGAGAGGAATTCCCATGACATTTGGAATTCAATCAATTAAATGGAAAAAGTGAAATTCTCAGCATATTGAATTAATGGATATTTTTGTTAAAATTCAAAGAGAAATTTTACATAAATTTATCTTATGTATGAGAAATATTTAAATGATAAAAGAGGATTTCCCATGACATTTGGAATTCAATCATTTAAATATTAAAAGTGGAATTCTTGGCATATTGAATTAATGGATATTTTTATTAAAGAAAAGAGGAATTTTAGATAAATTTATTTGATGATAAAAGAGGAATTTCCATGATATTTAGAATTCAATCAATTCAATGTAAAAAGAGGAATTTTCATGATATTTGAGATCCAAGAAATTAAATGGAAAAAAGAGAAATTTTTATTATAATTCAATTTATGAATATTTATCAAAAGTGAAATTTTAAGCATTATTGGGAAATATGGGTAGAATTGATTTTTGTAAATCCCATGAATTCTTTTATTCAAAAGAAGAATATTGAACATATTTCACTTGAGGAATTTGAGAAAGAATATGAAAATAGTCGTCTCGAGAAAATAGCCGTCTCGAGAAAAAGAACCTTTACCTATGCCAAGCAATTGGCATAAATTTAGAAAAAGTACCTTCGTCGATATCGAAGTAGAAAAAGTTACTAAATGGGAATGAGATGTGATAGGATGTAAATGGGATGTGAATGGATATGATAAGATGTGAATGGGATGTGATAGGATGTGGTGTGATGTAAATGAATGTGGATGAGATGTGAAGTAAATGGACGTGGATGATGAGATGAGAATGAGATGTGAGGTTATGTGAAAGGATGAGATGTAAAGTAAATGGATATGGATGTGTATATGAAAGAATGTGATGTAAATGAATGTGGATGTAAATAATGACAATGAGAATGAGATGTGAGGTTATGTGAAAGAATGTGATGTAAATGAATGTGGATGTAAATGATGAGATGAGAATGAGATGTGAGGTTATGTGAAAGGATGTGATGTGATGTAAATGGATGTGGATGTGGATGTGATAGGGTGTAAATGAATGTGGATGTGAATGATGAGATGAGAATGAGATGTGAGGTTATGTGAAATGATGAGATGTAAAGTAAATGGATGTGGATGTAAAGTAAATGGATGTGGATGTACATGTGAAAGAATGTGATGTAAATGAATGTGGATGTGAATGATGAGATGAGAAAATGAGATGTGAGGTTATGTGAAAGGATGAGATGTAAAGTAAATGGATATGGATGTGTATGTGTATGTGAAAGAATGTGATGTAAATGAATGTGGATGTGAATGATGAGATAAGAATGAGATGTGAGGTTATGTGAAAGAATGTGATATGATGTGATGATGTAAATGGATGTGGATGTGGATGTGATGTGATGTAAATGGATGTGGATGTGGATGTGATAGGATGTGATGGGATGTGATGCAAATGGATGTGCATGTGGATGTGATAAGATGTGATGTGATGTAAATGGATGTGGATGTGGATGCGATAAGATGTGATGTAATGTAAATGGATGTGAATGCGGATGTGGAATGAGATGTTATGTGATGTAAAGGAGATGTGGATGTGAATGGATGTGATGTGGATGTGATGTGATATAAAGGGATGTGGGTGTGATGTGATGTAAAGGGATGTGGATGTGAATGTGATGAGATATGAAGTGATAGGTATGAATGTGAATGAATGGATGGATGTGAATAGTCGTGCATGACTGGATGGATGTGGATGGATGAGATGGGATGTGTATGAATGAGATATGATGTGGATAGATGTGGTTGTAATGTAATGTGGATAAAATGTATGTGATGGGATGGTGATGAGAATGAATATGATGGATATGGATGAGATGTGATGTGATGGATGTGATATAATGAATGTGAATGGATGTGACGTGACGTGATGTGATGTGAATCCGGATAGATGTGAATGGATGAGATGTGATGTGAAATGGATGTGATGTGAATCGGGATAGATGTGAATGGATGACATGTGATGTGAAATGGATAGATATGAATGGATGAGATGTGAATGAATGTAATGTGATGAGATGTGGACATGGGTAGATGCAAATGGATGAGATGTGAATAAGGATAAATGTGGATAGATGTGATGAGATGGAATATAATGTGATTGGATGAGAATGGAATATGATGTGATTGGATGAGAATGGATGAAGGATGATGGGAATACATATGATTGGACATGGATTAAGAAATATAGATTGATGTGAAACAATGTGGAAAGACGAGAGTTCATTATAGAAACTGTATTTATGACCTATTTTTAAATAATTATTTTATGTCAAGAATGCTAGGGAAGCATTTTGACTATCTTGTGAATGAGGTCGTAGAGACCTAAGTGATAAAGTTGCAACAGCTGATGGAGAGTCAATGGAGGATGTCTCACATAGTAAGGTCGACCAAGGTCTTGACCAGCCTCAGTTTGATTTAAATGGTGAACTTCCGGTGCTGACCATACGGTGCTGACCATACGGTGCTCGGGCTCTGTGTTGCCGAAGATACCCACGCGTGCATCGAGGAAGAAAATGGAACAAGGAGTTAGAGTTGTTTTCTGAAACCGAGCATGGATCTGGTTGATTGACCTTGCTGGTCCTCAATGGATGAGTCCATGGCTCTTTTATATGGATCTGTTGGTTGATCTTGTGTCATGAGAATATATTTTAAGTCCTCTTTAAGAATATTAGTTTCCCCTCTTGAGTAATTTGGGGATGCCTAGGTTACTCTTGCGTCATACCGGCTAGGTTAATATCGTGGGTGACACCACTATAAATATATTTTAAGTCCTCTTTAAGAATATTAGTTTTCCCTCTTGAGTAATTTGGGGATGCCTAGGTTACTCTTGCGTCATGCCAGCTAGGTTAATATCGTGGGTGACACCACTATAAATATTAATAGGTGCGGTATATGACGTATGCTTGGGGCCGCCTATGATTATTTCAGTTAGGTTTGTATGGCAGGGTGATTCCTGGGGTACTTACGCCTGGTAGTCATGAGTTGGTGATAGTTTGTGCCTGTTTAATATTTGTGGGATTAATTTAATTATTAATTGAGCTTATATTTTCAGGTGATGAAGATTACGAGGATTGATAAATAATGTCGAGGAGAATGTTTCTTATGCGCATCATATTTATTTTTACAAGCGTAGCTTGTAACCTTAGTAGTTGATTTTTCCATTTTGATACATTGGAAAAAATACATTTATAATGTTGAATTTATTAAAGCCTAAAGGCTTTACCCTAGCCCCAATTTTGGGACACTCTATTTTTGTTGTGGAAGAGTGTCGTGCTCTCTAAAAGCACACTTTGTATATTTTTGGGGGCTATGGCCTATTTATGGTAGAAATCTAATAAAAATACTCTTGTGTAGGGGGAAGGCCACGCACAAGGGGGGAGAAGATTGCACCCAACATGTTGTCTTGGAGCTAAGTATTATGTTTGTTATGCTTTTGTTCAATTTATTTGATTTTGTTGAAACCTGCAAAGCATGTGTTTTCATGGTTGAATTTATGTGTTGAATTTCTCAAGTGTTCCACAAGCTATCCTAGAGAACGATTCCGTTTTCAGTGGTATCAGAGCTTGGACTAGGAGATTTGTGGAAAGGTGGGAAAGGTCTTCATCAACACAACTCTCAAGAAAGTTGCAGGGTTTGTGGTCTTTAACCAAAAATTCAAATTCTCAAACTAGCTCTACTTCTCAAACCCACTTACCTCTTCCCAAAACCATTCTTCTTCATCAAAAAGTGGTTTTGCTCAAAGCTTCATGTGAATTTCAAATCCAACCGTATAGATGGATTCCCCATAGCCAAAAACCTCATGTGATTTGCTCAGTTTTTGCAAAGGTTCAAGGTAGAAGCAATCTATAATGGACGGGCTGCATGCTGTGTGAGTTTTAGCCATGAAAAATATATATAATCAAGCAAATTCGATGCGCCAAAATGCAACCTCACGGGCGAAAATCAACGCCATGTGCTTTCCAAGCCATCAGCTTAACATAGTTAATTAAGCTAAATTAAAAGCTTAATTAAATTTCACTTTTCCCAAGCCCAATGCATGTCACATCAACTTTTGGAGCTTTCACACTACCTATTTTCCTATTTCAAGGAAAATTCCAAAGAATTGCAATTTTTAGTTTTTTGGGTGCAGAAAGTTGATTTTTCAAGGTTCAAAGAGGCTTAAAAAGGCCAAATAAATTCTAAAAAATTCCAAAATAATTTTTGAAAAATTCTAAAAATTCTCAAAAATTATTACAAAGATTTGGCCAAGTTTTTAGAATTGTTTGAGCAGTGTTCAAGGTGTAGAAAATTATTTCTTCAGCATTTCAACTAGCCCAAGTCTCCTAAATCACTCGGAATTGCTCGGGACTTGTGCAAAACGAAGGGAATTCGACCCAACCATTGAACCAAAGTCTTTGTTCAGTTTCAACACAAATCAAATTGCAAGAGAATTGAGATAAGTACAATTATTTTCTTTATTTACATACATCAAATAATATCAATTTTATTTATTTACATGAGCACTATGGCAAATTTTCCTATTTTACCTTCAATTCAAGAGCAGCTCCAATCTCTACAACAACAAATTGTAGAAGAGAGAGAGATGCGAATTGAATTGGAGCGACAGCTCACGAGTCAAAGGCATAAGCGTGACTCTTTGCTATCATATGATGACGAAGACGACATCATCCAAAGAGCTCTCAATACTACACTTTAAGCACAAAATTCACGGAAAGATTCTAAAATCAGTCGTAAAGCTTTTTCATTTCAGAATTATGATGGCAAGAAAGATGCTCGAGTCCTTTTGGCATGGCTTAGTCAATTGGATGATTACTTTTCAGGGGAGAAATTTTCTGAGAAGGACAAGATCGAATGTGCGGCTGATCACATGGTGGATAGCACAGCTTTATAGTGGAGCATCATCAAGCAAGGACCTACAAACCGGATTCATGGAAAAGGTTTCAAAGGCTAGTGAAAAAACATTTCTTACCTTCAGAATTTAAATCTAAAGTTAGGCATCAATGGGATACATTGCATCAACTTGAAAAAGAAAGCATGTCTCAGTATGTGGAGAAGTTTTGGAATACATTACTACAGGTACAGGTTGTGGAGAAAGTTAATGAGAAGGACCAAAAGAGGAAATTCATTGCGGGCCTTTACAATTAGGGCCGATGTGAATATGGTTAGACCTCATTCACTTTCTACAACTATATCTTTGGCAACAAATTCCGAACGCAAAAATGGTTTTCCTAGAGAGGCCAAGTCATTTGAGAGTAACCACTCTAAACCTTTTTCTAAACCTTTTCATGCTTCAAGAAATTTCATAAGCCAGGATTTGACAAAGGCAAGGAGATGGTCAAAAGCGAATCAAATTCCAAGAAAGTCAACGGTGGCAAGCCCAAAGGTCCTCCAATTAAATATTTTCGATGTCATAAAGAAGGACATATAGCACCAAATTGCCCAGAACGTGCAACGATTCCGACACCTACGGCACGAGTCAATATGCTTGAAGGGGACGACAATGAAGAAGAATCACTCAAGCAAGAGGGTAACTCTGACCCTGACTATTCAGAAGCAGAAGGTAAGCCTCAAGCAGAAGGTAAGCCTCAAGCTCATTCGCTACTCAAAATAAAAGGAAAAATTAATGAGCATGAAGTCATTGTTTTGCATGACGATGGTAGCACTCATGACTTTATTTCTGAAATGGCAATTAGGGCTTTAAACATTCAACCTTCACCTACACATTGTAGAGTTAAAGCTGCATTTACTGGAACCAAGTATAATTGCATGCAAGAGGTGAAAGGAATAACTTTAAGCATCAATTCCTTAACAGAAAAAAGGAATTTCTTAGTTGCACCTTTACAAGGCATAGATGTAATATTGTGTATACCTTGGAGACATATGTACAACCCTATTATAGACTATGACACACATAGCATTTGTGTAAGGAAGGACAATAAAAATATTTTCCTCCAATGTCTAGTCAAAGGAGAGACGAGCCCTTTATTGAGTCATACTCAAGCAAAGCGAGCTCTTAGGAAAAGGGAGAAGACTTATATGGTTTGGGTTAACCAGCTTAGCGCTGAGTTTAACACATCCAAAAGTCCAAAACTTGATCCTTATATCTCCAAATTTAGGGATTGTTTTATGGAAGATTTACCTCCAGAATTACCTAAGTCCAAGCCTGAAGACCATAGTATTGACTTATTGCCAGGAAACTCTCCACCTTGTAATTATAAAGTCAACAATTTAGAGTAAAAAGAAATCCAAAAACAAATCAAGGATTTGTTAGAAAGAGGCCTTATTAGACCTAGTAGTTCACCCTTTGGAGCCCCAGTCCTTCTTGTTAAGAAGAAGAATGGAACTTTCCGAATGTGTGTTAACTACCGAGCATTGAACAAAATCACTGTCAAGAATAGATACCCTATCCCTAGGGTAGATGACTTACTTGATAAGCTTAGAGGTTCAAAGGTCTATAGCAAGATTGACTTAAAGTCTGGTTATCATCAAGTACGCATGACTGAGTCAGACATATTCAAGACTGCATTTAGAACTCAGACTAGCCATTATGAGTTTTTGGTTATGCCATTTGGTTTGACCAATGCTCCAGCTACATTCAGTTGTATGATGAATTGCATTTTCCTAAAGTTTCAAAGCTTTGTTGTGGTGTTCTGATATTCTTGTTTTCAGCGAGAATCGTCAAAAGCATGAGCAACACTTAGAGAAAGTGTTTAACCTTTTGAGAGAAAATGAATTGTATGTTAATCCTGAAAAGAGTTCTTTCTTTCAAAAAGAGATTGAATACTTAGGCCATATAGTGTCAGAGCTGAAGGAATCCGTGTGGATCCTAAGAAGATTGAGTGTATAGCCTCTTGGCCTACACCTCGAGACATTCATGACCTTAGATCTTTTCTAGGTCTATGTAGTTACTATAGGAAGTTTGTCAAGAATTTCACTTATATTGCACATCCTTTGACGGAACTTCTCAAGATTTTCCATTGGACCAAAAGTCAAGATAAATCTTTTCTAGCACTTAAGGATGCATTAACTCATGCACCAGTTCTTACACTACCTGACTTTCAAAGACCATTCTTTGTGGTAGTAACTGATGCTAGTGGTGGCAAAGGTTTTGGTGCTGTGCTTATGCAAGACAACCATCCTATTGCCTATGAAAGTCGAAAGCTAAAACCTGCTGAAACAAATTATAGTACATATGACAAGGAATTAGTAGCAGTTGTGCATGCCTTGAAGATTTGGAAGCATTACCTAATGGGTCTAGAATTTCTTATCAAGACTGATCAACAAAGCATTAGGCATTTGCTTTCGCAACCCCTTATTTCAGATAGGCACATCAAATGGGCATCTTTTATACAAAGTTTCCAACCCATGATTCAATACCAACCTGGAAAGGAAAATGTTGTTGTCGATGGTTTAAGTAGAAGACCACATATCAACAACATTTTTGCTATTGAAAGTGAACCATTTGTACTTATGAAAGAAACTTATGAAGTAGATCCAGATTTTTCTGAGATATGGATCAAATTACGTGAAAACAATTGGACACCTCAAGGAAATTATTCTCATAATGATGGCTATATTTTCTTTGAGAAAAGATTATGTGTTACTCAACACTATAGACAACTTATCTTGGAAGAGATGCACCAACCACCATTCATGGGACATAGAGGAGTTTCCGCAACACTTCAAATAGTTTCTCGAGAATTCTTTTGGCCTCATTTGAAAAATGATGTAGCAAAATTTGTAGCTGAGTGTAACATTTATCAAAGCAATTAAAAGCTACAAAGGTAAAGCTTTGGGATTGCTTATGCCTTTACCCATTCCAGAACGACCATGGGAACAAGTGTCTATGGACTTCATTATAGGCTTTCCTACTACTTCCAGTCATCATGACATGATTTGGACAATAGTGGACAAGTTTAGTAAGCAAGCCTATTTCATTCCATGTAAAAAGACACTGACTTCTCAGCAAGCTGCGACCATATTTGTCAAGCAAATCTTTGTTCATCATGGTCTACCCAAAGTGATAGTTTCCGATAGAGATTCCAAATTTTGTAGTCACTTTTGGATTGCTCTTTTCTCAAACTTAGGCACTAAGTTAGATTTTTCTACGGCTTTTCATCCTGAATCAAATGGACAGACCGAAGTCACGAATAGCACTATCTTGGATATGCTTAGAGCCTATGTTTCCCAGTAACCTAGTTCATGGGATAAGTACATACATCTACTCCAATTTGCTTATAATAATACTCCTCATTCTGCTACTGGTCGAGCACCATTTGAAATTATCTATGGTAGAGCTTTGCCTATTTCGGCTACTAGACTCTCCCATAAGATTGAAGCTGCTGACCAATATACTCGAGACTTTGATTGCATTTTATCTGAAGTGCGTGATTGTATTGCAAGAGCTCAAGAGAAGTATACATTTCAAGCAAATAAGAAGCGTAAAGATTTTTCATTCCAAGAAGGTGATTATGTACTTTTGAGAATTGAGAAGAGACGATTGTGGATGTGTGTATGTGAAAGGATGGATGTGGATGTATGTGAAGAATAGAAGTGGATGTATGTGAAAGGATAGATGTGGATGTGTATGTGATAAGTATGGATGTGGATGTATGTGAAAGGATAGATGTGGATGTGTATGTGATAAGTTTGGATGTGGATGTATGTGGGAGAATACATGTGGATGTAAATGTGATGGATATGAATGAGAATTGAGGCGATGAGATGTGATGTAAATTGGATAGATATGAATGATATAGGATGTGAATGAATGTGTTAGTATGTGAATTGGGATGTGAATGAATGATATAGGATGTGAATGAATGTGTTAGTATATGATGTGAATCGAGATGTGAATGAATGATAAGGGATGTGATGTGATGTGAATCGGGATGTGAATGAATGATAAGTGGTGAAGTGATGAGATGTATGGGTAGATGCAAGTGGATGAGACCTAATGAGGATAAATGAGGAAATAAGTGATGAGATAGAAAAAGATATGATTAGATAAGAATGGGAATGCTTATGAAATGAATGTGGATTAATGTGGATGGATGTGTGGATAATGTGGATTGATGTGGATGGATGTATGAATGATGTGGATTGATGTATGAATGATGTGGATGATGTGGATTGATGAGTGGATGATATAAATTGATGTGGATGGATGTTTGGATGATGTGGATTGACGTGTGGATGGATGTGGATAGATGTATGAATGATGTGGAGATTTATGTATGAATGATGTGGATTGACATATGGATTGATGTGGATGGATGTATGAATGATGTGGATAGTGTTGAGAGATGTAATCGTGGTGTTGTGTGTATGTGGGAAAGCACCCTAGAGGTGCAAGATATTGTGGTGAGATAGGAATGCCACATGTAATATTGCATGGTGTGTGAGTGTTGACCAAAAGAGTGGCAAAGGAGTTGCCACATGGACGATGATGTGTAAAGTGGGATAAGGCTAGAGAGCCTATATCATTGTAAGGTTCATTGTGATATGCAATACAAGGGAATATTGTTGAGTGTGCAATCTCTCTCTCTCTCTCTAGTTATGGAGTTTTTAGTGTGGTTTAATCCACCTTAATCTTATGCTTAATCTATGTCCTTCACCATGATCAATCCCATTTCTAGAATCTTAACATGGTATCAGAGCCAAATGGGCTCTTGGTCATGGTGTTTATTATGTATATTAGCTTGTTTGTGTGTTTGTTTGATTAAGCATTATATTTTCAGCTTATTATGAAAAAAAAAGTTATGCACACTCATTATCATTTGGTTGCATTGAGAGAGATTTGAAGCTGCCCATAGGAGATGGAGATTTTGGAGTTGCTCATGAAGCTGAAAACCAAACATTGGAAGTGTCTTGAAGCTGTCAAAGAAGAGCTATGCAACAAGGAGGTTGCAATGAAGCAGCCATTGAAGTCTCAAGTGGAGATTTCTCATTGTGGAGATGACAAATGGTGTTGTCATCATCAAAGAAGCCGTCTACAAAGCTAAAAATGCAGATTTCAGCATCATGAAGGCTATGGAGTCTTCATAAACAACAAAGAAGCTGCCAAAGAGACAATGGTCTCATGAAAGGTTGGTTTTGTGAAGTTTTGCCCCAAAGTTTTGTGTTCAAGCATGGAAAAATGCTCAATGTATAAGGGTTGCTTGATGGGATGGAAGAATCCCAAGGTTCTTTACTTCCAAGCAAAGAGTGTAAAAGGTGCAATGCTTGTCTAAGAAGGGACAAGCAGTTATGGGCTTGGAAGAAGTCCATGGTTGAGCACATTGGAAAGAGTGATGCTCATGGTTTTGCTCATAGAAGATGGGCAATGTTTGGTGGAAGCTTTTGGAGTTTTCACATTGGTTTGCACCTATGGTTTCAATTGAGAGACCATGTGAAGAAGCACCCTTGAAGTTTGTATGCAAGAAAAAAGCATAGAGAGTGCAAGTTCATTTGGGAACTTGCAAGGCCATGTTGATGGCTATGGGAGAAACCTCAATGAGAGAGGTTTAGAAGAGGCAAAGAGACTGAGAAAAGAAAGAGATGCATGTTAGAGCTCAAATTGGGGAGCTCTTGAGGGCCATATCAATGGCTTATGAAACCTCATAATAGGGGTTTTTGAAGAGGAAAATGTAGACAAAGAATCGGGAAAGGAGGTAGCGCAGTCAACATGTGGAAGAAGTGAGCAGCACAAATTGGTGGCAAAAAGGAAGAGTCCTAGAGAGGACAAGCAGTTATGGCGAGCTCAAAGGAGAGGAGCTCAAAGAAGATGACCTACACGGTGGGTCCTATAGCTGCATATTTTGGCAGCGCAGACGTTTGGTCAAGGCCACCAAGGAATCCATAGAGAAAGAAAAGCATCAGTCATGGCATAGGAACTCCAAGCATCAAAGCTCCTCAAGCATTTGGCTATGGCGGACTACTGTGTGCAATAGAGAATAAGCAGCTTGAAGAAGAAGCTAGAGGAGCTGATCAAAGTACGCATGGCGAGCTCAGATTAAAAGAAACGGCTGTTGAAGCAGTGATGAGGACGGTGGAAGCTGCAGAGCAGAAGGCCCAAAGACGGCTTGGCACTGGGTAATGCAATTGGATGCAAAGGAAGAGAGAGGCAACACAAGTAGAGGCATCGTATAGCGAGTAAAGAAGAAGGCAATGCAGTACAGGAAGCCAGGCGATGCAGGTAGAGAAAAGCTTCCAAGCTGTGGCTATGGTGGCGGATATCTGCAACATAGAGTCGACCAGAAGAACAGTCGAGGTGAAGAAGATGAAGACCCAAGTGGGGTCCGTATCTGTGAAAAGAGAACCTAGTAGAGGTTAGTAGAGGCCAGGTTTGATAGATGAGAGAATTAATGGAGTCTGGCTGGCATCTCTGCATATCGACGCTGCACTCTGCAGAAGACGGCCCATGTGGCATGTGTTGTGTTGCAGAGGAAAACTTTAAAGATTAAAATTTCAACTCCACCCTTATTAATTTGTAAGGGTGCATTCATACCTTTCAAAATGCAGCATCTATTTGTTCTCATAAGGTATCCATTTATATGTGTTCACACATGGGTTCACTGCCCGGCTTCGGCCAAAAATGATTGTATTTTTTTCTCTCACCCATGAATGAGAAGGGTAATCGTACCCGAGCTTGAAGCTCAAAACGAGGATTTTTTTTGTAATCATCCATGGTATGAGGGTCGCCCTGCCCGAGCTCACCTAGAAGCTCAAAATGGTAGCTGTTGTGATGTGTGCAAGAGCGATGCACGTGTGAGGTGCATGCGCATGGGTTGGTGAACTTCTACGTTCAAATCGAACTCAGTGGTTCCGTTGTGAGCGAGTCGGCTCAAAATGGACTAGGTGTCTAAGATGGTAGACACACGCACACATGATTGGTTGATGGACACTCCAATGTATCATTAAGGGGGAGTGTTGAGAGGTAGCGATTGCGGCTGTGCAATGCTACATTGATATGGGTGAGTTGTGGAACACCTCCATTAAGAGGGGGTGTTGAGAGATGTAATCATGGTGTTGCGTGTATGTGGGAAAGCACCCTAGAGGTGCAAGATATTGTGGTGAGATAGGAATGCCACATGTAATATTGCATGGTGTGTGAGTGTTGACCAAAAGAGTGGAAAAGGAGTTGCCACATGGATGATGATGTGTAAAGTGGGATAAGGCTAGAGAGCCTATATCATTGTATGGTTCATTGTGATATGCAATACAAGGGAATATTGTTGAGTGTGCAATCTCTCTCTCTCTCTCTAGTTATGGAGTTTTTAGTGTGGTTTAATCCACCTTAATCTTATGCTTAATCTATGTCTTTCACCATGATCAATCCCATTTCTAGAATCTTAACAGTATGAATGATGTGGATGGATGTTTGGATGATGTGGATTGACATATGGATTGATGTGGATAGATGTATGGAAGACGTGGATGGATGTGTGGACAATGTGGATTGATGTGGATGGATGTGGATGGATGTGGATGATGTGGATGGTGGATGTATGGACGATGTGGATTGATGTGTGGATGATGTGATTGGATGTGAAATGATGTGATTTGATAGGGATCGATGAAGAAAATAAAATTGTGGTAAGATGAGAAAAGTTGGGTCTAATGTGAAAGGATGCGGAGTAATGAGAAAAGATGGAAATATTATTGGAACTGTATTTGTATGTGAAATCTGTTTTTAAATGACTGTTTTATGTCAAGAATGCTGGGAAAGCATTTTAATTGTCTTGTGAATGAGGTCGTGGAGACCTATCTGTTAAAGCTGCAACTACTGAGACGGAGAGTCATCGAAGGACATGGCAAGGTCGGCTAAGGTCTTGACCAGCGTTGGTTTGATTTAAATGGTGAGCTTCTGGTACAGTGGATGAGGGACCAAGGAAGCGGCCTATGAGTGAAGCGCTAGGTGACCTGCGAAGGATCCTAGAGGGTGCTCTGGGTCACCGAAGATCCCCACAAGTACGTCAGGGAAGATATTGGAACAAGGAGTAAGAGTTGTTTTCTTAATTCGGGCATGGATCTAGTTGATTGACCTTGCTGGTCCTCAACGAATGAGTCCATGGCTCTTTTATATAGACCTGTTGGTTGATCTTGCTGATCTTCAACGGAGATTCCATCTGGATATTTTTATGTGATTATATTATCGGGTACTATGAGCTAGGAACTATTGAAAAGGCCCCTGTGAGTGAACAGGTGGTGAGCGTTCTGGTTGCCAATGATATCATAGATACACCGATAAAGGAATGTTTGGAAATAAGGATTCAACTAGATAATTAGAGGATTATGATCAGTAACACTATGGTTTCATTAAATGATTGTTTTAAAGATTGTTGAATCTGTGAAAAAAGCACGTTCATATTGGGTGTGTAAGTGGTGTGATTAGTTTTATGTTTGCATGAATATCCGGCTAGGGGGCCTGGGAACTCTTTTCCCTGGTACCCGGGACAAAACCTAACCAAATTCCTAATTGGATCCCATCACTACAGTGGTTGGGCGGTTGGCTAATCCATGGGACTGGGTGGGGTTAGGCTAGACTAATGGATCCGTAAATCGAGACTCAATTTCTGTATAGTACGATAGATGAGGTAAATCCGGGATAAAAAATTGTTCTATGGAAAAGAATTAACGGCTGTGCCTCTTAATGAGGAAAAAAGCGTTAGTCTCTATGATCCAAGTACACTCTTTTTCCTGATCTGACTATGGGACTTACGGGTTCGATCAGTTAGTTCAAGCTTTTGACTACGTTGTCAGAGAAAAGTTATCCTAGAGGAATCGCCCGTGCTTTCCGAGCAAGGGAAGTTTTTTCGAGTTGGGTTTTTGAAGAACCGATAGATTAGTCTCTTGTCTGGATATCCGTGGAGGCGAGGCCCCGAGTGTGGGACCCTGCCCTGCGCAAGAAGTGCTACTTCCGCTGCTAGCACCCCCAAATTCATTGGACAGTGGGGTCAAGGATCTTACAGCTGGTAGTATCAAAGCAAATTGGCTAGTGAGGATCAACCGAGAAGCCAAAAATGTCAAAAATTTATGAAGAAGCAGCAAAGGGTTGTAATTGTGTGATAAAATTCATACAAATTGATATTCAAACTGAAATTCGTAAATTGGTAATTGGGTCTCCAGATGGAAGTACCACAATTGTATAGAATACCTAACTTGCTTGAGGCCTAGACATGATGGTATCTACCTTATAGTTCCAAGGACCGTGACTACCCGTATATACCGAGGATATAACTGCAGCTCTTTACTGGCAGTATATACGAGTAAATTTAAGATCTTGAAATTATAAGCTAAAATGCTATCCAGACGATGAATTCGAATGTGGTTGATATGATTTTAAAATTCTGGTTGAGAACTGATGAGTTGAATTGGATTCTGATTGAAAAATAATGATTCTTGAATTTTGATTGAAATGTATTAACTGAGCAAAACCACAATGAGGATGAATGGGACGAGTCCCTATGATGATGTTCATAGCTGGAATGACGTTAATGACTTCAGCAAATCACTATGAGATTAGTGGATTGTGCTGGCAGATTGCTATTGTTAACACTTAAACCTAGTGGATCAAGTTAAGGGGAGTTAACTTGATCAAGTTAAGGGGAGTTAAATTAAAAATCTAAAAAATTGAAAATTTCCATGAAGGGCTATTCAGATAAAAAATTTTGGTCTAATGGACCATTATTGTGATAAGGGTTTGAATGTTATGATCTGAGTGAATTGTTATCTGATGATGAGTTTTATATAAGGGATCTTTATCCTAGGATTCTGTTGGGTTCTCTTGACTATAGAAACCCCAGAATCACTTGGATCTTAGGGAAAAGAGTTCTCCTCTGATTTTGCGAGATGAGGACATCTCGCATTTTTTAAGTGGGGTAGGATGTAAGATTCCTCCCTCTGGCTTTTAAGGTGTGCAGGTGTAAGAACCTCTCTTGTGATCTTAGAATTATTCCCCTCTCTGAAATAAAAGAAAGATCCTGTTTTACCTTGTTTTGGCCTAGAGAGAGAAAATATTCTAGAGAGAGATTATTCAATTTTTAGATATTTTTGGATGGAAAAATATCTCTTCTTATTAAAATAAATTTCCCTGAAAAACAAGAGTTCAAAAAGATTTTCAGAAGGTGCATTAGAAATAAATTATAATCTGTTCAAAAGGCCTTATCATGAGGGTCCAGATTTTCAAAAAAATTTAGATTAAGGTTCTGAGGAGCCAATTAGATTCATCCAAATGTAGGTAGGAGATAAATTAAAGAAGTAAAGAAAATCCCCCCCAAAAATGAGTAAATACTCACATAAGATGAAGAGTTGACTACTAAGGACAAGGATATTAGTAAAAAAAGAAGAGATATTTAGAGAAATGATGCATTTTTGACACCTCAGTGTGGGGGAATTCCCCTCATGAAGGAGGCGCCTATTTTACATGTGTGGTTAAGTTTTAAACTCACAAATAATGAGATATTTTCATCTCTCCTCTCTCCTGCTTCAACTAGATCCAAAAAGTGGGCTAAACTGACCTAAAAATGGTCAAAATTTTACCAAATTGATCTGGAAAATTCTAGAATCAGTTTGCTTGGTTAGAGGCTCACTTTTTCCTATAAATGAAGCCTCCCTCTTTGTAAATGGTTAATAGTGTTTTATGCACTGTTACTCTACTCCTCCCCAGAGCCAAAAACTATGAATTTCTTAATAATTCATTAGTTTTTGACCATTCCCTCTTCTAAAGAATTGGTGGCCACACTTGTTGCAAACAAGAGTAGATCCCTCAAACCATCAAGCCAAAGGAAAGCTCCGAGATTTTTATGTAAGTTAGAAATCCAACTTTTTCTTATTCTTTTAATGGTTTTCTAAATTTTTTGTTATCTTTAAAATGATAATCTGATGCTATGCCTTGCTAGAAAGGCTTTCTCCCTCTCTCATTCTTAAATTCAACCCTTCTTTATCCTAGTTAAGTAATCTAATTGTTGGAATTAAACTTTTCATATTGTTTCTCTTTTAAAAGTGAAATTTGATTAGTTTAGAGTGCTTAAACCAAATGGGGATAATTTTTAAGTAATTTTAAGTTAGGAAAAATTAAAAAATGATCAGCCATACAAAGGAGATTATGAAAAATTTTTCTAAAATTTGGTGAAATAAGTTTTATCTTTTATTATCCAAAAAGAGTAATCCCCAAAAATCGTGTATTCTAAAAGTGTAATTTTGATTTTATGCATAGAAAAATGCATAAAAAAATTTATTTTTAATTCAAAAGAGTTATTTTCATCAATTTTTCTTTTATGCTTAATTCAAAAGAGTTATTTTCATCAATTTTGATTTTATGCATAGAAAGATGCATAAAGAAATTTATTTTTAATTCAAAAGAGTTATTTTCATCAATTTTGATTTTATGCACAGAAAGATGCATAAAGAAATTTATTTTATGCATAGAAAGATGCATATTTTTAAAAAAAATTCAAAAGATGTTTTTCAATTTTGATTTTATGCATAGAAAGATGCATAAAAAATATATTTTTAATTCAAAAGAGTTATTTTCATCAATTTTGATTTTATGCATAGAAAAATGCATAAAGAAATTTATTTTTAATTCAAATGAGTTATTTTCATCAATTTTGATTTTATGCATAAAGAAATTTATTTTTATTTCAAAAGAGTTATTTTCATCAATTTTGATTTTATGCATAAAGAAATTTATTTTTAATTCAAAAGATTTATTTTCATCAATTTTGATTTTATGCATAGAAAGATGCATAAAGACATTTATTTTTAATTTAAAAGAGTTATTTTCATCAATTTTGATTTTATGCATAGAAAGATGCGTAAAGAAATTTATTTTTACTTCAAAAGAGTTATTCTCATCAATTTTGATTTTATCCATAGAAAAATGCATAAAGAAATTTTTTTCAATTCAAAAGAGTTTTTCTCATCAATTTCAATTTTATGCATAGAAAATGCATAAAGAAATTTATTTTTACTTCAAAAGAGTCACTCTCATCAATTTTGAATTTATGCATGGAAAAATGCATAAAGAAATTTATTTTTATTTCAAAAGAGTTATTCTCATCAATTTTGATTTTATGCATATAGAAAGATGCATAAAGAAATTTATTCTTATTTCAAAAGAGTTATTCTCATCAATTTTAATTTTATGCATATAGAAAGATGCATAAGGAAATTTATTTTTATTTCAAAAGAGTTATTCTCCTTAAAATTGAATTTATGCATAAATAGATGCATAAAGAGATTTTTATAAAACTGTTATTTCCCACTGAAGTTGTTCTTATGCATAAATAGATGTGTAAAGAATCTTTATATAAAAAATAAGAATTCTCTTACATTCTATAAATGGATGTGATGAGAATAGAAGTAATGAAAATGAGAGATAAATAGATGTGATGATATGTGATATGAATCAGATAGATGAGAATGAATAGAGAACGGATGTGATGGGACTAGAAGTGATGAGAATGAGAGGTAAATAGGTGTGATGAGATGGGATGCGAATCAGATAAATGTGAATGAATGAATGGATGGATGTGGATGTATGTGAAGAATAGAAGTGGATGTATGTGATAGAATGCATGTGGATGTGTGTATGTGAAAGGATGGATGTGGATGTATGTGAAAGGATAGATGTGGATGTGTATGTGATAAGTATAGATGTATGTGAAAGGATAGATGTGGATGTGTATGTGATAAGTTTGGATGTGGATGTATGTGGGAGAATACATGTGGATGTAAATGTGATGGATATGAACGAGAATTGAGGCGATGAGATGTGATGTAAATTGGATAGATATGAATGATATAGGATGTGAATGAATGTGTTAGTATGTGAATCGGGATGTGAATGAATGATATAGGATGTGAATGAATGTGTTAGTATGTGAATGGGGATGTGAATGAATGATAAGGGATGTGATGTGATGTGAATCGGGATGTGAATGAATGATAAGTGGTGAAATGATGAGATGTATGGGTAGATGCAAGTGGATGAGACCTGATGAGGATAAATGATGAGATGTATGGGTAGATGCAAGTGGATGAGACCTCATGAGGATAAATGATGAGATGTATGGGTAGATGCAAGTGGATGAGACCTGATGAGGATAAATGATGAGATGTATGGGTAGATGCAAGTGGATGAGACCTGATGAGGATAAATGAGGAAATAGATGAGAATGGGAATGCTTATGAAATGAATGTGGATTAATGTGTGGATGGATGTATGAATGATGTGGATGGATGTATGAATGATGTGGATTGATGTGGATTGATGAGTGGATGATATAAATTGATGTGGATGGATGTTTGGATGATGTGGATTGACGTGTGGATGGATGTATGAATGATGTGTAGATTTATGTATGAATGATGTGGATGGATATTTGGATGATGTGGATTGACATATGGATTAATGTGGATGGATCTATGAATGATGTGGATGGATATATGAATGATGTGGATCGATGTATGAATGATGTGGATGGATGTTTGGATGATGTGGATTGACATAAGGATTGATGTGGATGGATGTATGGAAGATGTGGATGGTTGCGTGGACAATGTGGATTGATGTGGATGGATGTATGGATGATGTGGATCGATGTGGATGGATGTATGGATGATGTGGATTGATGTGTGGATGATGCGTTTGGATGTGAAATGATGTGATGTGATAGGGATCGATGAAGAAAATAAAATTGTGGTAAGATGAGAAAAGTTGGGTCTAATGTGAAAGAATGCGGAGTAATGAGAAAAGATGGAAATATTATTGGAACTGTATTTGTATGTGAAATGTGTTTTTAAATGACTGTTTTATGTCAAGAATGCTAGGAAAACATTTTGACCGTCTTGGGAATGAGGTTGTGAAGACCTATATGTTAAAGTTGCAACTAATGTGACGGACAGTCATCGGAGGACGTCTCGCGTAGCAAGGTCGACCGAGGTCTTGACCAACCTTGGTTTGATTTAAATGGTGAGCTTCCGGTACAGTGGATGAGGGACCAAGGAAGCGGCCTATGAGTGAAGCGCTAGGTGACCTGCGAAGGATCCTAGAGGGTGCTCTGGGTCACCGAAGATACCCACAAGTACGTCGGGGAAGATATTGGAACAAGGAGTAAGAGTTGTTTTCTTAATTCGGGCATGGATCTAGTTGATTGACCTTGCTGGTCCTCAACGAATGAGTCCATGGCTCTTTTATATAGACCTGTTGGTTGATCTTGCTGATCTTCAACGGAGATTCCATCTGGATATTTTTATGTAATTATATTATCGGGTACTATGAGCTAGGAACTATTGAAAAGGCCCCTGAGTGAACAGGTGGCGAGCGTTCTGGTTGCCAATGATGTCATAGGTACACCGATAAAGAAATGTTTGGAAATAAGGATTCAACTAGATAATTAGAGGATTATGATCAATAACATTATGGTTTCATTAAATGATTGTTTTAAAGATTGTTGAATCTGTGAAAAAAGCATGTTCATATTGGGTGTGTAAGTGGTGTGACTAGTTTTATGTTTGCATGAATATCTGGCTAGGGGGCCTAGGAACTCTTTTCCCTGGTACCCGAGAAAAAACCTGACCAAATTCCTAATTGGATCCCATCACTACAGTAGTTGAGTGGTTGACTAACCCATGGGACTAGATGGGGTTTGGCTGGACTGATGGATCCGTAAATCGAGACTCAATTTCTATATAGTAAGACAGATGAGGTAAATCTTGGATAAAAATTGTTCTATGGAAAAGAATCAATGGCTATGCCTCTCAATGAGGAAAAAAGTGTTGGTCTCTATGATCCAAGTATAATCTTTTCCCTGATCTGACTATGGGACTTACGAGTTCGGTCAGATCAGTTCAGTTAGTTCAGGCTTTTGACTACGTTAGAGAAAAGTTATCCTTGAGGAATCGCCCGTGCTTTCCGGGCAAGGGAAGTTTTTCCGAGTTCGATTTTGGAAGAACTGATGGATTAGTCTCTTGTCTAGATATTTGTGGGCGAAGCCCCAAGTGTGGGACCCTGCCCCGCGCAAGAAGTTCTACTTCCGTTTGCTAGCACCCCCAAATTCATTTTGCGCAGTGGGGTCAGGGATCTTACAGCAAGTATCCCCTATAATCAAGCCCCAAAATTTGTTAACCTAGAAGATGCTCCACGAGTTCCTTTCACCTAACAAGATGAGATCTTTTTCATTTTTACTCGTTGGTGATATTGGATTCTAACCTTTGTACCATATGACCCTTAGCTTTTTCTCGAACCATTAAAGTCAAATTCTCCAATAATCCCTCCCTCAAATTGATGACCCTCATCTCTGGAAGTAGTCAAAGGGAAGCTACATAGATTGACCACCTCCTAGTGTCAACATATATGCTCTCATCCTTGTACTCTCCCCACTTTTAGACTATTTAGTTAGAAAATAGTGAGATTCAAGTTGAACATTGTGACATACAATCGGTGAGGAAAAAAAGCTAAAAATCCCAATTAGAATTGTTCACTAAAATGAACATTTACCTTGCATGAGGAGAGAAGAAGAGAAGATAAGATGCAAGGGCCAGTTTGGGGGCATGCACTTTGCCAACCATATGAGGGTTAACTACTCGATATGAAGCCACTAGGGGCTCACTCCACCACCACTTGTGTCACCCAATTGGAGCTTCCATGTGCTAGGTAGAGATCAAAGAGGCAAGGAGATATGGAAAGATCAACCTCTACCTTATTACCTTTGTGTGTGGAAGGAGGGTGAGAGAGAGAGAGATATAGGAGAAGATAAAGGAAAGGAGATGGAGATGGAGATGGAGAGCATAACCTATGTACACAACACAATCAAGCATGCATGCACAAGAAAATAAGCTCATAACCATCACCATACAAGAGAGAAAGTGAGAAGAATAAGACTCCAATGTGAAAATGGGATTGTATCCTTTGTTTTTCTAAAGTCATTACATATAAGAGCCCACTTTTTATAATGGCCAGCTGCTCATTTGACAATTAGGGGCCCAAAACTAGTTCTCTAGCTCTATTTACACTTAGGCTTTCTAGCTCATGGTTGCCATTACACATGTCATAATATTGGTCTACTCATATCTTTTACATGAAGTGCTTAGTGTAGTTTTACATAAAAATGTATTTACATGAAGTGCAACTACACTTTTGATAAAAAGAAATTATAGGAGTAATGCTAATCATTGTGGTTAGCATACTCCCTCCCTAATTCGGGGTATTGGAGCGAACTGAGCCATGGCTATGGCCAGTTCCTTAGCTATTTTCCCTATCTTCTTGCTCTTGGACCTAGTCTTGTGATAGATTCCTCCTCCTCCTCACAGGCTATGGAATCATTGGAATCATCCTCCTGTTCTGACTATCTAGATGAGGACTTCTTGGACTTCCTTTTACTCTTTGACTTTTCCTTGATTTTACCCTGGCCTACCAATACCTACTCTACTCTGAGAGTGGAGTCTACAAGCTACTCCATGGTGATGGTAGCAAGGTCAACACCAACAATGGAGCATTTGCTTTACTGAGGCCCTTAATGAAGTAAGAGTTGAGAATTTTCTCTGCTGGCTGGTTAGCTGCATCTAGCCTACGGATGAGTGGGGAAAATCTTCTTCCGAGCTTTTTTGGTAAACAAATTAAAACTGCGAGCTTTTCTTGAGCCCTATCATCATCCTCTATGCAAATAACCCCTTTCTAAGTGCACACACCTACCTTCTCCGAATAGGCACTTCAATAATAAACCACACATAATACTAACAAAAACTTTGAATGAATGATACCTTTTTCATTGTGGGTAGATACCTACCAACTCTAATTAGTTATCTTAAACTATAAACTATCAATAATTTGAATCAATGATATGAAATTTCCTTTGCATTGCTTGAGAGTTACATTGCTCCGAAAATTCTCTTCACAAAGAAGATATAAACATAACATAGCCTTCCTCAAAATATCCTTGCCAATATATTATTTGGCTCACTCTATGTTGATCCTAAGGTGGTTGATTAGTTAGATGAGTCCAAAGTTAAGAGACTTAACATGATTTTAGAACAAGTAATTCGATCAAAGAAAATAGACATAGTCTAAATTCTTGCGAAAGGTTTCCAAAAAAAAATGTCCATACAAAAAGTTCTTCAAAGACCTCACCAAAAGTTTCCATCCATAAATGTTTGTGTTCATTCTAGGATGACGAAGTATCGGGACTACTTGTGTTCTAGAAAGAGTTTGCTGGTGGATAAGCATATCCTCATTCTTATTTAAGCACCTAAAACACAAAGGAAGATGAAATATATATGTTTTCAAAAATCAGGTCGGTATATAATGTTTGGATGTGGGTGCCAACAATGTGTATTTTTGTCGGTATATAATGTTTGGATGTGGGTGCCAACAATGTGTATTTTTTTTGGGGCAGAACCACATCAATTGTGGCTTTGGACCACTTGGCCCAGTATGTCACCTCTCTCAGAGAAGAAATAAGGAGCCACCACCACCCCCCTTAAAGAATTGGAAATAACATGATTACACTTAATTTTTTATCTATCCACCCCAAGCACTTCACCTTTGAGTTTATTGGAGTTCTTCTTAAAGCCCACATAGAATGAAATTCTTGATCTGAAAAAAATGGGTCCCCCTCCTTGACTATGAGTGATTTCTCTATGTTGACCTTTTCTAATCCTCACCTGAAGGTGGAAATTTTCTCTCTCCCCTATCATTGAGCTGTGTTTGCATTGCTTGGAGCTCCAGCTTTCAAACATGATTTTGTATGGTCTCCCATGTTGCTTATGTTCCTTGGTCTCCATCACATGCCCTGGCCTCTAAGATCTATTCTTGACATAAGTTTTTGGTGCTTGCCTTCTCTTCCTTTGCACTTTCTCCTTATCACCATATAGAGTCCCAAGCTCTTTAAACATTGGTGTTCCTACCATAGCTTCATGCACCACACATGCTACTTGTGGTGGTGTGGGTGTGTGTCTACTTTGAGCCCTGTCTAACAAATTGTCTTGGCTAGGTCCATCTCCAACATGCCTACCTACCATGTTGCTTCGCACTCTGTAACAATGCATTTGCCATGTCAGAGACACAAGAATCATACAATGTAATCTTTGTCTTGCACCCCTCTTTAGACAACTAGTTGCCATGCATGCTCTCTACAAGGTTTGCCCTTTGTGTATGTGTCTCTTCCATAAGACTCTTCATTACTTGGGTTAAAAAACAACACAATTGAAGATTTACTAAATGTGTGAAGTGAATATTTCACAAGTCAAGTCAATACATTTTTATATTGGGAAAAAGTAGATTAGCACTACCATTAGATTGCCCTAATGTGCTATACGTACTTGCCACCAACTCGACCATATGTCCAACAACGAAGGAATTCCTCCCTTATGGACATGGCCATTATGCCATCATTTTCATATGGCCTTGCTTTGGGTTGTATCTTCTTGCTTTGTGCTACACAATCTCCATTTTTCACACATATCAAGATGTTCTTTTCGTGAACCCTCTAGCACAAACTTTCATGTGTGCCTATGCAAGCTTTCTTCCAGTGAAACATGAAACTACATTCACAATGCACCATTATCTTATCACAACCTCTATCGAACCTAGTCTGCACTACAAGCCAATTTTCTCCTACCTCATCTGCCACCATGAAACCATGGGAATCTGTGGGTATAATTATTGCTGATAGCTCCTATGAAATGCAAGCCGCACTTAGTATTTGGTATCATTATTGTTGATAACTCCTATTAAAGATTTTAGAATGTTAATATATTAAATAGTTAGCATACTAATATATTACTATATTAACATTACTAATAGTACTATTTCTAATAGTACTAATATATATTACTAATATTACTATTAACATTACTAATAGTACTATTTCTAATAGTACTAATATATATTACTAATATTACTATTATATTAACATTAGCATAGTTACTAAATATTACTATATTAATATTAGCATACTAATATATGCTAACAATTAGTATTACTATTAGTTAGCAAATTAATAGTCAAGCATATTGCTAATATTACTATATTACTATTAGTTAGCATATTACTAATATTACTAATATTAGTATACTAATATATTACTATATTAATATTACCAATGGTACTATCTCTAATAGTACTAATATTGTTATTATATTAATATTAGCATACTAATAAATATTACTATATTAATATTACTAATAGTACTATTTCTAATAGTGCTAATATATATTACTAATATTGCATAACTATATTACCATCCTCTACCTTCTCCATCTCATCCTTAAATCAACACGTCTCCACATGCAAGGCTCTTCCTCCATCTCCATCCTCTACCTTCTCCCCTTTACTGAGGGGGAAAGGGTGCACTCCTTAGCCCTCATGGTTTGCATTAACGTAGATCATGGGGGGGTGGGGAGCTCCCCCTTTTTTTTTGCCTCTTAGAGGCCAATTTCATTGGCCTCATGAGGAAAAAAAGGGGGGGCTCATGCTAATAGAAACTAGGATCGATGCCTACCATGTTAATATAACTCCATAATCCTTATACTCATTTATCACTACAAGACAATGCTGCCATACACACGTTCCAAACACGCGATAAATTACGGGTGCATGTATGGTCGCGCATGTATTTGAATAGTATCGAGCGCGTGTATATTGGCATTTAAATTTGCGTGTATATTGGCATCTACCAGCGTGTGTATATTGGCATTTAAATTTGCGTGTATACTGGTTTCATAAATGCATGTATAAGTGCGTGTATATACACGCAATTATACATGCATTAATACACGCATCAATACACGCATCAATACACGCTTTATTAAGAAAAACTAAATTCCTTTACAAAATTAAAAACTATTTTCTTTAAACCATCTCATAGTACATTACAGTATATATCATTACACAATCCCACTACATGCATTTACAACAATGAAATATATTCAAAAATAAATCATGAGATAATTAAAAGACAATATATACAATAGAAATGTCATCAATTTAGAACGATACAGTGATGGATTGGTTAGGGTTCGATCTCATCTTCAATAAGATCCATCCTTGCCAAACGATCAACATCAATATCCATTTGATCAATTTGTAAGGCTACGATTCAATTTATTCCACTATCGATATTCTGTCCATTGATAATGGTATCGATGTCCTGATCATCCTCATCAACATCACCATCATCCTCAATGGTAGGGTCATTCTCATGATCATGAGAAATGGCACGCTCATCCTCATTATCATGATCATCTCTTATTTCTTGATTATCGACCACACAACATCTTCATTGGCATGTTCGACATCATCTTCATTGCGGCTTGTTACATCCTCCATATGCTTCATATCAGTGAATGTATTATACATCACTTTGGAACGTGGTGCAATAGGGATGACGTACCACCATTTAATGTCATGCACCAGTGGTGGCAGATAGATAACCTACTCAAATACACATACTGCAATAATTAATTAGCATATCAAAAGTCAAGGGATACGCGAGCTTAGATATATATGTACATGAAACACATTAGTAAAAAAATGCATACCTGCTCACATTGTTGTGGCAATACGAGCCTATCTTTCTTTGTTTGCCAAAACTTTGTAGAGTCAATAGTTATACAGGAGTAAGAATCTCCCTTTTTGATCTTATAATTATTCCCTCTCTAAAATAAAAAAAAGATTCTGTTTAAAAAAGGAAGACCCTTTCCCTAGAATACTTCTCAGGAGTCACGGCTGTTTTAAGGATTCAGAACAATGAGTTCAGAAGTGAAAATCGGTGTTTTGGATACCAAGGTTTTGGTTTTCATTCGAGTATGGCCCAAAAGAAGTTCTTTATCTCTTGGGGAGTATAAGAAGTTATCCCCCAGATATTGTGAGCCTTATCTGAATTCAATGAAAGTAGGTGACTTAGCCTACAAGCTTCTTTTATCTCCTCATCTCAAAGTTCTTAATGCCTTCTATAGAAAATGTGCCAAACCCAAATCATGGAAAGACGGTAAAACTTCAATGACAAGATACCGTTGGCTTCTAAGTTACGTTAGCTCCTTCCTTTATATAAGTCGTAACTTTTACTTGTCGCTCAGAGTAATCTTACTTCCATCGATTGCCTTTCTTTCTTAATCTCCTTCATGGCTTGGCAACAGGAATTAGTTTTATCCATGATAATTTCTCACCTTCAAGACGCAAGCGAGTCTGTGAAGAAAGATTTTATAGAACAGTATGAGCGCTCACTTTTTCCTCACTTGGGAACTTCCGTAGCTCAGACCAAATGGCGAACCTATCAAGACATAACTAGGGTAACACCCTAGGGTCAGCAGCACTTTCATAACAATGTCCGCTTAGCCATGGTTATTGAAGCTTTGGGTTTGGGTCCCCGATACTACTGCATCATGAGATCAAGGCATCTTGGGTTTTCTGAGCGGGTCTTCTTACTGGCGTGTTTTCTTCCTCATCAGAAGATATGTCTTTACCCCGTTTTTGGCTTGCCTCTCAGAGGTCCTTTTGTTAGATCACCTCATACTACTGAAATAGGTGCGGCAATAACCAACAGAATTATTCCCATAGATGAGCTACCTTATACGTGTGCAGCTTGTGACTGCTGCTTTTGTGACCATATGATGGACGGGCTTATGGACGTGTAAAGAGTTCTTCTATCTTTACTGTATATGTTCCAAGAATGAATAAAGTTTAAATCTTATTCTTGTCTTGACCCTTACTCTCTTTGAGACTTTTTTTAATTGGTGGTTAATCTTAATTAAATTTTTCTCTGTCTCATATTCGTGCATCTTGCAAAATTATCCCAAGTTTGCGAGATGAGGATATCTCGCGTTTTTTAAGTGGGGTAGAATGTAAGATTCCTCCCCCGACCCCTTTTTGATGTCTAGTATCTTCCCTTGTAATCAATTCCCTCTTCAGAAATATAAGAGATCTTGTCTCTGCCTGTTTTGGCATAGAGAGAGAAAATATTTTAGAGAGAGAATATTCAGATTTTGAATAATTCTGGATAGAAAATTATCTCATCTTATTAAAATAAGTTTTCCTGAAACAGAAATTCAAAAAGAACTTTCCAATGTGCAATTGGAATTAATTGGAAATGGGTATAAAGGACCTTAGCCTAAGGGTCTAGATTTTCAGAAATTTTTGGATTATGGTCCAATTAAGGTTCCTATGGGCCAATAGCATCAATCCATGTGTAGGGAGGAGATAAATCCAATTTGTAAAAGAAGATACCCAAAAATGAGTATATGCTCACATAAGATGAAGAGTTGAAAATGTACAAGATTTATTAGTAGAAAAACTATGAGCAATATTAAAAATATGAGATATTTTGGGTATCCAAAAAGGAGTAAATGCTCACATAAGATGAAGAGTTGAAAATGTACAAGCTTTATTAGTAAAAAACTATGAGCAATATTAAAAATATGAGATATTTTGGGTATCCAAAATGAGTAAATGCTCACATAAGATGAAGAGTTGAAAATGTACAAGGTTTATTAGTAAAAACCTATGAGCAATATTAAAAATATGAGATATTTTGGATATAATGATTCCATTTTGATACATATGTAAGGAAGGGGAGTTCTTTAAAGGAGGTGCATATTTCACATAAGATGAAGAGTTGAAAATGTACAAGGTTTATTAGTAAAAAACTATGAGCAATATTAAAAATATGAGATATTTTGAGTATAATTATTCCATTTTGACACATATGTAAGGAAGGGGAGTTCTTTAAAGGAGGTGCATATTTCACATGCTTGAATGAGTTTTAAACTCATAAAAATTGAGATATTTCATCTCTCCTCTCTCCTCATTCAAGTCTAGTTCCAAAAAGTTAGCTTAACTGACCTAAAAATGGTAAAATATTGACCAAACTGATTTAGAAAATTCTAGAATCAGTTTGTTTGGTTAGGAGCTCAATTTTTCCTATAAATAGAAGCCTCCCCCTTGTTGAAAAATATATAGTGTTTATGCATCGTTACTCTACTCCACCTAAGCCAAGAACTGTGAATTCATTAATAATTCACTAGTTTTTTGGAGCTTCCCTCTTTCTTCAATCCCCGTTGGTAGCTCCATCAACATACTTAACCAATTGATTGGTTGGGGGCCTCTACCGTGAACAAAGAATCAAGCAATTTGTAAGGTAATTAGTGAATTTTGATCATTTTCTATAATTTCTCAATGTTTCTCTCTTCTCAAACCCTCTCAAGCTTGAGAAGCTTAATTGGAATGGTTTTTGAATGTTATTGAAGTTAATTGATGAATGGTAGTGAAGAGTTACATAATTTGATGAATGCTATTGAAGTTAATTGATTAATGATAGTTAAGAATTTCATAAATTTCCATTTATGCTTAATTCAAGTGGTTTTTATGAAATTTTTCTCTCTCACTCAAGAAATGGTCATACTCATGACCCATTCTTAATCCAAATGAAGCTTTTTATAAAGCTTTTCCTTAATCCAAGATTAATCTATACTTGAGGTCAAATTAATGGCTTTTTTTTCTATGCTTTTAGTTTATGTATTTCATGAATATTGATGATTCAATCCATTATGGATTATTGATCCAATTAGGGATCATTCTAATTATTTCTTAATGATAAGCTTTATCCCTTAGAAAAAATTGAGATTTATCAGTCCATAGCAGCGGAGCTATGGCAAAATTTTTATAAAAATTATGCATAAAATAATTTCATTCAAAGCATGAAAAGAGGACTTCCTACCATATTCTAGGAATTATCATCCTAGATTAATTGAAGATATTCATAGAGAAATTAATTTTTATATTATGCATAATTGATTTTCATGCATAGAGGTATGCATAATAGATTATTATTTTAACATAATAGAGGTATGCATAGAGGTATGCATAATAGATTATTATTTTAACATAAAAGTGTTACTTTTATCATAATTAGATTTCATGCATAGAGGTATGCATAAAAGATTATTATTTTAATGTAAAAGTGTTACTTTTACCACAATTGAATTTCATGCATAGAAGTATGCATAAGAGTTGATTATTTTATTATAAAAGTGTTACTTTTATCATAATTGGATTTCACGCATAGAGGTATGCATAAAATTTGATTATTTTATTATAAAAGTGTTACTTTTATCACAATTGAATTTCATGCATAGAAGTGTGCATAAGAGTTGGTTATTTTATTATAAAAGTGTTACTTTTATCATATTTGGATTTCATGCATAGAGGTATGCATAAAAGTTGATTATTTTATTATAAAAGTGTTACTTTTATCATAATTGGATTTCATAGTATGCATAAAAGTTGATTATTTTATTATAAAAGTGTGACTTTTATCATATTTGAATTTCATGCATAAAGGTATGCATAAAAGTTGATTATTTTATTATAAAAGTGTTACTTTTATCACAATTGAATTTCATGCATAAAGGTATGCATAAAAGTTGATTACGAATCCGTTGCACGGTGGGAACAGGGATCTCACAATAATGAAGGGTGATTTGACATGGGTTTTACATACCTCACAAGCTCGCCCATCTTATAAATACATTTTTTCAAACTCTTATTTGCACAATGGTCGATGCTAGTAGGTAGTATATGAATTGCGCACATAAGAGCACATGTATGTATGGTTTATGGCATTACAAAATTTAATTTCAACGTACAAGACTTGGAAAACACTTACTTGGAGCATCTTGTGCCAATCGTGGGACTTCAACCCATATAGTTACTCAACGCCTCTTTTCTTAGTGGTTGTAAAGGCTCCCTTCAATGATCTCATGCATCCAGTGGGAGTACGCAAAGTGGTGATGGCCTGCTTTACCTGCTTCTCCTCTTTCTTTGATATAATCCATGGTGCAGGCGGAAGACAAACATGCCCACCCTCCTCTCCTGGCCAAGCTTGACGCATACGTCGTCCTGCGACCCGTAAGTCCTCCCGTACGCTAACATTGTCTCGTTTACCAATAACATGTTCCCAAATACCAGATCCCACATTCTTGAAGATGTGCATGGGATCAAGAAGATGGTTGATCTTAAGATGGGTCCAATATGGTAGCCGAAAAAAAATGGAGTACCTACACAAGAGATTGCTCTATGTGACCTTTAATCCAATTAGAGACTACACAAAACAAGATTGAAAAACATTACTATACCTGTTCATGCCATCTAGAGGAAGAATATTTGTAGACTTCCAAATACGCTTCCAATCTTTTGCACGAAGTGTTTGTGGAGGAATGTTACTCTTACTAGCAACATATTTAGGATGATCTGACGGGAGAAATCGATGATGATTATCGAATATGGTCTTACACAAACCGTCAGCATACTCATGTACTAACGAAGGGCCACAAACACGACATGCATGTTTACCCGATGTTTTCAAACCTGTTAAAATATAAATAAAAGTTAGAATAATAAAGTCAATATTTATAATTAATATAGCCACAATAGTATTAGAGTAGGGAGGTAATTAGAATTCTTACCAGAACAATCGTTGTATCCTAGAAAGTCATGCATGGTCCACATCAACACTGCTTTTAAGTCGAAGTGTCGAGAGGAGGGAGGCCTACTAATGTCCACCACCGCAACACCTCTCCATAGTTCCTCCAACTCATCAATCATCAATGGTTTGAGATAAACATACATATGCTTGACTTTATGTTTCCCCCCTCGAATTAGAAGGGATAACATAAGATGTCCCTTCTTGATCGCTATTGATGGTGGAAGGTTGTAATTCACCAACACAACTGGCCACACACTGTATGCGGTGCTTTTGAAACCAAATGGATTCACTCCATCCATACCTAGGCCAAGTCTCAAGTTTATGGGCTCTGTTTTAAAGCTGGGCCACTCATCTTCAATATGCTTCCAAGCAGGAGTGTCTGCGAGAATTCTCCACATGCCATTATCTGATCGATGTGAGGAATGCCATGACATGAGCTCTGCTATGGATTTGCACTTGAACATGTGTTTGATGCGAGGAATTATAGAAAAGTGTCGCAAGACTTTACGAGGTACATTAGAACTCTTCACATCTGTTCTATACCTTGCTTCACCACAAGTGGGACAATGTCGAGCCTCCTTATGCGTCCCACGAAAGAGAATGCAATCATTGACGCATGCATGTATGCGATCATAATCCAATCCTCCAAGAGATGTCACATAGCGCCTCGCTATGTCTCTTGAGGTGGGTAGTCTATTTCCCTTTGGAAGCATGTTTGATAATAGCCTACATCCATTATCATCAATTAGTCCTAAACCTTATACCCTAAAACACTAATTCAAATTTGCAAGTTAGAATGCTTACTTCAATAATGCGTCAAGACTTGCATTGCTCCATCCATAAACTGTTTGTATATTGAGTAGTTCAAGTGAAGCACGTAAAATAGAGAATGTGCACCCTTCAAAAACCAGTGTCGATGAAGCCTTGTAAAGATGCTCTTGTTCCATATCATCATCGTCCATACCTTTGGGATCATCCTTAAAAAGATACCGCACCATATCATCAAACACTTCCTCTTCATCGTGGGGTGCAGGGCTATTGTCATTCCTTTCCCACTCATCTCTGACAATAGATCTCGAAGCTCCAGCATCATCTCGTCGACGCTTTGCATGCTCTCGCGCGTAGGGCACCATGTTAGGGTGTGGTACTGCATCTTGCTTCAATTAGAGTATATATATTACAACTCCATTAATTTAATTTGGATACCATGAGTCATTTGAATACTATCAATTTACATCTAGTCACCTCTAAACCTGTTTGATTCCATTCTCCATACATGGAGATGTGATTCAAGGTAATTCGGCATGCTCGTACAATGCATCCTTGACATCGATTACACATACACTTGATCCTTTGTCCCAACCACACTTCGCGATTACGATGACGCATTGTCTCATCCTCACCAAAACTACTTGAGGAGGTTGATGACATCCTATGTACAAACCAGAAAACACAAAATCATAATCAATTTTTAATGAAAGTATAAAAATCACGTGTATTAATGCGGCTACATCTTAAAAATTGCGTGTATTAACGCGGCTACGTCCTAAAAATTGTGTGTATCAACGCGGCTACATCTTGAAAATCGCGTGTATCAACGCGGCTACATCCTGAAAATCGCATGTATTAACGTGGCTACATCCTAAAAATCGCGTGTATAAACGCAGCTGATTTATTATAAACGCGACAATACACGCGTTTTTACACGCGACGACCTGTTCAACCTAAAAATAACCCGCCTTCCCCAAATAAACATTTTCAAAATATAGATCTGCTCTCCTTCGTTGTCGCCTCTTCCAACAAAGCACTAAACCTAAGTGCAAGGAGCAGACAAGGAGCACACACGGGTGAAGGAAACCGACCCAAAAGAAGACTCACTTTTTCAGAGGTGAGTCAGTTTGTCCTTTGCCCTGTCTCTTTCCTTCCATTTGTTTATGCTATTGTCTCTTTCCTTTATTGGTTTGTCTCCGTCCTTCTCCTTCTCTGGTTGCCATCGTGAACGATTGTGAGATAGGGGGCGACAGTGGGCCTTTTATAAGGACGATTTGTCGGAGGTCGGTCGTTTTCAAAAGTTTTTTTTCGCAGACTGCGTAGGAACGCGTGTATGTCTGCGTGTATCCTGTCTGCACAGACGGTTCACGTGCACATACACGCGTTTTTGGATGGGTGTATACACGCGTTTTTGGACGGGTGTATACATGCGATTGTGTTTACCCCATACTATGGTCTTAGAGCTAATAGGTGGCTTGGATGATGGTATTTGTGTTTGTGCCAATTCACTTGGTACTAATGTGGAGGTGAACTATGGCTTATGTGATGAATACAAGTATGCTATCATGATGACTTATCTCTCAATGTGAGTCAAGAGACAGCCCATGATGTACATGAGGATGGTGATAGTCATGCATGCAATAATGTGTGTGCAACCTTTGAAGATAACCACACAAGATGGATGTTGTGGTGATAGTGATGTATGTAGGAGGATAACTCTGTAGTTCTGAGTGTTGTTGAAGATGTGAATTCTCTAGATAGTGATGTCAGTTTGATGGTGGAAAATCATATGTGCTAGCTTGCATTTATGCTTTGATGCAATCATGTATATACTTTTATTTTTTGCAGATTCTTTATGGATCCAGGTTCTTCATCCGATACATTTGCATACAGTAATTGGCTGATGGAGATGCTAAATCATTTTGGGCGCCATCCTGGTCTATTTGAGCTTTCAGAGTACATGTATGCCCATCCCCCTCCTTCCATGCCTGGTGTCTATACCCCTACCGCCGCGAGTATCCAGGGCACTCCATTGCCGTCTATGCCTACTATGAGTCTGACGAGACAGCATACAGCTTCTCCTCTTCCATGCCCATCGAGGAGACATACCTTGTCCTCCCAGACACATTCACGCACACCCTCCCAAGCAGCGTCACGTTAGGGCTCATAGCCACCATCATGTACTCCCTCAAAGCCACCGTCACGTCAGGGCTCACAGCCACCGTCACATAGACAATCCCCTAGTCGTGACTCCACCTGCAGCAGTAGGAAGAGTGGGAGTGGAGGATGCGGTGGGTGCTTTGGTGGGGGAGGTAGTAGGGCACACGGTGAGAGAGGAGATAGAGGGAGAAGAGCTAGAGGAGATAGTGAGGATGAGGAGGAGATGAGAGAGGTGGAGGGAGTGATCTGCTATGATGTGACGGATAGGGGCGGGATAGTGATGGATGCAAGGGGGAAAGAGGTAATGGAGTACATACGTGGGGTAGTATCAAACTTGTATAGAAATTGTTTTATTAGATTTAAAGATCAAAATAGCCGATTAGTTGGGGAGGTGATAGAGGCTATACATAGTCGGTACCCCAATCCCCCATATGCTACATTCTCGGATATATGGGAAAGGACGCGAATAAGGGAGATCTTAAGTAATAAAAGATCTCACCTTAAAAAACTCGCGTATGATGATGGGCTAAATGTAGCTGCGGGTGGCTATCCTGCCGAGAAACCTGCCACCACTGCGCACAAATGCGAGTGGAAGGAGGCAAAGAAACGAGTAGAGGGTGGCGTGAAGAGCAGGCAGCATGTGGAGGCACGACGGATCCAGATGGAGACCATTGGATCTTTGCATTTCGGATCTGGCGGCGTCGAGTCATGGAAGGCAGAGTTCGTAAGTATCTTGCCACTTTATTTAATTGTTTACTTAATTCATTGATTCTATGATTGTTTTAATCTTACAAATTGTGTTGATTATGATACAGTGACATGACGGGTTACGGGGAGGAAGCCCACAGCCCACGATATTGGGTATGCTCGTTGGCATAGCAGACGTGACATGTGGGCTCTCTTCAGAGCCGAGGGACGTATTACGAACGCGCAGTTTGAGATGGCCATGAGACCAGGTACTTGAAAACTCTAAACGAATAATTTTGGTTTATTGAATTACATATATATATACTTATATACTATATATTACTTGAACAAGCACAAGCTACTAATGATCCACCCGCCACCACTAGAGAGGGTGGACGTGAGCACTACTCATCAGACATTCCGATCAATGTGAGCTCATCTGAGCATGGAGGGAGCAGCGAGTCATCATCTGGGTCTGAGTAGTACTCAGACTTATAGTATCACATTCCATATTGAGGATGTGGTTGTATATATATTTTTGTAACTGAAGCCATGGGCTACTTCGACATATAGACTCCCTTGTATATATGTGTACACATAAAATTTTGATAGTAATATTGAATCGTGAATTGATAGTATTGCATTCATGTCTGTCTTGAATTGTGTATTGACAATGTATGCATTCATGTCGTTCTTGTCTTAAATCTTCCTCGTGGATGGTCCAATGCACCCAAAAAAAAAATTCAGAGAGTGTTATTGGGTACTGGAATGCTGGAACAGCATTCAGGTACCAAATAGCACTCTAGATTTTTCTTTTTGCTCACTGTTTGCGTGTATAAACGCGTCAACTCTGCAAAAAGTCGCGTGTGTATACGGCGATAATCTGTAAAAACATGCGTGTATAGATGCATCAAATCTGTGAAATACGCGTGTATAAGCGTAGCTAAACTGACAAAATGCATGTATAGACGTGTCTATCAGTGCGTCTAAGCGCAGATAAACTGACAAAACGCATGTATATGCCTGTGTATCAGCACGTCTGAACATTCCTATACATGCGCTTTTACACGCATGTCTCTGGCCACGATTATACACGCGCTAATACACGGGCCCGGTACTTTTTTTCACAAGTCATTTTTAGCGGCTAGGAGCGCAGGTATGAGCCCATCCCTTGTAGTGTATTATTGTGATGATACCATCTAGAAAATTTTCCTTGTAATGTACTCATTCAGTGATGTCTTCCATGTCAATATAACTCTAGATATCCTTATACTCATTCAGTAATGTGGTATCTTCTCGAAACATTTCCTCCAGCTCATCCGAGCCTTTTTTTCTTTCCATGGAGGCTAGTTTCATTCACCTCATGAGGAAAAAAAATGGGGGGGCTCCCCAACCCCCGGTGGTCTGCATTAACACAAACCACGGGGGGCTGGGGAGCCCCCCCTTTTTTGCTCATGTTAACACAGACCATGGGGGCTACCTTTTTTTCCTCATGAGGCCAATGAAACTGGCTTCCATGTAGGAAAAAAAAGGCTTGGCCAAGCTAGAGGAAATGTTTCAAGAAGATATGAATGAGTACAAGGATATATAGAGTTATGTTGACATGGGAATTAGTACATTACAAGGAAAAACTTCTAAATGATATCATCTCGGTAGTGCGTACATTACAAGGAAAAATTTCTAGATGATATTATCACAATGCTGCATGGAGGCCAGTTTCATTGCCCTGATATATAAGGGAAAAAAAGGGCGGGCTTCGCATCCCCCCGTGGTCTGCGTTAACATAGACCACAAGGAGCTGGGGAGCCCTCCTTTTTTTCCCTCATGTCAAAGATGTATACCTTCCATATGTGCTTGGAAGCTTAAATCTTATGTGTCTGACTTGTTTATGGTGGTCTCTTGTCATCAGCTCAAACTTAGGTTATGATTATCATGGAATTTTTTTGCGCTATTTGGTTTCACAGTTGTCCATGAATTGCTTGCCTTCGCTTTTAGTTTAGTTCAGCCATTACTTTGGAATCAGCGGGACAAGTGTAGAGGAAGCACATAATTGTGTATATTATGTTGAAGTTGGTGGTTACATAAATACCCATGATGAGGTATGATGTGACCTTTGACTTGTGCCTTTTAGCTTCTCATTTGATTGTGGGCGGCCACACCTAATGTGGCCATTTGGCATTACGCCCAACATTCCCCCTTAATGCCAATTGGTGGCACAAAGAGTATGAGTGATTGTTGATAACCTAATCTAGCCAGGTTTGTAAGGTGATGGCAACACCCTAGTTGCAAGCCTAATCTACATGCTATATAATATGTACATCATGCAATGGAATTTTTGAGAAACCTCGGATCAAGCTATCCTGGATCAAAGATAGTTTCATGCTCAAGAAAGTTTTGAAGTGATGACTTCAGATGGTTGCCACATTCCAGTACTCACTGCCTTAGTGCTTCACGTACATGTGGATGATCATCGAGATGTTTCTCCATATAATTGTAATCACGGACATAGACCCATACACACATACATTAACATAGTGTTACATAAGAGAATTCTTAAGAAATGGTCACAAGGCACAATGTTTACTACATAAACAACATTAAGCAAGTACACAATGAGAACATGGAAAGGAGTGTGATTAAATAAGATACACTTTAAACCATAAATAGACATTTGAAAAATGCTTTTATGGAGACTCCACACGACTCTAGTGCGTATTGTATGTTTTTTAGACATTAACTACCTCAAATTTTTCAAACATTAAGTGCCTCAAATTTTGTTTTGTGAAAATGAGAGTACATGAGTACCCATTATAATGTCTTTACCACATTAGAAATTGAATGGAAATATAAACAAAAGCATATATATCCCTCCAAGACTCTTCAATATATAGAGATCAAAATGTTGGTTATAAATTGCACTTTACCGTGTATCTCATCATCCCAAGAGGGACTCTCTTTTACAACTAGCACTAACTTCCAATACCTAATACTATGACATCAATGTAAGTTGATGCTATGTAGAAGTGGGTGTGTGAATAATAAAATGGTAATTTAATTAGTCACATAAAAAATATAGTAGAAGTTATAACTATGAAATCTTATTCCATAACATTAGATGATGATTCAAGCTAGTTCATGAACAAAGAAACATTGTCACAAAAGTGATTTTAAAGAAAGTGAATTTTTAATTGGAGGCTGAAACTCATGTTTTTTATGTTTTTCTTTGTTTCTCTTTCTAAAATACTATAAAACCTCTTAAGATTGGTAGGTGTGGATTAAGATTAGGTTACCTCTTTAATGTCATCATATCTTTGGATGTTTGCATGCTAGCCGAATTTTCATGTTTTTTGTAAAGTCAAACATGGGGCTTTTGAATTCTTTAATAATTCACTAGTTTTTGACACTTCTCTCTTTCTTCAATTCCCATTGGTGGCTCCATCAACATACTAAACCAATTGATTGGTTGGGGGCCTCTACCGTGAACAAAGAATCAAGCAAATTGTAAGGTAAGTATGGTGTATCTTTTCTATAATTTCTCAATGTTTCTCTCTTCTCAACCCCTCTTAAGCTTGAGAAGCTTAATTGATATGGTTTTTGAATGCTATTGAAATTAATTGATTAATGATAGTAAAGAATTATATAAATTTCCATTTATGTTTAATTCTAATGGTTTTTCTCTCTCTCACTTAAGAAATGGTCATACTCATGACCCATTCTCAATCCAAATGAAGCTTTTCATAAAGCTTTTTCTTAATCCAAGATTAATCTATGCTTGAGAACAAATCAATAGTTTTTTTATCTTTGCTTTTAGTTTATGATTATTTTTTATTCAATCCATTAAGGGTTAATGATCCAATTAGGGATCATTCTAATCATTCCCTTAAAGATAAGCCTTATCTTTTAAAATAATTGAGATTTATCAGTTATAGTAGCGGAGCTATGGGAAAATTTTATAAAAAATTACACATAAAATAATTTCATTCAAAGCATGAAAAGAGGATTTCCTACCATATTCTAGGAATTATCATCCTAGATTAATTGAAAGAATTTCATAGTAATCATGGGAAAATTGAATTTTTATATTATGCATAAAAGATAAATATTTTATTATAAAAGTGTTACTTTTAACATAATTGAATTTCATGAATAGAGGTATGCATAATTGAATTTCATGAATAGAGGTATGCATAAAAGATGAATATTTTATTATAAAAGTATTACTTTTAGCATAATTGAATTTCATGCATAGAGGTATGCATAAAAGATGAATATTTCATTATAAAAGTGTTACTTTTAGCATAATTGAATTTCATGCATAGAGGTATGCATAAAAGATGAATATTTTATTATAAAAGTATTACTTTTAGCATAATTGAATTTCATGCATAGAGGTATACATAAAAGATGAATATTTTATTATAAAAGTGTTACTTTTAACATAATTGAATTTCATGCATAGAGGTATGCATGAAAGATGAATATTTTATTATTATAAAACTGTAAAGAAAAAAAATAATTATTTTATTATGAAAATGTTATTTTCATCATATTGAATTTCGTGCATAGAAATGAGAAAAATAAATAAATTATTATTTTATTATAAAAATATTACAAAAAAATAATTATTTTATTATAAAAGTATTACTTTTATCACAATTGAAATTCTTGCATAGAGGTATGCATAAAGGATGAGTTAGGATGTGATAAGAGGTGTATGAGATGTGATGAGAAGTGATAAGGTACTTATGGGATGAGTTAGGATGTGATAAGATGAGTTAAGATGTGTATGGGATGAGGTAAGAAGTGTATGCGATAGGATAAGATGTATATGAGATGAGTTAGGATGTGATAAGATGAGTTAAGATGTGATAAGATGAGTATGGGATGTATGTATGTGGATGTGAAAATGAATGCATGGATGTAGATGTGGATGTATGGATGTGAATGTGGATGTGGATGTGGATGTGGATATATGTATGGATGTGAATATATGACATGTGATGTGAAGGAATCTGAAGTGACGAGATGGAAAATGATGTGATTGAATGAGTATACATATAAATAGAATGTGGAATAAGTAAAGTGGATTGAGGAGGGATAATGTGGAAAGACGGAATTCGATATAGAAACTGTATTTTGTGACTGTTTGTAAATGCTGTTTGTAAATGACTGTTTTATGTCAAGAATGCTGGGAAAGCATTTTAACCGTCTTGTGATTAAGGTCGTGGAGACCTAACTGATAAAGTTGCAACTGCTGAGACGGAGAGTCAATGGAGGACGTCTCGCGTAGCAAGGTCGGCCGAGGTCTTGACCAGCCTCGGTTCGATTAAAATGGTGAGCTTCCGGTACGGTGGATGAGGGGCCAAGGAAGCGGCCTATGAGTGAAGTGCTAGGTCACCTGCGAAGGATCCTAGAGGGTGTTGACCATACGGTGCTCGGGCTCTGGGTCGCCCAGGATACCCACGCGTGCGTCGAGGAAGATATTGGAACAAGGAGTAAGAGTTGTTTTGTGAAACCGGCCATGGATCTGGTTGATTGACCTTGCTGGTCTTCAATGGTGGATGAGTCCATGGCTCTTTATATGGATCTGTTGGTTGATCTTGCTGATCTTCAACGAGAGTCCATCTTGAGTTTATAAGTGATTATATTGCCGAGTATTATGGGCTAGGAACCATTGAAAAGACCCCTGCGTGGGGACAGGTGGTGAGCATTCTGGTTGCCAATGATGCCATAGATACTCTGATGAAGGAATGATGGGAGATTGTGAATCAGTGATATTATGGTTTTATTAAAAGGATTGTTTTAAAACTGGTTGAATCTGTGAAAAGGCAATTTCATATTGGGTGTGTAAGTGGTGTGACTAGTTTTATTTTTGCATGAACATCCGGCTAGGGGGCCTTGGAACTCTTTTCCTTGGTACCCGGGACAAAACCTAACCAAATTCTAAATTGGATCCCATCACTACAGTGGTTGGGGGGTTGGCTAACCCATGGGATCGGATGGGGTTAGGCTGGACTGATGGATCCGTAAATCGAGACTCAATTTCTGTTATTACGATAGATAAAGTAAATCCCAGATAGTAATTGTTCTATGGATAGGAATCAACGGCTGTGCCTCCTTGATGGGGAAAAAAGCGTTAATTCCAATGATCCAAGTGCAAGTTTCTTCCTTGAGATCTGACCGAGTATCTTTATAGGTGCAATCGGATCAGCTTGATCAGTAATGGTCTTGACTACGTTAGAGTAAAAAGTTATCCTGGTGGAATCGCCCGTGCTTTCCGGGGGTAAGGGAAGTTTTTTCGAGTCTGGTTTTGGAAAAACTGACGGATTAGTCTCTTGTCCGGATATCCGTGGACGAGGCCCCAAATGTGGGACCCCTGTCCCGTGCGAGAAGTGCTACTTCCGCTGCTAATACCCCGAATCCATTGCTCGGTGGGAACAGGGATCTCACATTGCAGATTTGGACACCATTACTTCATATCTTGAATGTATGACCTTTTGGTGTATCTACCTTGACTCCTTGATATAAGATAATGGTAGTAGCTCTTGTTAACCCTAGGAATGGGTTAACACTCCCCCCTTCCTGATGCCATTTCATGTCCTTGTGATTGCATTGAAGACTATTGTGTGGGGAGAATTGGAAAGCTTTATTGATGGTTTAGATATTGAGTGACGTTCAATGGTCTTTGTTCCTCCAGAAGGAATAAGAAGGGCTAGTGAGTCAATGAAAAGCTTAGTAGTTTATTGGGAATTCCTAACAAGGTGAGGGGATTTTCTTAAAAATTTGTGAATGATTGCATTTTTATATTTTTGTGAGCCTTTTGTTTTTGCTCACTTTGTTTTTTGGCAATTATAAGCAGAGTTACATGTGATTTGTGTTAGTAGGGAAGCTAAGAGTTGTTAATGATGGGGGGGGAGAAGGGAAGAAAGGGTCTGGTGGAACATAGACAAAATCATTTGAACGAGATTATGATTCTCAGTTTTTCCTTTGATTCATTGACGCACCATTCATCATTTGAATAAAATGGCCTTCGATGAAGTCCCTTTTTGTGGCAAGATTAGTGTCAGATGTTGTTAAGTAGGATCTATTCTTGCATGCCCATGTGCTATTTTTTCTTTTATGTATATGTAAGTGCTCTAATAAAGCAGATATACATGAAGTACAATAATTGAGTCACATAGACTCTTATGGAGCTACTACTTTTTGATGTGGCCACTTGTTGGTGAGGCATGAAAGAATTATGTCAAGTTGCGAGGCTAAGATTTCTTCACTGAGGATTTGAGACCCATTCATTTTTGAAGACTTGTGTTTGGAGAGGTTTGCAATTCGAAGGAAAGTTTTGGGTAATGGGTTTACCGTTGACCAGGCTTTCGCCCACCATGGCCCCTCCATCCGCGCCGAAGATATACCTCAAAGTTGTTGATGGTGAGGCTTCTGGTGTGAAAATGTCCTCCACCAGTGCATGAGTATGGATATGTACTCATGGAGAACTTAGCTAAAAGAATAGTAAGCTATAAGCTTAACAAAATTGTATTGGCTATTGAAGATCATTGGGATCTACTTTTGATATTCTACCTTTAGGTAGGCCATATGTGTCTCCCTGGTGTTTATCTTTTTTTCTTTTTCTTTTTTTAGCTACCACCTTGCAATCAATGGTTCTTGTGTCTATTCCATATTTTAGAGGATAGGTTCTTATGTCTCCCGCATAGCTTTTGTACTTATGCTTCACATCCCAAGGGGTGAAAAGAGAATTGTGAGTTTGTCTTTGATGCACTCAGATGTAGGAATGGAATCTTGAATTTTTGGCGTAAGTGTTGTCGAGGCAGTAGGTACAGCTTATGGTTGGTTGCCATTGGGTTTGAATGAACACGCAAGATCTTGTGTATTTATTGAGTGACTTTCTTGGTGTTGTTTGGGTTTCCATTCTTGTTGAACTTTAGGTGAAGTTAATTGGGTTGAAGTCGATGGTGAGGCTTTCTTCACTTTGTTTGAATTTTAGCAACCATATGAAAGTATTACCATCATAATACCTTTGTTGTTGAGGGACACTCACAAGCACCTATCTTTGATGAACATTATAAATTGGTGGGGCCGATGCCTTTGCTGCCGAGGTATACTTCTTTGTGCAGGCTTAGGGACTTTTTGATGCGCTTGGGAATCCAAGATTTGGAAGTACTCTTATGCTTGTAGTAATTTGTTTGGTACCCACACTTGTTGACTTTTTGGCATTCTTTGAGGAACTCGCATAAGCTTTCGTGGACGGTGTTGTGTACTTTTATTTTTCCTTAACCTTTGAGTACTGCGTTGAGGAAGAGGCTTTGATCATCAAGGCATCCAAATTGGATTGGTGCCTTTGTAGTAGCCTTGGGCTACAAATAGCTTCCTCTTCACCCACATTTTGATACCATTAAGATATCTTGAATTTGTTTTTCTTGGTGGAGTTTTATTTTTGAATAAAGCAGAAGGAGTGGGGCACTCCTTCACATCAGTTGTCATTGAGATTGCAGTTGTGAGACTCATGGAAGTTGTACGATGAGGCTAGAGTCTCTTGTGGAGTGGCTTTTGATGAGGCTTTTGAGCATGCATTCCTCTCCTTTGGTGAGGCTGGTCAATGAAGAGGCATTGGCTCTAGAGATTTTCCCTTGAGTTCCTTGGTAGATGCTTGCGCTTGTTGGGAAACTTCTTCAGAAATATATGTGTATTGCATGTTTGTGGCATTGGACCTTGTTGGTGAGGATGGAGTTGAGGGAATATATGCTTTCTTGGAGTCGATCATTGATGCAGATGGTAGTTCATTGTTTAGAGGGGCTTCTGTGGAAGAGGTTTGTAACTTTTTGTGTTCAGCATCATAAAAATCCATTAGGGTTGGATCCTCTTCCAAGCAGTATGGTATTGTCAACTTTGTGTCATTAACCCCATCATAATGACCCTATCAAAGGTGCTTGGGCAGCAATAGTCCATTTATTCCCCAAGATCAAATCTGCTTCCAACACATATTCGACCACAAAAAACTTGTAAGTAAGGGGGTTAGTTTCAATATACATTCTATGTTCAAAGTACCCCAAACATGGCATGTTAAAATCTTGTGTAAATGAAATTGTTTCAGGATGATCCGTAAGTGTTGGTTGACCTAACAAATGCCATAACTCAAGGGTAATGAGATTCTTCTCTCGTGTTGGATAAAGCTCTACTTGAATTGTGGTGATTTTATTAGAAAGTTCTAATTCAGCCATAATTATTGGTGATTTTATTAGAAAGTTCTAGTCCAACCATAATTATTGGGATTTTTTTGTGAGATATGTTGGAAGTTTCATCTCTTCCTCCTAGAATAGAAATTGCACAATGCCTGTAGGGAGTGTTTAAGGTGATTGTTTGCATGGATTCATCAAAATTGAATACAAGAAGTCACGTATCCAAGTTCCACCAAGGATGATATCACACTCTATGGGATCTGGGGTAAGGTAACATGGAATTTAAATTCCACAAATCCACTTTGAGTAGCCTTAGCTAAAGTATCCACTTCAATGTTTTGTCCATTGGCATATCTTGCAAGACCATTGTCTTTAGGAATGATTTTAGGTTATCCCAATGATACCCAAGTGTCTATTATCATGATGTTATGACTAGCTTGAGGGCTAATCAGCGCGCATTTACGCTTAACATCATTGCTTGTAGGGAAATCCAACCATATCATGATAGAATCTTCAAGTGGAATCATGAATGTTTCAGTTTTTGTTTCAGCTTTAAATCCCATTTCTATTTCATATTCCCATTCACTTTCATCCTCTTTTTGGCTCTTAGCTTCTTCAAGAGTACCACCAATGTGTACAATGGTACACTTGGTCCTCTAACAATTCTAACTAAGGTTTGTTTGGAGACTTGTGAATCCTCATAGTCTTGTTCTATGTATCTATTGATGTCTTGGTATAACTCATGTTTAGCTATTAAAGGTGCAAGTGCTGACGCTATGCTGGCTTCATCACATGAGAAAAGAGCACTCCTCCAAATTTGGATTTGAGAGACTGCTTTAATTTTTTAAGGAATTAATCGAATTCCTCACATGCTTTTTCAACTGCATAATTCGTGTAGTTTGTCTCTAGCAACTCTTCTGTATAGAGAGTACGTCTTCCTCTTGAAAGAGAAAGCGATACTCCTCTGGGTTTTGACGAACTTTCTTTTTTGCTTTTTTGTTCTCTGTCTTATATTACTCATGGGTTTGTGGTTTGAGTGGTAGCCTGTGAGGTGGATGCTTCTGCAACATGTGTAGCTTTTGGCTTGTTTTATATCCTCAACAGGCTCCTTTTCCCTGTCCTTTAATTCAACCTTGGTTTTGGTAGTTTGTTGCCCTTGGTTTTTCTTAGGTTTAGAAGGTTTTGCTTTCTCTTTTGGTTTCTTCTTTAAAGCATGTTATTCTACCCATTTTGAAGTGTTTTCTTTTGCATTCTTTTTTACTATTTCGCTTGCCTTGGCTTGCAAACGTGCAAGCACATTTAAGGATACCATGGACAATTGCCCGTTTTGCATACTTAAGATGTTAAGAGTTGTATTTTGTGAGGTAGGTTGCAGGGAAGCAACTCGCCTTGGTCAATCTTGGAATATGTGATCGATGCCACATTGTTCGCATAGGGGTCGCAAGGTGTCAGTGATTGTGGGCATGGAAGTATTCTAAACTATGCAATCTGCCACCTTGTGCAGTCCATAATAATAGAAACAGTGAAGTGTTTGCTTAGCTGCTTCTTGATTAGTTTCTACCCTTTGGACTGTTTCTATTTGGTGCACGAGAGATGGAGGTTTTGAGTTGATTGTAGATGAATTAGGACATTGGAATGTGTCGTGACCAAAGGTTTTACAATATATGCATTACAAAAAATAGGCGCTTTTATGCACAATAGGGATTGGGATGGTCATAGAGATTGTATTGGACACAAGGAATTTCACTCATCACTTAGAGAGAGGCATTAAGGATGTTTGGTTTTGGAGGAGCTTATCCTCTCTTAGAGATGTCAGTTGGTAAGTTTTTAAGCAAGGTTGCATAGAATCAGGGAATGATAATTCTGAGATTAATTTTTTTTCTCCCCTGCATCTTTTCAATGTATCAGAGCCAGATTCATGCTAAGAGCCGAGCAACAAGCAAGAGAAGCACATGAAGCGATATGAGGGTAAGAGCTTCATCTACTCTTCCCCCTTTGTGTCTGGCTACTACACCCTTGTCAGGAGCTTTTTGGGAGGAGGCACCGATAAATGTATTAAGAGACTAAGGTTATGTAAAAGGGGAGGAGAAGGGTGTGTGTGTGAAGGGACTTAAGGTCCACTAGCTCATCTATTTAAAGGTGAAGCTAGGAGGCATTTTGTATTGAGCAAGAAGTCTAGTTGTATTTTGAGCAACTTAATAAGCAAGATATTTTCTTGTATTTTGTGAGTCTCTCTCCTCCACATAGTTAATCTAGCATGAGCACCACGAAATTCTATCTATCATGATATCTAGAGCTTGGCAAGAGTAGGTCACTTTTGTGGTGTAGAATAGGTCAATTTTCTTATCTTTTCCTTTGTGGAGCTGAACCTCCTAGCAGTGGAGGCCTTCCAGCAACTTGTGGAGGCAATATCTCATCGTGTTTTCATCTAAGAAAATCTAGAGGAGGTTTGGGCGCTTAGCTTCGTACAAGAAATTGGCAGATTTCTTCTCTCCTCACCGCGGCATTGCCGCCTGAGTAGACTGGCATTTTTCTTCCTGCGCAGCTGATGCCGTATGTAGATTCACCATCTGGCATCTATAAGCTATGAGAATTGAGGGCTTTTGAAGCCCATAGTCTCCCCTATCCACAGCTCAAATCTCAGTTGAAATGGAGGCATAAAACTCTCGTGGGAAGCAAAAGACCAGGCACCTACTAGTTTTTTCCATGGAAGCTTGCTCAAGCTTTTTGGTAATAGTGTTCATTAACACTAATAGTGTTGATTAACACTAATGAGGCTTCTAACCCAGCAAAGGGGATTCATTCCAAAGTGTTTTTAAACACCAAGAGTGTTCTTAAACACTAATGGTGAATCTAACCAATGCAAGTGTCATTAGACATTAGAAATGTGCTCTTAAGCACTAATCATGCTTTTTAAACACTAATGGTGATCTTAATCACCAAAGAAAGTGTTCATTGACACTAATGAAGCTCTCCCCACCATCAAAATTAGTGGTTGGGCACAAACCCTAAGTGATAAACCATAAGCTTAACCATCTTAATCTCCTTTTTTATGCAACATCCTTGGCTTGATTAAGGATTGTTGCACTCTCATAAGCCTTTCCCTTTCTACTTAAGCCAAAACATCAAAAATTTTGGTTTTTTCTTCTTCATAAATCAGCCCATTACTCTCAAGTAATCTTTTTCAATACCCAATGTCAAAGGACAATAAGAAGTTCTCAGGAGAGGGCTTCCACACTTGGCAAGTCCTCGTCAAGTACAAGATGATGTCCAAAGGTTTTTGGCCATTCATCTCCGGCACTAAGGTTATTGATCGAACTAAGGCTAAAGATATTGAAGATGATGAGAGGACACAAGCCATCATCATGCTTCATCTTGATGAGCTCTCATTCACCATGTGGACCAGCTTTCGATTGCAAAGGAGAAATGGGATGAGCTCTCATTCACCATGTGGACCAGCTTCCGAACTGCAAAGGAGAAATGGGATGAGCTTGATAAGCTCTATGGAGCTCGTGTGGTAAGAATTCCAAGATCTCACTCAAAATTGAATTTTTCAGCTTGGAACTCAAAGAGGGAGATGGCATTGGAGCCTTCATCTCTCACTTGAAGGGCCTTATGGCTCAACTTGCATCAGTGAATGCGAGAATGGATGAAGATGATGCAGTGGCTGTTTTGCTAAAAGCAGTCAAGAAGGTGTACCCCACCTTAGTCACCACCCTGAAGAACATACCTAATACCACCCTTGAAGGAGTCATTCAATCTTGTCTTGAATGAAGAAAAGAGGCCAAAGGGAGGAGATGAATCTTTAAATGCAACAACTTCATCGAATATTGAACAAGCTTTATTACATCAACAAGTGATCAAAGTAAGATGTGCACATTGCAAAAAGGTGGGTCATTTGGCAAATAATTGTTGGATCAAATATCCCAACAAAATGAAATGTAACAAGTGTAAACAAACGGGACATATCACTTCTAAATGTCCTAACAAAGAGTCAAAGGAGGCTAACTTTGTATCAGCCTCTAACTCCACTGAGAAATTGTTTTAAATCTCAATGTAACCACACCTATATTCCTAACCTTGTATGCCTAATGTTATAAAGGCATCCTATGTCCAATACCACCTATTCCAATTTTTTTTCATAGTTGGTATTGAGGGGGTATAAGAGACTAAGGTTATGTAAAAGGGGAGGAGAAGGGTGTGTGTGTGTGTGAAGGGACTTAAGGTCCACTAGCTCATCTATTTAAAGGTGAAGCTAGGAGGCATTTTGTATTGAGCAAGAAGCCTAGTTGTATTTTGAGCAACTTAATAAGCAAGATATTTTCTTATATTTTGTGAGTCTCTCTCCTCCACATAGTTGATCTAGCATGAGCACCATGATATTATATCAAAATGAACTCCAATTGAGGAGCTTTCTTCGCAAGAATGAAGCTGCAAGATAAAATTTTTGGGCCAAAAATGCGGTTCGAGCGCATCTGGACCCCCGTTTTTCAATTTGCGGGCATTGTGGGTAAGTTTCGGTTCTATGCAGAATTCTAGTTTTGGTACTCCAGGAAGGGTGATTGGTTGTGTAGACACTGTGTGTACTGTATAAAGAGTCTTACAGGTGCTATTGAGTGTATGTATGCAAGTTGAGGTCACTGGTTTTGATAGTTTGGGTGTAGCATAGTACTGCCTACAAAGAATACATCAATTTGTACGGGTCAAACAAGAGTGCTATTTTTGGTGAGTTTGTATTGCAGACAAAATGTCAAATGATGGAATTAACCAGATTGGTATAGAAAATCTTGAGAAGAACGACTTTCATGCTTGGAGGTTTCGATTAAAAAATTTCATGATGGGAAAAGGCTATTGGAGGTGAACATGAGGAGGCACTAGAGGTACCAGAGATTAATCCAATTGCTGTAGATGTAAACGAATACAAGGATTGGAATCAAGGAGTAAGGAAAGTCATGTATTAGCTTTCTATTAGCATACAAGACAATATGATTGGGCATATACAGGATACCAAGTCACCCAAGGAGGCATTGGACACCATAGTAAACTAACACCAAGGCACACTGTAGTGAAGCTATATGAAACCAATACCAAGGCAAAAAAGATGTAGTTAAAGAATGAGCTTCATACTGTGGAGAAGAAAAATATGTCTGTGAATGATTATGCCTTAAAGATCAAGGGCATTGTGGAATCCCTTACATCCATTGGTGTTTTTGTTGTTGATGATGATAAGGTGGAAGTATGTCTACATGGTCTTAGGCCACAATACAAGGCATTCAATATGTCTATTTAGACTCTCGGGAGAACATCCCCAACTTTGTGTAAGATTTGGTGTCAATGCTAATCATTTAGACTCTCGGGAACTTTGTGTAAGATTTGGTGTCAATGCTGATCATTGAAGAAAAGAGTTTGGGTGAAGACTAATATTCATAAAACAAAGGTAAGTCAGAGAGCAATAGGCCTTCTACATAAGTATAGGTAGAGGATGAGGTAGAGGCCGAGGCCATGGGCCAAGATGCTGGCCAAACAGGTAATCAAAATTATGGTCATCAGTAATAATAGTCCCAAGATTCACAAAAACAACACACGTGGAAGAGGCCAGTTTAGAGAGGCAGGGGAGTCAAAGAGGTTGTGGTAATTGGCAAAGGTAGCATAATGATACAAGAGATTGTTTTTACTGTGGTAAGCCTATACATGTGTAGACAGGTTGCTATAAGAAGCAGAATGACATGCAAGATGGAAAAGTGCAACAAAATAAATATGTATCCTCTAGCAGAAATAATGAGGATAATGAGAGGTTGTTTGTTATGCAACATGTAGTTAATGTTGTGTTTGGAAATTATGTAGCAGCATGTAAGGATGATGTATGGTATGCTGATTTAGGTGTTTTGGACCACATGACAAGTCATGGTGAGTGGTTCAAGAAAATGAAGAGTTTTGAAAGACCAGTTTTTTTTTTTACAGGGGATGACACTACTCATCCGATTGCCCATGTTGGAGATATGTCATTGTCTATGCAGGATGGTAAGGTGAAGTACCTTGAAGATGTACTTCATGTTCCAAACATTACAAAGAATCTAGTTTCTATGGGCCAGATGATTGAGCAAGGTTATTATGTAGAAGACTTTAAAGATAAGTGGAGGTTGGTTGCAAAAGGTTACAGAGTGGGCAAAATGTTTACATTGAATGTAAATATGCTTGAAGTGAGTGCTGCAATGTTTGCAAATGGTTCAAGAGTTGTTGCAAATACAAATATTTGGCATAAGAGAATTGGGTATGTAAATGTACAAATAATGAACTGTATGCAGACTAAAGAAATTGTGACAGGGCTACTTAAGTTTAAGGTTGAAGGTATGCAGAAAGTATGTGAAGAATGTCAATTCGGAAAGCAAACAAAGCACGTATTTCCACATAACAAAAATGTGAGCAAGAATGTACTAGATGTGCATTCAGATGTATGGGGTCCTGCAAAAACTACATCCATGGGTGGCTGCAAGTATTATGTAACATTCATTGATGACCACATGAGGAAAGTGTGGGTGTATTCCATGAAGGAGAACAATGAAGTTTTCACTCATTTTTAGAATTTCAGAGTGATGGTGGGCTGAAAAGGAAGTAGGGAAGCATGTGAAGTGCCTAAGGTTAGATGGAGGGGGAGAGTACTTCTCCAATGAGTTCTATGATTTCTTATGGAAGAATGGCATTCAGAGACAGTTTACAAGTAGATACACTCCACAGAAAAATAGAGTTGCTGAGTGAAAAAATAGGCACATTGTTGAGATTGTGTGGGAGTTGATGGCAGAGAAGAATATGCCGCATAGCTATTGGGCTGAGGCTGTGTCTATAGCAGTTTATATCATGAACATGACTCCTACTGTAACCATACATGATATAATGCCAAAGGAAAAGTTTAATGGCAAGAAACTTGATTTTTCTTACTTGAAAGTTTTTGGATGTACTGCATATGTGCATGTGCCAGATGAGTTCCGTGTACTAAGCTGGATCCAAAGATAAAAAAAATGTGTGTTTATTAGGTATTCCCTTGAGCAAAAGGGATATAGATGTTATAATCCTACTACACGTTAATTGAGGGTAAGCATGTATGTTGTATTTGATGAGATAAGTAGTTGGTATGCTGCTGAAGAAAATGTTGGAGCTGATGTAAGTGGAAACGTGGTTGCATAGAATGCAAGTCAATAATCAATCATTGAGTGGACCAGGAGAGTCCTCATGCAGCGGTAATGTTAATAGACCATGGAGTGGCAGGTTGCATCATAATACTAGTCTTGGAAATGTAATTGTTATATCACACAAAGGCAAAGAGAAAGTGGTTGAGTCCCTTGGTATGCTTGATATTTCTACAAGGCATTCTCTTGTTGATGGAGAATTTAGTGGTTTGAAGATGAGCCTTGATGAGGAGATTGGGTTTCTAGCAATGACACATGGTGTAAAGAAGGCTTTGGAGGCCATGAATGCAAAGTTACAAAGACAGGGAAGAGTCAAAAACCCTATGCAGAGATTGACTTACGACGGTTATGTGGCACATCACTATGCTTAAATTGTAAAAGTTGTGCAGATTGTAGAGCTCACATGTTTTGATGAGGCTATTAGAAATGTGTATTTGGAGAAAGCTATGGATGAGGAGATGGATGTATTGTATGGAAATGACACTTGGGATTTGGTGCCATTGCCCGAAGGCAAGAAAGCTATTGGACGTAAGTGGGTATATAAGGTGAAACATAACAATGATGGTAGCATAATGAGGTATAAGGCTAGATTGGTAGCCAAAGGATATGCATAGACACATGGGATTGATTATGAGGGGACATTTACGATTGCAAAGATGGCAGTTGTGAGAGCTATGGTTGTAGTGGCTGCACAGCTAACAGCTGGTTTTTACATCAGATGGATGTAAAAAATGTGTTCTTGCATGGTGACTTGCAAGAAGAAATGTATATGGATCAGCCACTTGGTTTTGAGGATACATGTCACCTAGAGTATGCATGTAAGATTCATAAGGCCTCCACATTATCCACACATCAACCCACATCATCCATACATCCATCCACATAAAACCACATTATCCACACATCAATCCACATCATCCATACATCCATCCACATCAATCCACATTATCCACACATCAATCCACATCATCCATACATCCATTCACATCAATCCACATCATCCATACATCCATTCACGTCAATCCACATTATCCACACATCAACCCACATCATCCATACATCCATCCACATCATCACTTCTCCAACAAAAGTTTGAGCCTCACCCAAGGATGCTAGTTTGCTTCTAGGAAGCTGAAAGTAAAGTTCTAGGAAGCTGAAAGTATATTTGGGTTATGGGGAGAGGGAAGAAAAGAAGAAATCTCAAGCTCAAGCTCAAGCTCAAGGCTCATACTTGAGTTTGAGCCTTGTCTATTACACAAGCAAGTAGGAATAGAGAGGGAAGCTAGGATAATCCCAGAGAACAAGTGGGGTGTGGGGTGAAGAAGGGTATATAAACAAAAGTGAAACTAACTATAATCAAAAGACTTGGGACTTGGGCTTGGGCCTAGGCTTGGGCTTGGGCTCTAGATGCTACCTACCCAATATGCATCGGTTTACCCATATAGCTCCAATGGTACACCTACTGCATTAAAAAATGCATAATCAGTGGCCCTCAAATACCAAAGTGTGTGCACACACTATCAAGATGTGGTTTTCTCCGAACCTACATAATCTGGTTTGTTGATCATGACATAGATCAAACTCCCCACCATAATCTTCATGTACATAGTGGGGTCCTCCAACCAACACACAACCTGCATCCGCACCACTAAGCTTACCATTTTGATCGAATGGCACCGAGATTGGCTTACAACTAGCCATCCCATACTTGGACAACATGTCCAATACATATTGTCTCTGTGATAGCCAAATACCATCAGGTGTGCGAATGACCTCAATGCCCAAAAAGTAGCGTAGATCTCCCAAATCCTTCATGTTAAACTTCCTTTTGAGAAGACTTTTCACATGCTCAATCTCTTCCAAGTTGTCACCCCCAATAATAAGATCATCTACATAGATAGTGATGATCATAATACCCTTATCACTCTTGCGCACATATGAATAGTGATCTGCATCTGCCATATGAAAACCAATAGTGACAAGTTACTCAGCAATCTTTTCATGCCATGCTCGTGGAGCTTGCTTCAGCCCCAGTTACCTTGCTGAGCATAGAGGCAAAGTACAGAGGAGCTACGGTGGTAGCGTGTGAGGTAGCTTGGTTATGCAAGCTACTTGTGTTGCTAATTTGGGGTCGCATGCATGCGGAGAGAAAGGTTGTCATATATTGTGACAATCTTAGTAGTATATAGTTGGCCACTAGGAACCCAGTTTTCCATGCATGGACAAAACACATTGAGGTACATTACCACTTCATCAGGGAGAGAGTCTTGGCAGGCGACATTGACTTGACCTACGTTAGCACACAAGATTAGGTCGCTGACTTCTTCATGAAGGCCTTAGGAGCTGAGAAGCTCCGCAAATTTTGAGATATGCTTGGAGTTCACGGGATGGAGTTGAGCTTGAGAGGGAGTGTTTAGATGTCAAGCACAACATGAGATGACACTCATTAGGCACATGCATGACCGTTCGACATTTACATCATTGGTGGTAGCTGGCACTGGCATATCTTTGTCAAAGATTCTATAGCTGGACTACACCAACTAGTCCACTCATATCTACTCCACTTAGCGTGTTCACATTATAGACCACTTGTATATACTCTAGTATGAGTGTTAGAGTCACTTTATCTCTTTTGTAGACCTCTTATGTTGAAGAAGAAAAAGAAGAATTTTCAGCCTCTCACCTTGTGTGTTCTCTTCTAGGGTTTGTGAAAGTGTGTGTGTGTGTGCTTGCAAGACATCAAGCTTCCTTCTCCCTTGTATCTTTTCACAAAAGCACGGGGGGGAGGGGGAAAGTTAAATTAGATCTTCGGGTTCTTTTGTTGTTCTTGGTGGAATAGATCACATGCCTACCATAAGTGGATGGGGAGATATGCCAGGTTGGTGCAGATATGCCATGGGGCTTGCAATACTCCAGCTAGATGTGATGTTTTAAAAGAAAGGGGCATCACCAGACTAGTCTTTTTCCCATAATATCAAAAGTGATTGGCCTTTTTAGATTGCATATATCCCTCTCACTACCTACGCAGGTGGTGCTTCTTCGAAGCATCTTGCTTGGCATCGATGTAGTAGAGTTGTAGGATATTGAGGTCCATATGATCTGTGACTTTGGTAAGGTGCTCTTGTTGGAGTTACTAACTATGAAGGATATTGATGGCTTGTACAAACTCCGTGTGATCTAAAGGGTCATGCCAATTAAGGGGGTTGAGTGCGGGATCCATGTCTTCTTATTCTTGTGGTGGTTGTGGGGGGATTTCTCCTTCCTCTAGGGGAATATCAAGAGGATTCTGTTGGGTTAGGGGTTTGTGGAGTGGAGGGGTGGTCAAGGTAGAGGGTTGTGTATAGAGCAAGGCATCAAGAAGGGTGATGGGTGCATTGCTGATGAGAGTTTATCATGGTGGAGGGTGGGCAGGTCCAGGTGGCATCGAAGAAGGACATGGTAAGGATAAGTGAGGAGGGGTTGCATGTGGTGGAGGAAAGAGGGGAAGGTTGATCGAGTACGTGGCTTGGGGTGGAAAGCTAATGCCAGAAGTTGGTGTGGCATGTAAGGTGGGGGTCTCGAGCAGACATTTTTGGGTGCCAGCAGATGGTGGTGGGTTTGGATCACCACAATAAAAGATTTTGAGGACATATAAGGAAAAGGATTGAGGCCTTGGGGCATGGTTAGCCTAACCATGTTGTTGAATTGTATGGCTTGTCCATGTTCTAGGAGGTGTTTGAGGAGGTTGGTAGTAAGAGGATGGATTTGGAGGATGACGAGAGTAGCAGGGGGATGTTGAAAGAGATTTATCTTTGGAAGAAGAGGGTGACAAGAAAATTGATGGGAGTGCAGAGGTATTTTGGTAATGTAGAAGAGGAAAGAGGTGGTAATTGTCTCCTCTAAAATGATGTTATGCTAGAGGAGGTTAAGTTCAAGAGCATGGTAATGGAGTTCAAGGATTGTGATAGGATTATGGGGTGGGTAAGAAGCTCGGTGGAAGCATTCATCAAGGTAATTACTTTTCATTTTGTGATGGTGGATGCCTTCCCCAAAGTAATTGGCTACCCTTGTCTCTCTTCAGCAGCCCGTAGTAGGTGCTCTTCCTTTCATGCCAACGTTTCTTTGGTAACCTCCTTATAGGCCTAGAATCTAGCACGGAGGCTCTCCCAACTCTCCTAGGTGATCTGAGCAATACGTTGTATCTTGTTAGCTTCCATCCAAACCAGGAAGAATTCTGTTTGACCTACACTCTTCCTTAACTTCACATAATTGAGGTTGCAGGTGATCAACAATGTTTAGGCCTTCTAGGAGGATAGTCTCTCAATCCACCCATGAGTGAGACTTGCAGCATTTTGTTGGCTAGTCAGAGCGGTTTGGAGGTCCTATTGGCACTAGATAAAGTTGGCGTGCAGGCTAGGAGCATGGCTGACTAAGAAGCTGTGAGCTACTCATTTTGCCTCTCGATGTATTTAGTTGTAGAGGTCATTGACTCCCTTGCTAAATTGAAGAATCTAGTGGAAAAATTGGGGATGGTTCCTTGGGAGGTACAAACCTCTTTTGAGAAAGCCTGTTGGAATCGGAAGCACCCGACTTGTACCCAACACAGCGTGTCCATTGTGTGCTTGTTGGTGGGCAGAGGGTGATGCTGAAGAACCTTTGTCAGGGTGAGATGGGGAGGGCAAGAGAAGTCGTAGGGGTGCTTGATGAGGAACATAAATGGGTTTCCTCCAAGAACAGGGAGGTTTTGCAAAGCTCCTCCTCCTATACAACTCTGCACTAGTTTTCTTCATCATTTGTTTTATATGCTAGCTCTTAGAGGGGGGTTTTGGGGAAAGGTTGAGCTTTGGGCACTAGGTGAGGGATGGTGTAAACAGATAGGGTTAGATAATGTGTCCCATGGGCCCTATAGCATGGTACAAGACTTTTGTGAGAAGAGAGGAGGCCGCTAGCTTGCCTTGGGAATTCATACAGATGGCATGGAGCTTCTTGTGGATATATTCAACCCAGTTTGCTTTGCGACTCCCTCATATACATAGGAAAGGGTGGGGAGAGGTTGCAATAATTAAATCTATCTTCCCAATGTGTGGTGAGAATGAACGAAAGGACCCTTCATATTCTGTCACATGATGCTGTGCCACTCCACACCATCCTTGGTCATGGGTCCCTAGATTGTGTCATACATGTTGCATGACATGGCTATGTTGGTAGACATAAGGATGCTCTATCTTGGGGAGCTGGAGAGCTTCTTGGACCACATGTAGACCTTACTGTGAGGGAGGCTCCTTCTAAATCAATGATTTTCCATGTTGCCTAGCTTGCATTGTAGGTCTTGATGAAGTATATGTAGTTGAGGAGGTCAAGTCCCCAAAGGTGCCATTGTGGAAAATCTACCAAGCCTAATTTTCTCCTGGCACACTACCACTATTGGTTTGGCTATGGCATGGTAGCACTACTCTATGTAGTATAGGAGCTTATGCTCCACCTTGTGGGTGTTCTTCATCAAGCTATGGATTGAACAGCCATCGACTCGCTCCATGAGGGCTTTGCCTAGATGGGAGAGCTGGTTGGGTGGTGTAGACACCATATTCCTCAAAAGGATCGCTAGCCTATCTTTTCTTCTTTTGGGGGGGGTGTAGGTGACCACTTTGAGAGAAGATTTGGAGTTCTCTAAACTGGCCATGGCTACGGGTGAGTAGGAGGTGAGGGGAGGGTGAGATGCTACTGAGATGTGAGAGAAAAAATGGCAATAGTTTGGGTAGAGAGCAAGAAGGAAAGTGAGATAAATGAGAGGGGGCGAGCCTTATATAGATCTCTTGGGAGGTACGGTTGTGCCTTAGAAGTAGTATGGATGTGGCTACATAGAATATGGGAGGAATGACCATGGCTACGTAGAAGGTAAGAGGAATGACTGTGGCTTTACAATGGTATGGTCGTGGATGAGAAAGAGTGAATGACTGTGGATGAGCAAGAGTGAATGGCTATGGATGAAAAAGAGTGAACAGCCATTTCTTTGCCCTTAGAGAGTTTATAGGGAACCTTATTTACAGGCTTTGTGGCACTTCAATGGGTGGTCAATGCCCCATAATGGGTTTTATACTAACTCCTTGCAAAATTTGCAAAATTTACAAAATTGTATGCAAGTTAGGTCCAGTTAGATTCCGACGAGGTTTGCAACTCTTCCCCTATGGAGGTGGCTGTTGTTGGGTAGAGGTGGATTTTGGTTAGTCGTGTTATGAGTGCAGATGGGGTTGCGAGGTTAAGGGCATATCACTGACGAAATCATTGGTTATGGTACATATCTCCTTGACTTCTTCTTGCACTTTCCTTTTGCCCTTATCTAGCAGACTCTAATTGGTGATGCGTATTCCCATCTTTAGCTCCCATTGTAAGTTATGTGGCACAGTGGGCTTGTGGGGTGTCCTACATTGGGCATTTTCAACTTTGGTAGCCATATTTGTGTGTTGCCCTTATAGAACTTCAAGGCTTGCAAGAGTTCTTTAGGTACCCATCTTTGAGTGGTTCTGCCTTGAGGAAAAATTGGGCATTTTTGATATAGTTCATTTGGTGTTTTCCTTCTTTAGATGTTCTTCTTGATTCCCTAGGTTTGTGGTTACCTTGGCGATGGGTGCTGCTAGGTTCTATTGGTGGATTTGTGTGTCTTGGCCTTTGGTGTTGCTAAGACTTGAGAGGTGGGCTAGGATCTTTTGGGGATCCACATACCCCCACCATAGGGTATTGTGTTGGGTGTATGGCTTCGGTTGTGGGGTCTTTGCTGGAGCCTTTTGGAGTGGATGGCTTCAGTTGTGGGGTCTTTACTGGAGCCTTTTGAGGTGGTACCTAGTGACAGTTAGTAGTGTTAGTAGAGTTAGTGTGGCTAGCAGGTAACATTGACGATGAGACTTGGTGTTCAGTGGAGTTAGTCATGCTGATGAGGCTTAATTGGAAAGAGGCTTGTCATTGCAAGGTTCAAGGTAGATTATGGGCATCTTTTTTTGTGATACAGCCTTGTCTTGTTCTTTCATCGTGGGGGTTGGGACTATTGATGAGGATGATATGCCCTGCTATGGTGGATTCCACAGTTCTGGCTCTTCATCTATCGCATAAGGATGGTAACTTGTCATGAGGCAAGTTGTAGTGTGGCCGTCCTTACTTCCCACTCTATGTGACACCTGTTGTGGCCCATCCATCCTCTTCCAAGGAGGATTTCTTCTTACATTATCCCTAGGTGCATGAAATAGAACTTTCCTTCCAGGGGGTTGTTCCTAATGTGAAATAGAATTGTGATAACACCTAGGTATTTAACACAATTTGAAGCAATTGTGGCCTGGGTGTAGACTAAAGTAGGTTGTCCTAGAGAGTCCCACATGTCATAGGAAACTAGGTTATGATTAGCATCTATGTCTAAAAGTTTTAACTTTTGGGTAAAGCCTATCGGTTTGGTCATTCCCAAACATAAGTAGGTATGTTTGACTTCTCGGTCCTCTTCCTCAGGGTCAACTACTTAAGCCAAGTTCACAAAGCTTTTCTCTCTAAGTTTTGCTTACCTTTCTTTGGCTTCTTTTTGAGCTATTGTTTTTATCTTGTTTTGTTTTTGTTTCTCCTCCTTTTGAGGTGAATTGCCTTCAAGACATTTTGCGTTAGTGGCCCATAGTAGAATCATAATTTTCTACAATCAAAATAACCTGCCATTTCCACACAATTAAGCATTTCAATGTATACAGCACCCTGTGAGGTTAATATTTTAGTTACTAGGAAGGGTCCTAGTCCTCTGCATTTAAGGTTTTTGTGCTTTTTTATGTTGTAAAGAAGGGTCATATCCCCTCACTCATCTCCTTGTCTTTAAGTTTGTCATAAACCACCATTGTTTACGCCTTAGTTTTTCTACAATCATGCTATACACAACTTTTAAACATGTTTCATCTAGTTTCTCTAGCTCAAAGAGTTGGTTACTTAAGATGTTCCCAGTGAGCTTTCTTGCACTGCAACCCTTAGTCTTGGCACCAAGAATTCCATGGGCATGACTTCTTCAGCTCCATACATTAAGTTAAAGGGTGTTGTGTTAATGGCCCCTTTATATGCTATCCTATAAGCCTAAAGTGCAACTGGAAACTTATGTTCCCAATCGTGTGACTTGCTTCCACAATCTTGGGGATGGTACATATCATCTTGTTAGTACTTTCTCCTTGGCCACTAGCTTAAGGGTAATAAGGTGAATTTTACAATGTGTGACCAAGAATTCTTGTAGCGAGAATTGCACTACTTCATTGATGAAGTGGATGCCGTTATCACTTACAAGCTCAAGAGGACATCCAAATCAAGTGATCACACACTTGAAGGAATTCGGTTGTGGATATTGTACCAGCCTTTCTTGTGGCTTTGGCATCCACCCATTTAGTGCAGTAGTCCATTGTCGCCTCAAGAGGTTCACTACTAAGAAACCCTATGAATCACGTGTGTTCAAGGGGTATTTAGAAAACCCCTTACCTGTGACTTTTTCATGAGTAAAATGACCCCTTTTTCTTTATAGACTTATGGTTTTTTTTCCAAAATTGATAAAAAACCCCCTTTTGTGAATGTATTTCTATAAATTTACCTTAAAATTTTGAATTAAAAAATCCATTCATTTGAACTCATGTGGTATACTTACATATTTTTCGATGAACCCCCCGAGATTGAGGGTATGATATACCTTGCTTGAGTGCTTTGGGTAGTCAGACTAATTGGAGCAATGAAATCAATGCTTCATTTCTTGAATGGTTGAAAAGAACATTATGGGATAGAGGGGCATTCTATCCTTATCATGTGAAATTATGGACTATTAACATTCGTCGCATCGCTTGACGTATTTGATCACATCTTTAAACAAGGTTTGCCCCACCGTAAGCCTACCAGCAGAATATTTCAAGCAATGGTATTTGTCTTTGTGCGAAGTGTCCACACCTACAACCCTAAACGGGACCTTTTCCAAAAGAGAGATATGCTCATCCTCATGGACTCCTCGTCTCATGAATCCATCTTTCCCTTATTTGTACAATTGTCCCGTGATCAATTGATAAGTGGTCTCCTTCTTAATAAGGTGTCTTGCTCGATGGAATAGAGGGACGTCTAGCAAGTCATCCTCAATCCCTACCGGTGGTTCTCCATTTTGCTAGGAATGTGTGACATGTGGTATTGTAACAATAAAATCAAACTCCAATAAAATTAGGAGCCATCTTATTATTATACCCGTGGTGCAAGCTTATTGACAAGGTAAAGACGAGCTTAGTGGCCTACAAAGATATTGAATTTAGTCACAAAAAGATAACGATAGAACTTTTTGACCATATAGACCATGGCCAACCCTTCTCTTTTGGTGGTTGTGTAATTTTGTTCTACTTTGTTCAATTAGTGAGACTGGTAAAACTAACAGGAAAGTCCCTGTTATGTTCTCTGGGTTGAGTAAGTACATAACCAATTGCAAAAGCTAAAGCATCTATATGGACATGAAATATTATCTCCCAATTAGGAGATCTCAAAATGGGAACCCTTGCCAATGCTTTCTTGAGGGTATTAGATGCTTGTTGGCATTCCTTTGTCCATTCAAAAACAACCAACAACCCATAAGGAGGATGAGCTATGTTGGCATACATGAAATTTTTGGGGTTCTGATTGTTTGTGAGTTCGGTGTCTCTTCCTTTAGTGGCTACCTTGTTAACTGAAATGGGGTGGTTGAGTGGCCTCTTATGCTCCCTAGCTCCAATAGGAGTGCTTTTCATGTGGGAGATGGTCTCCCGTAAAGTGTTTTCCACACACACTGCTCTCTTGATTTACACCCTCAAGCTCCTTGATTTTTGCTTGAGCCTGAAGTGGGCCTTGGTGTACACTAGCAAGGTTAACTTGGAGCGTATGCAACTATGATGACAAGTAGAACACTCTGCCGCATCAGTTATTGCTAATCTCTTAGAGTAGCCGAGCATCCCATTCTCACCATCTCTCACATACTGAATAAATGATGGTAAGTCTTTGAAAGTGGGTGGGTAATGCGCACTTGGGTTAGCTAGGTATAGATTACCATCAACCCATAGATCCACTTGACAAAGTGCTTGCCTTGTTCACTAATCAACTCGATTAGGCATTCAAAACAAGTGATTATCATTTCATGTAGGAAGTTGGCAATTGATTGTGCTATGTTATCCCAGAGATCATGGGCTTCTACCCATTTGGTGCTGTAATCTATTGCTACCAAGATATACTTGTGACCGGTGAAATGGGTTAGGGGCCTAAATGGGCCAACAAAGTCGAAGCCCCATTTCTAGAGTAGTTCTAGGGGAAGGATTGGGTTGTGTGGCATCTTGTCTTTATCGGTTGGCTGGCCGAGACATTGGCATATGTCACACTATTTGGCCCATAGGTAAGCATCACCAAGTACTGTCGGCCACCAAAGACCTGCTTGGAGGATTTTCCTCCCGCTGATTTCTTCTGCTGCAAAGTGTTCTCCACCACTAATTCCTTGGTGAGCGTCTCTGAAGACAGCTTCCTGCTCATGTGGTGGGATACTGTAAGGTCCCTCCCAAGCCATGTATGTATGTGTCTCTTTTAATATAGATTTCAATAAGAAAAGAGAGTGTAATTAGAAAGAGTGAGACAATAAGGCTAAAAACATTAGAAAAGTGTTAGAATAAAAATATTAGCTCCAAAAATCCTAAAAGAAATAAGAACATAAGAATAGTTCTATTAAGAGATAAATATCCCCAAAAATAGAATTTCGATTTTAGGTGATAAGAGGTCATATTTAGAGTACTTTTACATATTTAGAGTCCATGCATACTAAAAATATGGAAAAACAACGTGTTTCTAAAGATGGCGCGTTTGTGGCTATATACACACGTTTTTTCCTATTTTGCCCGTGTAGGCTTGTAGACTAGATGCCTTCCCGTTCTTTTGACTGGTACATGACCATATTCTGAGTTTTTATCAGAGAGTTATGGCCGAAACAGTTTATTGTTTCTGTCAGGGTCTCTACACAGAGAAAACTGTGAGAAGGCAGCAAGTAGCCTCAAGGTAATCCTAGAGTTTGAGATGCATATATCCCTTCATTTTTATCTAATATCTCAGAAAAGAAGCTTAGATTGCTATAGTTTTTCGGAGGAAGAGACCAAAACTCCATAGCTTTTCTTTTAGAGAAAGAATAGTATGCCATAGCCCTGTAAGAGAAGGCTATTTTGTCATAGATCTTAGAAAGAGAGAAGAGTCACAGTATGAGTAAGAGGAGATAAAGCTTGGAGATGATTGGATGATTTCAATCATAAGACAAGGTATTAGAAGACTCTATTCTCATATGTCAAGTTCTAAAGCTCTTGTTAACAAGCAAAGGCAACGATAAACGACAAATTTCTATAAGGTATACACATATTTTATTTTTCAATTATATATCATTCTTAGGAGTTGAGGTATGGCCCCGGCTTCTGTATTCATTATTACAGTGATCTATTTGATTGATTTACCATTTAAAGTTTGTATTCTTTTAAACAACAGCATATGCCTTAATAAAGAATGTCTTATCGTCGCAATCTCAAGTTAAAATGCTAAAATCTTTTTGAAAAGGTACAGGTATAACTCTCCCTGCCTTGATGCTGGCTCGTTCTTGTGCTTGTATAGCCAGACGGCGGAGACGTTAGTAAGGCCCGGAGTTGGCCCATGGTATCCCTCATACCATTGGGAGAATAAGGTTTACCGATTGAGGCAAGTGATTGTGATGCTGCCTAGTTCTGAGGGCCCAAGCTAGTGCGGTAAATTAGCCCACCCTAGTGCGCAGACATCCCTCTGAGGGGCGGGAGGATCGAGCGATGGAGCCTGAGAGGGCGACAGGCCAGCTTGAGTCCTCGCCAGCGGCGATGAGGTGTATGGTCCCGTAGGGTTTTGTCGCATGTAGAGGCTGGAAGGCCGAATTCTAGATCATTGACGATATAAAGGAAAAGATTAAGAGAGCCGGTTTGGCTTGTATGGAATTGATTCATGTATGAATCTTTTTTATATATATCTTGTCTTTGGCATGATTGTATTGTGTAAAAAGGCTGTTTTAACAAACCTTGTGAAAAGGGCCTTAATTAAGGAACATGTTTATATATGTCAAATAGTGTGGTAAGATTAATTAGAAAACAAATTGACGCGTGAGTAGGGTGGAAAGTGGGAGGATGGAATGCCCCGACGGCACCATCCTACGGACGGGTGGACCCGATTAGTCGGGTAGCTTTCCAACATATTAAGTGAAAACCCTACGTTAGATAAATAGATTCTTGAGCAATTCTATTCTAGAAGACTAGGCCAACGGCTGTGCCTTGCATGGATGAGGAAAAAAGCGTTGTCTCTAGGGATCAAGACTAAATTATGATCAATTACCCTATGGGTGATTTGATTTTTAGAAGACCACGCTCCCCCTGCGGGATAGAACTACGTCTTACCTATGAATCGTATCTTTGAATCTCTACATGGTCAAGGTGTCGATGAGTAGGAAATTTTCTCCAAGATAAGACTTAGTGGACTATCTTAAGTGTTTCCCCTGTTCTTGGAAGGGGAGAACCTTACAAGTGGTATCAGAGCCGATCTTAGTTCCTAAGATTTGTTTTTCAAAGGTTAACACTCAAGGGATTAAAATAAGTGATTGTTTGTCATATAAGGATGAATCAATCATCTCTACTGGCCATAGAATTGATTTGAATATCCTCACATGTTGAGACAATCATCCTATGAAATTGTACTTGTATCTTGGGGGTGCACACGCAAGATATTTGTACAATAAATTTGAGAAATAAGATTGGGGAGAAAACCTTTTGTGAGAAAAAAAACATAGGGTGATCAAATTAAGAAACTAGTGAGAGACTGGAAGGATAGACCGAAACTTGTTTAGAGAAATTTTCAGGATATATCTCATTAACTTGCATATTATGAATTATTAAGATTGTAACTCCATTAAGATTTGAATAGTTGACGTGTGAATGCCATCCATTCGATACTGTACACTAGGACGATCATCCAAGATCTTTAATCCATCTCAGACAAACATGGGTCTTGGATGTGTAATTCCCAGAGAATCATGCTCTTAGATGTGTTAATCCCAAGATACTAGATGTGTAATTCTCAAAAAAATGAAGATCTCAGATGTATTAATCCTGGCTGCCTTCAAATGTGGTGCTATGATAAGTATTTGATAGTTTTGAACTTTTAATGGATACAATGAAAGAAGCAAGCTCACCCTTGCTCGCGTCTAAAAATCGTAAGAAATACTAAATTAGTTGGAAGCATTGTTGTCAATCTAACCATTGGAGCTAGAAAGTTAGAAGCATTGTTGTCAATCTAACCACTACTGGAGCTAGAATCACTTATGAGATGCCATGAAAGTACACCTTCATGAAAGGTTTTGTCCTCCAGGATTTCGAGAGGATAAAATGAACGAATTTTTTTGAGCTAACCCAAGAAAGAAAGACTCTAAAAGAATACCACCAAACTTTTGTTAAACTTCTCCAATTTGCTCTAGAGATGGATGAGGTAACTCTTCTCCATTGATTCATTTGGAAGCTTAATCTATCTTTGAATAACCTCATCAAGAATGTGAAACCATCCTCTATTTCAGAAGCCATAAGTATAGCCAGAGACTGTGATAAAGTTTTTTTGTATAGAAAGTGTCGAGAAGGACATGAGTCCTTCCATGTTAATCAAGAAGAGGTCTCCTAATTCAAGAGGAACGTCAAGCCCACCCCTGGCTACAAGGAATCATGAGCTAGAGCAAAAATTAGGTCAAGAAATAGGGATAGCAGGGTTAAAGATAACCGAATTCAACAAGTATTTCTATGAGTAAATAGAAGAGGATTGGTGCAAGATTCATGTGAAGTAATGTGCATGATGAATAGAGGTATTCTACAAGACGATACTAAAATTATGAAATTGCTACCATAGGTTAGATTGCGTAAAGAATTGATTTCCTTACGTTTTTCCATGATAATTTGTTAAGTACCATATTACATGGGGGTATAGAATAACGAATTCTAAGGTTCATATCATATGAGAGGTATATGGATGCATGAAATTAGGATAATAAGGCCAATTAACTTTAGAATAATAAAGACCTTTTGGAGGCACAATAAAACGATCCAAGCACATGAAATAAAAGACTCTTTAAGAACAATGTTTAGATAAAAGAAGATTTTTACCTAGTGATGGGGACACCAATTTGAAAGAGAGAGGAGGATTTACTTAGATACTACCCCAGCTCACGAGATGAGGACATCTCGAATCTTTTAAGTGGGGGAGATTGTAAGGTCCCTCCCAAGCCATGTATGTATGTGTCTCTTTTAATATAGAATTCAATAAGAAAAGAGAGTGTAATTAGAAAGAGTGAGATAATAAGGCTAGAAACATTAGAAAAGTGTTAGAATAAAAATATTAGCTCCAAAAATCCTAAAAGAAATAAGAACATAAGAATAGTTCTATTAAGAGATAAATATCCCCAAAAATAGAATTTCAATTTTAGGTGATAAGAGGTCATATTTAGAGTACTTTTATACATTTAGAGTCCATGCATACTAAAAATGTGGAAAAAACAACGTGTTTCCAAAGATGGCGCGTTTGTGGCTATATACACACGTTTTTTCCTATTTTGCCCATGCAGGCTTGTAGACTAGATGCCTTCCCGTTCTTTTGACTGGTTACATGACCATATTCTGAGTTTCTATCAGAGAGTTATGGCTGAAATAGTTTATTGTTTCTGTCAGGGTCTCTACACAGAGAAAACTGTGAGAAGGCAGCAAGTAGTCTCAAGGTAATCCTAGAGATTGAGATGCATATATCCCTTCATTTTTATCTAATATCTCAGAAAAGAAGCTTAGATTGCTATAGTTTTTCGGAGGAAGAGACCAAAACTCCATAGCTTTTCTTTTAGAGAAAGAATAGTATGCCATAGCCCTGTAAGAGAAGGCTATTTTGCCATAGATCTTAGAAAGAGAGAAGAGTCACAGTATGAGTAAGAGGAGATAAAGCTTGGAGATGATTGGATGATTTCAATCATAAGACAAGGTATTAGAAGACTCTATTCTCATATGTCAAGTTCTAAAGCTCTTGTTAACAAGCAAAGGCAACGATAAACGATAAATTTCTATAAGGTATACACATATTTTGTTTTTCAATTATATATCATTCTTAGGAGTTGAGGTATGGCCCCGGCTTCTCTATTGATTGTTACAGTGATCTATTTGATTGATTTACCATTTAAAGTTTGTATTCTTTTAAACAACAGCATATGTCTTAATAAAGAATATCTTATCGTCGCAATCTCAAGTTAAAATGCTAAAATCTTTGTGAAAAGGATTGTTTTCTTAAGAAGATAATATGGATTCTAGTCCTATGGTTTAGTTGAGTAAATGGATTGCTATCTTAGTTAAATTAAGGTACAGGTACAACTCTCCCTACCTTGACGCTGCCTCGTTCTTGTGCTTGTATAGCCGGATGGCGGAGACGTTAGTAAGGCCCGGAGTTGGCCCATGGTATCCCTCATACCATTGGGAGAATGAGGTTTGCCGATTGAGGCAAGTGATTGTGATGCTGCCTAGTTCTGAGGGCCCAGGCTAGTACGGTAAATTAGCCCACCGTAGTGCGCAGACTCCCTCTGAGGGGTGGGAGGATCGAGCGATGGAGCATGAGAGGGCGACAGGCCGGCTTGAGTCCTCGCCCCAGCGGCCCGACGATGAGGTGTATGGTCCCGTAGGATTTTGCCCAGCATGTAGAGGCTGGAAGGCCGAATTCTAGATCATCGACGGTATAAAGGAAAAGATTAAGAGAGCCGGTTTGGCTTGTATGGAATTGATTCATGTATGAACCTTTTTTTATATATATCTTGTCTTTGGCATGATTGTATTGTGTAAAAAGGCTGTTTTAACAAACCTTGTGAAAAGGGCCTTACTTAAGGAACATGTTTATATATGTCAAACAGTGTGGTAGGATTAATTAGAAAACAAATTGACGCATGAGTAGGGTGGAAAGTGGGAGAATGGAATGCCCCGACGGCACCATCCTACGGACGGGTGGACCTGATTAGTCGGGTAGCTTTCCAACATATTAAGTGAAAGCCCTACGTTAGATAAATAGATTCTTGAGCAATTCTATTCTAGAAGACTAGGCCAACGGCTGTGCCTTGCATGGATGAGGAAAAAAGCGTTGTCTCTAGGGATCAAGACTAGTAGTTGCCCAAATTATGATCAATTACCCTATGGGTGATTTGATTTTTAGAAGACCACGCTCCCCCTGCGGGATAGAACTACGTCTTACCTATGAATCGTATCTTTGAATCTCTACATGGTCAAGGTGTCGATGAGTAGGAAATTTTCTCCAAGATAAGACTTAGTGGACTATCTTAAGTGTTTCCCCTATTCTTGGAAGGGGGGAACCTTACAGATACACCTCCGGAGGATTTAGTCGATTCCTTTCTTGTAAAGCTGACCAGCTATGACTTGGAAGTATCGGCTATGGATTGCAATATGCTTCTACTGATCTTTAAAAAGATTATTCTCCATCAGACCTATGACAACAAATGTTAGCATTTCATCATACCATGTCTGGGGGATGGGGATGACTGTGTCAGTTGTGAATAGCTCAGCATCTAGTAGGTTATCTGCTACTCCGATTAGGACTACTCCACACTCAAGCTGGGATAAATAATCTATCACTTTCATTTTTTTACATTTTGAGATGAAAATATTTTTTCCCCTCCAAAAAGCTTGTATTTCAAGGGTCACATCAGAAGCCTGTATAAGGAGTCCTCAGTACATCCATAACTAACTATCAGGTCCCCACAACCCCATAAACATAACTAACTGTTAGGAACCACTACATCCATGAGATCTCAAAATTATGGGGACCCCAAAATTTTTTTAAATTTCTTTCATAAATGCAATTTATTGATAAAAAAACTCCATGTTAGTATATTTGTATATCAAAAATATCATTTTCTACTCAAAAAAATGGATTTGTGTTAAACCTCTGACAACAAAGTTTTAACAGTCTCTCTCACTCTCTCTCTCTCTCTCTCTCTCTCCCTCTGAGGATCTCTTTGCTTTAGCTTCTTCCTCTACTTAGCTATGGAGCTTTTGCAAACTATGTGTGTAGCCCCTTATGAAGCTAGAAAATGGAAGGTTGATTTACACATTCGTATTCCTGAAGAGTATGGCAGCTCTAAAAAAACATCCTACTGATGCACAGTCTGTCCAAGCTCATAGGATAGCTAAGGGAAAAAATGTAGATCTTTGGGTTAATGGGCATCTCTATCCAATTGACCCTCCATTAAGAGCAAACCCTCCTTTCCGCGATTTATCATCTTTTATGCAATTTATTGGTGAAGGAGAGCTTGGCTTGTTAGGGTACTGCAGAAGATTGACTACAAGTGGAGTTTGGCAAACCCATATTCTCCAATCTCAATTGCAAGCATCACAATTCACCCTTTTACAATGTCAAGAAGGACTTAAAACATCATCAGATAAAATGAAAGAGATCCTCGCAAAGAATGTGGAGATGGATGCAAAGATTCAAAGGCTAGAGGAACTTATCAAATGACTTAAAGCAACGCCAAATGGTGCTCGTGAGATGCAAAAAGACATTGGCTGCTGGTATAGAATCTCTTGTGTTTAAAGGTGGAGCACGGAAGAAAAGGATTCGTACAACAAAGTAAGTAACATAAACTTTCGTGATTTAAACAAAAGTCATGATTTGTGTTCTGCCAGGAATTTTCTGCAAGAGGTTCTAACAAAGAGGGATGGAAGGATTTTTCAAAGACATTCTCAATACCAAGGATATTCTCTCAATTATTACTAACCCTCATCGTCTTAAAATATGCCAAGCTGTTGTCAGCAATGTGGTGAGCAAGATTACCACCTCCATCGATTCTTCATCAATTCAACATGCTTGTGATGTGGCTAGAATCAGCATGAAAGGGTACCAAGCAATCCATCAAGTTGTAAAAGATGCAATTCTAAGACAAGGGATCACTGCTTTATTTCCTACACTCAAGGTGATTCATAATGTCAAGTATCAATAATAATGATGATGTGCAGCGAGCTATAGGACAATTTTATCACGTTGAGGGCACACTAACATTAGACACAGGGCCGAGCAGAAAGAAAAGCAAGACAACAAGTATTGAATTTCACTATGATGTTTACAATAACATCTTTGTTCATATTGAGAGATTAAAACAAGCTATGGTGAAGTTCTATGGTCTTTCACCAGAAGGTGAGAACTTGCAATTGCTACTATTCATGTTTTTCAATATAAAATGAAGACGATCATTTTATTTTGAATATTATAAATTACGGTTTATTTGCAGTTTTGGGGAGCACACTTTCATTTGTGCCTTAAGCTAGATGAGGGCCAAATTGTGAAAAGTCGGAAGCTAGAACATATGAGCATTACGCTCATGAATGAGGCTATGATATGTGTATGGGAAAAGACTACCAAACCAAGTTTTAGTGTGCAATAATCTAAGAAAGAGGTCCCAAAGGAGACACATGAGGTATTGACATGGATGTTTGAAAGGACTCTCTGGATAATAGATGTAATCAAAAAGCAAATTGATGGTCAACTTTTAGATGTAGAAAACATAAGAAAGTTCAAGGTGGATTGGCATCTTGGGGAGATTTGAAGACAAGTAAATGCATGATGGGTTGTGCTCAAGGCGCGACATCAAGATGGCCTTGTCCATACTGTAATGCTCAAATTGATATTCCTAGGAAGAAAAAGACAAATGGAAAAGATATGCAGAAGGTTAGTTCTATTGGGAAGAATACCTCTCGAAAGGTCCCAAGAAAGCGAAGAAGCAACAAGAAGATGCAATAGATCCAACCAAGTCAACTGATGATGAAGATGAGGAACAAGATGGGTGGAAGGTGTCATGTCTCCTGATATGCTAGGAGAACCAAACATGAATTCAAATTGGATCCCCATCATTAATTTTTGACTAAAGAATATTCACTTTTGCACACTTCATGCATTCATGAGAATCTTCGATCGATTGCTTAAGTGCCATATCGATTATGCATTCACAATGCCTACACAAGAGAGGAAAGTTGCAGCTCTTGGTAAATTAGAGCATCTTTTAAATTCTCTGGACTGCCATGGCGGAAACGTGAAAATTGAAGTGAATAAGTAGGCCTCTGGTATGTCATACGAAGTTGATCGAAAGGTCTCCATGATTGGAGCAAAGGCAAGGAGATTTTCGAAGAAGCCAGCAAACATAGAGAATTCAAAGAAGACGGAGACACTTGTGTGCAATCACCACAAATGTAGATTGTCCAATGCAAGCTCTTGTAAATATGCGCAAACAGCTTTGGATAAATTTCAATAACATGGTTCGCATTATGAATCAAAGTAGCACAACTGCCCAAGAACGAGCATCATTCCAACAACATATCATAGAATTCACCAAAAGTGTGCTAGGTGCTTGGGGAGAGAGTAAAGTAACACACTATATGGTAAGTTATACAATAAAAAAAATAAACAGGTGTTTTAACCTAGACTTTTTCTAATTAAATTCTATTGTCATGTGTACAGCACATAGTTTATGCACATGGTGCGTATTTCATGAACAAGTATGGATCGCTCGCATGTGGAGTACCCAAGGGATGAAGATATCACATTATAAAGCAAGAGGGGTTTATTTCAAAAATACAAGGCATGGAGGTGGAGCTTATGTAGGAGGAACACGTACAAACTATCTACAAGAGATGTTCAATTGGTTTTATCGCACAACCTTTGGAAGGGTATTGGTTAGGGAGCGGGCCCAACAATCAAAGCTTGCGCAAGAGGTATGCAAGGCTACAAAAAATCATGCTCGGCTTGAATGGTTACAGACCAATGCTCCCCATAAGCATGGTGCTTAGCGTGCATGAATGAGGAGACAAGGGAGGCGTTGGGTTGTGCATGCACCGACACAAATCTAGATGTAATAAGGCTAAGAAAATAAGTTTAGCTAGGTTTTTTTTTGTCCTAAAAAAAAACTATTAATAGTTCCTTCACTCACTTCATTTTCATTTCACTTTTTTAGAGAGCTTGAGCTCAAGATCTATGTAGACACCCACATAAGGACACCAGCACATCACCATGTTAGCACAATAGGCATAGTCATACATGGATATGGCACGCACCAAGAACACCGCACGTGTTACCATGCCTTCACAAAAAACACAGTGCAAGGCACCCAACGACTACATATTGGCAACACCATGGAAGAGAGTGACCCCTGGGATTCTAGGACATGCCCAACGGGATCACCAGAGTCTAGCCCTCCAGCAACACCAATGCACACACATATGCAGGCCCTTCTAGTGGGAGCAAGCGCATGAGGAAGACCCCACACGATGTAGCCACCCCAAAGATCAAGACAGAGAGAGTGCAATGATGACACTTGGTTTAGATGAGGAATATCTCATATCATGATCATCTTTCATCATGTTGTCATCTAACCGTATTGCTTCTTTACAACATTGATCGAATGTTTCCGGGTTGGATACAATGATCAAGTTGTGTAAGCTCTTATTCTTTAAGCCCATCATGAAACATCTCTTTAATTGAGCACCATTTAGTTTCTCCCATGGCTCACATCATGAGTTCAAGAGTTTTATCCAAAGGATAAAATCCCGAATGGTTTTGTTTTGTTTCTGCTCAATTGAAGAGTTCCATCGCTACACTCCATCGATCACCTTGTCTTGAAAAGCCATGGATAAAGGCTTTATTTAAGGTCCTAAAGTTTGTCTTGATCGTCGGCATCAATGTGATGAACCATTGACTAGCCTTTCCCACTAAGCATAGGTTCAACGCATTTACCTTGGTAGGGCAGTTTGGATTTCCAAAGGCTTCACATCTCTATTTAAACATTTGAATGAATTGAACAGGAGCAGTTGTTCCATCATATTTGCCCATGATTTTTGAAATCTGTACGGTCGTGCTTTTGTATGAGTCATTGAGGCCGTGTTTTTGTATGAGTCATTGAGGCCATGTGTGAGTGCTCTTGTGGATAGGGACTCACTTAGTCCTTGGGCAATCCGCGACACTTCTTGTTCGCCAATCCTAAAGACCAACCCACCGAATTTGAACTAGAACAACCCACATCCCACTCATCTGCATCCCACTCACATGTATCCCACTGAGAAGAAGAATCACTCACTCCTACCACCCCAACCTCACCACACCACTATTCATACCAATGCCACCACCACCACCACCCCCACATCCCCTTTCTCTCCGCTACCTCAGCGCCATATGTAGCGACCATTTATCAACTCCAAGTACCCAAAATCCTCGAATGATGTAAATGCTCACATCTTGATGTTCAACATCGCTTGGTGTGTCAATGTACCTGGCCCAATTGATAAGCACCTCAAAAAGGTTGCCATTAGGCCAAGTAGAGTTGCTACACTTGATTTTCTTGATATGTGTCATTCATGGAACAACATGCAAGATAAGGATTACTGTGCAAGAGTTGTGTCTAAGGATGATGTTAGTCATAGGCTAGTCCGCCGAGCCACGGGTCAAGGCCGCAAACAACAGTAGCTGCATGTCAGCACCATCAATTGTTAGAGCTTGCCTACGTTATTGCAAGAAACGACGCTTCCTTAAACACCCAGCCGCCGCCGGTGCATCTTATCAACAACACAGTATCCGCCGCCGCTGAAGGATATTGCAAGCAGACACTATAAACGGATAAGCCACCTTGCAAAGGCTAGTTGTCGATTTTATTACTTTATAATTTGGATTGAATAAGCAAGATCGTTCCTTTTTCGTTATCTCTCTTGTACATTCATCTTCTTGATTACACGTCTCTATGTATTTCTGTCTATTTCATACGTTATGATCATTAAAGTTATCTGTTAAGGTCATCATGTCCTTGCATTGTTTATTAAGTGGGCAGCCCCAGTGTAGTGTTTAGTGATCAGTGTGTTGCGTTTGTTTTGCGTTAGATTCATATTTGTTTGGTGTATGTTATGTGCATAACTAGTGACTTCAGTAGGTTGCTGTGGGAATAAGAGGTCATATTTCCCTGCCAACACTTTGGCGACCATGTTCCTTTTGTTCCTTTTTGTTGTTTCCATTTTTCTTGCTTCCTGATTGCCAGTGTTTGAATATCTTCCCCTTGCTTTCAAACCCGTCCCTCATGTTAGCATGTGAATGGTGCTACTTGCAGCGCAACCAAGCGCGACACTTCTTATTCCCAATCTTGATGACCAACCCACCGAATCTGAACTAGAACAACTCTCATCCCACTCATCGACATCCCACTCACCTGTATCTCACTGAGTAGAAGAACCACTCACTCCTATCCCAGCCTCGCCACCACTATTCATACCAACGCCACCACCACCACCACATCCCCTTCCTCTCAACTACCTCAGCACGATGTAGCGACCATCTATCAACTCTAAGTACCCCAAAATCCTCGGATGATGCAGATGCTCACATCTTGATGTTTATCGCTTGGCGTGTCAATGTACATGGCCCAATTGATAATAAGCAACTCACAAAGGTTTCCATTAGGCCAAGTAGAGTTGCTACACCTGATTTTCTTGATATGTGTCATTCTTGGAACAACATGCAAGATAAGGATTACTGTGAAAGAGTTGTGTCTAAGGATGATGTTAGTCGTAGGCTAGCCTGAGCCACGAGTTAAGGTCGCAAACAACAATAGCTACATGTCAGCACTGTCAACTGTTAGAGCCCGCCTACTTTATTGCAAGAAACGACGCTTCCTTAAACACCCAGCCAATGCATCTTATCAACACAGTACTGAAGGATATTGCAAGTAGACGCTATAAAAGGATAAGCCACCTTGCAAAGGCTAGTTGTCGATTGTATTACTTTATATTGGATTGAATAAGCAAGACCGTTCCTTTACAAACTATATACTATATTGGATTGAATAAGCAAGACCGTTCCTTTACAAACTATATACTAACTATATACACTATGTAATACTACATACTATATCTTATAACTCTACAAGCTATAATACTTATATCATACTATATTAATAATATTGTATTGTGCTAACTAATATATTAACTAATAACTATAACTATATAATACTGTCTTAGACTATATTAACTATTTGATATATTACTAACTATATATTAACAGGACAAAGTCCTAAGTGATTTAATTCATGGATATATTATGAGAGTAGTCATTGTAATAGAATTAAGCCTCTTATATGCCTAAAGTGCCTGATTGGCCACAGTTTATGTCAGTGTGAACACTTATGGCCATGTATATAACTGTGCCCGACTAGCCACAGTTTATGTGAGTGTGAACACTTATAGCCATGTATATAAGTGAATATCTCTCATAATACAAGGATATTCTTCCATTGTGCAATAGAGCCTTGCGATTGCTAATCACTCTCGCTAATGCATGCTAGTGAGTGTGTGTGAGTGATGTGACATGAGAGGAGGGATGAGTACACATAGTGCAACGCGGCAGTGTGACAACGCTCACCCCAGGAGATGCGGTGGGATTTCTTCTCAAGGAGTTTAGAGCTTAGAGACCTCAAGGGTTATGAGCTTGGCCATTGGAAAGATCCTCACAATAGTTGCGGTTCACCAGGTAATCTCTTGTTGGATGTGTTTCAAGGAGGAATAGGGTGAGCCATAACAGTAAGGATCTTATCTTCTAAAGAGGTTCTTGAGAAAGCACGAGTGACCATGTGCACTCGAAAAAAAGAGCCACAAAGATTGGCAAGCGAGATAGTTGTGTCACTATACAAAGTGGATTTGATGAGGGGATTTTACAAATGTGCCGTCTTCCTTATCTCATGAGGACAATGTTAAAAATACAAGTGAATAGAGTGTGTGCGGGAACAAGCCCTTGGTTAGAGGCTGTAAAAGAGAATGAGTAAATGTAAGAGAACCTGTGAAAAGGTGAGAAGAATCTACTAGGAGAGAATAAAGGGTAGTATGAGAAGATTTAGGAAGTGTGGAGATATTTTGGGAAGTGTGGATATTCTGGGAAAAGTGAAGAGGTGGAGAGAATCATCGAAAAGGGGTGGAGTGAATCAAGGAGAAATCAATGCGATTTGATGCTTGATGTAAACTCTATAAATTGAGGCATTGCCCTAATGAGAATTTGCTGGTTTTTGAGTATCCATGCCTACATTAATCTATTTGTTAATTACCCCTAATTATATCTTAATTATTTACTAATCACTTTGTTAATGATGTTGATTCTAGTGTTTGATCCACCATAGCTCATCAAAATGCCCTAATTTCAACATGGTATTAGAGCCATGCTAATTTGTGAGCCCATTATCTTGCTAATTATTTTGCTAATTAGAATTAGTAGAAAATTATAATTTTCCCTCTTTTTTCAACTCACCTCTGTACCCCCAGCCAGTGGAGGAGCTCCCTCTCCTTGCACACATAAAATTAGGCCAAACCCTTCTAGCACATGATAGGTATTTCATAGCTCTTCAATGTCATCCAAACAACGTAGCAAACCGCCACCGAATGAAGGAGAAATTGCTGTTTTAGCAGTCTTCATTTTTCAACAGAATATCTCAGATCTACACTCACTCAGGGTGAATCACTCTAATTCCTCTTAGCCCAAGGTGTTTTCAAGCATGCTCTACAAGCTGGTGAAGACAGAATTTAGTTTCATCAAGCCTACAGTGAGATCCAAGCTCTTCATCAAATCTGCAGGGTGACGTTGGTAAAATAGAGATTAAGCTTTCAATATTTGGTCAAATCTTGTGTTTATTGGCTTAATCCTCTACTAGGCTCATTGCTATTGATGACTTTGAAAGCATTTGAGCGCATTTGAAGTCTAAGGCACCAGATCTAGACTCCCCACCTACTCTGTTTTTTGCACACAAAACGGTGGATTAATTTACTAATCAGTGTTGATTAATCAATACTAATCACTATATTATGGTGCAATTGAGGGTTCAAATTAACCATTAGTATCTGATACAGATCCCTATAACTTTAGATTGCAATTCAGAGTTGGTTTGATACTCCAACCATTCCGTACAAATTGGTTACCCTTGATTTAATGTAATTTCTGGTGATTTTATGTTGATAAATTTGTTGTAATCATCTATTAAACACCAGATTGAGTTGTAAAAGGGTAGACACTACCCTTGAATCTTGAAATTGGATCAAGACGTAAGACCCCCTTCATATCACCATGAGTACAGCACAGGAAATAGCCAAATTTAATGGGGAGCAATTTTACACATGGTAGACAAAAACCATGTATTTGCTCATGAGGAAAAATCTGTGGGGATTAGTTGAGGGAAGAGATGAATGCCCAAAGAGAGGAGAAAATGAGTGGAAGAGTAGGAATGAAAAAGCATTGGGACTTATTGCACTCAGTTTAAATGATGAAATCATTCATCACATCACAGGGATACAATGGGCAAAAGGTGCATGGGATGAACTCAATAAATTATTTGGCACATAAGCAAAAAATTCAAAGATAAATCTGTTAATGCAATTCTACAAATTGGACATGAAGGAAAGTGAACCTTTAATCACACACTTGAACAAATATAAAAGCATTAAGCAACAGCTTTGCTGGCAGCTACTATTGGCAAAATGGTAAAAGATGATGAGGCACTAGCAGTGCTTCTGAAGAGTGTGGACAAAGGTGAATATGAAAATATTGTAAGAATGTTCCTGAATTGAAGCTACACGAGATAGAAGCAGCTTTACTAGAGTAAGAGAGCAGAGGCAAAGAGAAGAAATGGCTCGACTCAACAACAGGAGAAGAAAAAGCATTCTTCACCACAACCCGAGGAGGATTCTCTCAAGGATGAGGACAAGAAAGAGGCAGAGTAGGAGGAAGGACCTTCACTTGCCACAAATGTGGAAAGCCAAGACACATGGCGGAGACTGCTATAGCAAACCCAGTGGAGAAGGAATGACATCGGCAAACTTCATGGAGGCTCCAAAGGAAGTGGAGTCGGATCATCTTTTCTGAGAGAGAGAGAGAGAGAGAGAGAGAGAGAGAGAGAGAGAGAGAGAGAGAGAGAGAGAGAGAGAGAGAGAGACCCCACAACCCAATGTAACCTGCCCCAACAAAGTAAAACCACCTCTGAGCCACCGATGATGTAGGCCATGTGGTAGATAGATGTATGTGTGAGCACTTTAGTCAAGGTCGCGAGCAACTATAGTAAACCTTGGACACATAGAGAGAGAGTGTGTCAATGACTATGAGTTTAGGGACTCGAGGCACTGGTCGCAGGCTATCAAGTAAGAGAGAAACTTGATATAGGGTCCAGGTGTGCTAAGTTAACTTGAGGGGAGGAGTAGACACTAGTCGCGGACTATCAAGTAAGGGGAGGCAAACTTGGTATAGGGTCTAGGTGTACTAGGAGTATTCACTTGAGGGGAGGTGTTAAAAATACAAGTGAATAGGGTTTGTGCGAGAACAAGCCCTTGGTTAGAGGCTGTAAAAGAGAATGAGTAAATGTAAGAGAACCTGTGAAAAGGTGAGAAGAATCTACTGGGAGAGAATAAAGGGTAGCATGAGAAGATTTAGGAAGTGTGGAGATATTCTGGGAAGTGTGGAGATATTCTGGGAGATATTCTGGGAAAAGTGAAGAGGTGGAGAGAATCATGGAAAAGAGGTGGAGTGAATCAAGGAGAAATCAATGGGATTTGATGCTTGATGTAAACTCTATAAATTGAGGCATTGCCCTAATGAGAATTTGCTGGTTTTTGAGTACCCATGCCTACATTAATCTATTTATTAATTACCCACTAATTACATCTTAATTATTTGCTAATCACTTTGTTAATGATGTTGATTCTAGTGTTTGATCCACCATAGCTCATCACAATGCCCTAATTTCAACATTCCTCTTCACCATTGGCCATCCCCTTGCGTTTCTTCTTGGTTTTTTGTTTCAATCCATGCATGCACCAAGGGCTTGGATGAGTTGTATTTGCACCCTGAGTGCAACCTAGCATACACTTAATTGTCTTGAGATCCCTACCAATATGCCAATCAACACATCAAAGCTCCCTAAACCATCAACATCCAGCTTCTCACTGCCTATTTGTGACTTTATCATATCACTAACCTAAGGCAGCCTCTCAAAGACCCATGTTAGCACCTCGTGTGTCTCCTTGTTGGGAACCTCAAATGCTCCTAACCACCATATATCTTTCTCTGATTGAACACTGAATGATGGTTTAGTGTGTGAAATATTGTCATTCCCTTGCTCTTAAAAATTAACTATTCTCTCCCTCATCATCGGGCCCTTCTGTAAACAGTGGTTAGCAGATGGAGACTTAAAGGCTTCATGAGTGTGACACTCATTCTCTCTAGCCTTCTTCCCTTCACAATTCGGCACTCATCCAACTTCAGCACGAAGGAGACCTTGGAACCTTGGAGACTTAAAGGCTTCATGAGTGTGACACTCATTCTCTCTAGCCTTCTTCCCTTCACAATTCGGCACTCATCCAACTTCAGCACGAAGGAGACCTTGGAACCTATAAAACACGAAAATCAAACAAAATGTTAAGTTGTTCCCCATAAATGAGCACAAAACTAATGCATGCAATGTTACAAAACCTACTTACATCTAGAAGGTAACCCATAGAACAATATCATTGCCTTTTGTAGCTTTCATATTTCAATAAAAATTTTGTTGAACTCATTGAATTCGAATGAAAAATTACCAGTCAAAGTCTTCTTCTTTCCCCATGCTACAATGCAAAGTGTATCGTTGATGTGGTAGTAATTCCCAATCATGCATTTTACATCTTCATTGCTCACTCCCTTTGCTAGACGAACCTTCTTTGGTGACAAAAAAAGGTTATGTGTGATACCTTTCTTACGAAGGGTGTCTCCAAGCAATTGATGAAGAGCTTTGTAGTCCTTCGTTCTAATGCCTACCTCATCACATGCATTAACAACATCAACACTGTTGATACTTTAGGAAACCTCTTGTATGATTTCATTGGAAACAGCCCTACATATCTTCTTGTGGGGATCCCTAATCATTTTAAGCACATGCTCCCTCGTGTTGTGAAAGAGCACAAGAGCTCATTACAATCCCCGGTTTGATAAAAAACTGTGGCATCTTGAAGGAATACTCTAAAAACTAGCAAAATTACATTCACATTACACAAGTGCACACATGATTTACATTGGCATTTTGAATTGGAAGTGCTATAGAGAATAAGAAAGAGGTGCCATATTGTGTTGCGTGAATTCTCTGCTTATGAGCACCCCCCCAATGGCAAGTGTTTTGATGTGTCAAGGAAACTGGAAATTACAAGGGAGAGTGGAACGGTGGTGTCCTTTCATCACCTATGTTGGTGCCTCCAAATAGGGACTTAAGGGATAATAGCTGGAATCCCATAATTCCTTTCCCTCTTTGGAATTTTCACTTTTGTACTTTGCATGCTTTCATGCGTATCTTTGACCTCCTCTTAAAGTGTCACATAGACTATGCATATCTTTGACCTCCTCTTAAAGTGTCACATAGACTATGCATTCTCACTATGCGTGGTAAAACTTGACAGGATGGAATTTTCACTTTTGTACTTTGCATGCTTTCATGCGTATCTTTGACCTCCTCTTAAAGTGTCACATAGACTATGCGTTCTCACTATGCCTGGTAAAACTTGACAGGATGAGGCGATTGCTAGAGTGGAGAAGATTTTAAATGACATTGGTTGCCATGGGGTAATGTGGAGATACGAGTTAACCAAAACACCTCTGGAGTTTTACATATGGTTTCTCAAACGGTTTCAATGAGTGAAGGCAAGGCGAGAAGGTTTCTCCAGAAGCCTTTCAATAAACAGGACAAGATTCAAAGAAATGCAGACATGCAATATGTCGAGGAAGGTGAAAATGTTCCTGCAAAGAGATGGGATCTGCGGTGGAAAGACCTTTTCCTCTTTTTCCTTGTAATTGTATGGATTCATCTCTAGTAGGTTGGTTTACATGGGCTCTTGTTTTCAACCTTATTTGATGGGTTTATTTGTTTCCAGATATTTTTCCTTCCAGCTTCATTGAGGAGCAGCGTGTATGAAGCCTAATAGGGACATTCTATGCCATTCATGCTCATATAGGGGATGAAATACTCTCCAACATTTCCCCTTCTAACCTTGCTCTTTGGAAAATTTTCTTCTACACACACAACTATGTAGTGCCCACACATGCCAATGGGTTTGGTAAGCTTGAAGAAATCCCCTCCCCTCCTCTCTCTAACACTGAACTTGATGTTTGGACTATGATTGTGTTGGAAATATTCCAAACATAAACCCAATATTAAATCCTAAGCTTGAAGAAATCCCCTCCCCTCCTCTCTCCAGCACTGAACCTGATGTTTGGACTATGATTGTGTTGGAAATATTCCAAACATAAACCCAATATTAAATCCTAAGGTTCAAAGGTTATTGTTCATGTAACTTCAACATTGTAAAAGGCATAAAAATCCACTCAAAGGGGTGAAAAGTAGGCACCCTCCTTTGTACAGAATCAAGGAGAAATATGGAGGCAGTGCCCACCTACATTCTCTACACCTCTCCTACAATCACTCCACCTCTCCACATTCCTTTCCACCTCTCCTATATTCAAGGATGTACACTTGGCCTATACAAAGACACCTTTGGGAATGAGAAATCAGTTCTTGTGTTTTGATTCATACCCTCTTCATGCTTGTGTAATTAATTTAATCATATCTTAATCATATTGCTAATCATCTTCTAGTGATGGCATACACATGCTTTGATCCACCATACTTACATGATCCACCATAGTTACATGCATTAGGGGAAGGTTGAGGTCTATAAGGGCCCTTTAAGATGTGTAAGTGGTCATTCAGGCACCTAGGTATGCTCAGATTATAACCTTAGCAATTTAGACTTTGTTAATAAGGGGCCTAGTTAAGGTATGTATTTACCCATTCTAATCAATATGTCCCCCATAACTCATTGATCTAGAATGGAAGTGATGCTACTCCCCTTACCTCTTGCTCTCCTCATTCTATGGGAGCCCACCCACCCTTCCCTTGCTTGATTACGCTTATATGGATGCTTCCCTTTCCTCCTTCATGGATGAAAAATGTTCTTGCTTCCCTTTTCAATCTCAAACTGAGTCTTTGAGTCTTTCCTTGTGCAGCATGTTCAAGAGCAAATTGCATCCTAGGGTTATGTACAGGATCTTCATCACTGATCCAGGAATCTCTTTCAAGCTCAGAGATCACACAGAGAGCAGTGCAAACATTGCAAAATGGTTCAATTACTATAATTTTAAAGTAGTTGATGTCATCTTCCTACCATACCACTCCAAGTAAGTACACATAGATTTCAGATTACACAATACTTTGCTTTTTTGGTTCCTTTATCATTCTGGTCCTTATATTATTCTTCTTTTTGTAGCTCTCATTGGAGTTTCGTTTTTCCATTGACCTTGAACAAAAGAGATATTATACATTTAACTCTCTCCAGGGTAACCACCAGGAGCTAGGCCTATAAGTCTTATCCTTAATGTATTCTCATGAAACTTTGGATGCTAATTAGGGATTTAATATTCACATGATCACAAGATTTTTGTGATAATAACACATGTGAACAAGTTATTCACATGTTCTCATGTTACCGTTCATAAAATAACAGGTCACTTGCCATTTGGGAACCCCTTAAAAGCTTGGCTACACATGGGAATAAGCTATTCACATGTTCTCATGTTACCATCTTCACATAATAGCAGGTCAGTGGCCACCTAAGAAGGTTTTTTATGCCCGACAAAGATAATTTTTTTAGGCCCTTTGAAAGCTTTGTGAATATAACATGTGATCACAAGATATTTTGTGTTATTAACACATGTTATTAACATGTTCACATGTTTTCATTTACGTTAGTGAAATCCCTGATGCTAATATCAAAGAAATTTGATAGTTCTCACATTTCCTTTCGTATTGTAGTGGCTTGAAAAGACTTTTTGATGCTGTGGACTTATGTCCTCCAAATACAAATTTACTCAACCTGATTGAACCAATTGCACTGCAAGTTGGAAGAACACTAATCTTATTTTATCTTCTGTATAGAGAACTGTTTATCTTTATTGATATTCTCATAATTTATTAACAGACACCACAACAAAAAGACCCATATACTTGTGGATGGAGATTACTTATAGCGGCTAAATACATGTTGGACTCCTACTTTGGAGAGAAGCAGCCTGAGTTTGTAAGTCAAAAGATTCACAATCATAAATTTTTTTAACATAAATGCAGTCAGTTTTTGAAAGTAATATTTTCTTTTTTGCAGATGCAAGAAGATAGTTTTGGCTCTGACTATGTCTATAGTTTTAGAGCCAATACAATTTTGAGGTTGCTAGGACTTGCTTCTCCTATTCCTGCATCTCCTCCAATTCTAAACCATCCAATATCCCCTTCCAATATTGATGTAGAAGTGATTACTGAGCAGAAAGATGATTTCAAATCATTCAATCTAAATGATAACATTCTTGATGGGTTCTAGAAAGTTTAGGAGTAGCCTTCCAAAGTGCCTGAGGAGATGAAAATGGAAGATGAGCCTCTCCCACGAAATATGAAGTCTTCGGATATAGTTGAGGAGCAAAAAGAGAACCCGAGGGAGAGCCATATCTACAAGGAGCCTTTATCTGAGTTTTTTGACCAAAGCCAACAAGCTCAGTAGCCTGAGCTAGAAACCCAAATATAGGATTATTTGTACATCTGTAGATATACCCTCCTCTGTACATCTGAGAACAACAACAGCAAATGCAAAGATAAATGCAATCACTTTTTCTCAATGGATCACTTCTTGATTTGAAAATGCTAAGAATTCTATAATGCTTTTACTGTCTGCTAAAAGTATATATGAATTGTCTATTGTACCTGAGTTCAAGATGATGGAACTCTCTGAATTGTTCTGCTTGCAATATCTCTTCATTGTATCTTGCTGTCTCTTCTTTGCAGTATTTGAAACAAAATCACAATTTGAAAATGAGATGTCTACATTTTTTGAATTAAAATTTTGATAAAACAATTTTGCCAAACTTGAATGAGTACTTTAGGAAACTCAGTTTACCTTTTTGTTGTTTAAAATGAATGAAAATCCCATGCAGACACTCCCTTCAGTCTCGTTTATAATGTTATTCCGTAATCGAGAGAGTGTGCAGTATCTTCCAAGTGTGATGGGGATGCTATTAAAATGCCATTCTCGACAACATCTATATCAATAATATCATTTTCTAGATATGTAGAGCTCTCATCTTGTTCCATTGGTACTAGTCGTGTACCTATCATCCTGCTTCGTTTATAGTAAAATGAGAAAATAAAATTCTGGGAGGCAAACATGTACTTGAGATTGGTTGTGTCATGGACAACCTCACAATACATAGTGTTGGCCATAATTTTATCCCAACCATCATCCAAAAATTTTGGAATGTCATCACAGCCTTTTGCTTTAAAAGAAAACATAGTCTTACAAACTCTGATTGAATATTCTTGAAAAATATCTATGAAAACATTGACAGGTATTAAGACTGTGATTTTGACTATTCTTGTTGCAATATTTGGTTTCAATTAATGCTGCACTTCTGCATCTAGTTTGGCTCTATATGCCTCTATTATACTTCCATCGGGAACAAGCCAGTCTATTATATTCCATTCCAAAAAATCTTGCCTTTGTAATATGCCATAAGAATGAGCATGGTCCAATAGTTGGTAGAAGTGATCATAGAAAAAAATACCCGCTTTAGCCAAGTCTCTTACAGATCTACCTTTGTACTGTAGCTCTCCTATCGTGCCATGTACAACATTGAAGAATCCTAAAATGCATTCCATTGGTTGCCACTCCTCGTATGATGAAGGATATAGATCTGAAACATTCAGAAAGATCATCTTAGTTATAAAGAGAGAAATAATTATGCCTTGAAAATAATTTAAGTTATATTATGTGTTTACAATTTGGTCTATGATGTGGAAGATAAGCTAGATATTCTCGCAATTGAAGTTCTCGATGCATATAAACATGCTGCACCAGAATCTCTTTTACACATCTTCTGCCTTCTTTCACTCTAAAACCTTTTACTCTGCCTTTCCAGGATGTCAGGAAAGTACTCATGTCGTTGATTGTTGCTTTTTACTCTTCTTCCTGATCCTCTTGGGTTGCAATAGTACCCAAGCTCCTTTTCCCACTTCAAACATTTTCCAACTAGCATTTGCTATTACAATATTGGAAACCTCTATGCTTGAAATCTGTGTGTGATAGGCCTTCATGGGTGGCAAAGATAAGTTTCGTACATCAACAGAGTCTTCACCATCTAAACCCACCGAACGTTTTCTAATGCTGCGTCCATTGTTTCTGGGTGCCATCTCAGGCTACGAATCTAACACACCCCTAATAGAAACCAACACAAAAGAAAGATAGTATGATGTTAGATTTCAATTAATCTAACATTCTAAGTAATGCAGATCGACTTAAAAGAAAGAACAAAAAGATATCCACAACAGGTGAAATGTTGAAGAGAGCAAATTACAGCAAAGCTATGGCAAGGAGAGATGCTTGTCGAAGATGGAATAGTCAGAGAATAAAGGAAATTGGATTCACGAGCGGGAAGTTTCAAACAGACTCTTACGCTTAAAGATGGTCTAAAATCTCATGATAAAGACATGCTGGAGAAGAGAATAAAAAACAAATCTCCCTATTCATCTCGCACGCTGCCACCATAAAGTACTGTTCTATTTTCTATTTTTCTCTCTTTTTTTGTGGATTTTCTACGTTACGTTGGCCTTCTCCTGATTGGTTGCGAGACATTTTCTCCAAACCCTAAAAGGCCCCAAAATGAGCTCCAAATTCTTCTAATGATTGGAAGCTACCAGAATAAAGCTTATGCATATGGCTAATGCATAAGTCTCATGCATGAGACTAAGGCATATGAACATCTCTTGAGAGAAGCATAGCTCTCTAAATGCTATCCATAGAGCATGGAAAACATAATAAACCCTAATCTTAAAACCTAAACCTACAAACCCTATAACATGTAAAAGCATAATAGAAGAAACATACAAGAAAGAGATCTCTTACCTTGTGAGGCTTGTATGTGTTGAAAACCTTCAAAATCAAACCAAAATAAGAAAAAAAGTATTAATAACAAACCCTAATCTTAAAAGCCCTAAAACTTACAAACCCTACAAACATGTAAAAGCATGAAAGAAGAAACATACAAAAAACCCTAGGTTACTTCTACCGACAATCATAGGTAGCTATCAGCATACATAGGAAGCTATCGGCATGCATTGGAATCTACACCGGCATGCCTTGGCAGCTACAGCCTACTACCAACATGCCTAGGCAGCTATCGACATGCCTTTGTAGCTACTGGCATGCATTGGAAGCTACTAGTATGCCTAGGTAGCTATTGACATGGCTAGGAAGCTACTGGCATGCCTTCTAGGCTACCGACATGCATAGGTAGCTACCGGCATACATAGGAAGCTATGGGCATACCTTGGAAGCTACCGGCATGCCTTGGAATGGAAGCTACTGGCATGCCTTGGTTTCTACCAGCATGCATTGGTGCAAATGTAGCTAACGACATGTATAGGTAGCTACCCGCATGCATTGGGAGGCTACCGACATAAAGCTTATGCATATGGCCTTATGCATATGGTTAATGTATAAGTCTTATGCATGAGGCTAAGGCATATGGCCATCTCTTGAGAGAAGCATAGCTTTCTAAATGCTATCCATAGAGCATGGAAAAAATAATAAACCCTAATCTTAAAACCTAAACCTAGAAACCCTATAACATGTAAAAGTATAAGAGAAGAAATATACAAGAAATAGATCTCTTACATTGTGAGGCTGGTATGTGTTAAAAACCTACAAAATCAAACCAAAATAAGAAAAAAAGTATTAATAACAAACCCTAATCTTAAAAGCCCTAAAACTTACAAACCCTATAAACATGTAAAAGTCTGAAAGAAGAAACATACAAGAAAGAGATCTCAAACCTACAGAATTAAACCAAGTCAAGAAAAAAAAGTATTAAGAAAATTCAAGATCTCTTACCATATGAAGCTTTAATGAAGAGCTCTTAATTAGGAAAAAAGAAGAAGGGAAAATACTCATAATGGTTAAGCTTCAATAAGAAGGGAAAAAGAAGAAGAAAAAAACTTAAAAGGAAGGAAAGAGAAAGGAAATACTCACAAGAAAGCTTTCATGGAAAGCTTGTTTGCATAGGAGATAAATGAAAAGAGTAGACATACCTTGCTTGAGCTTGAGGAGGATAGGGTAGGAGAGATAGAAGTGATAGATAGCAGTGTTTTTTGCTACTATACATGCTATTGGGCAGTGAAATTTTGATGCAAAGAGCACTGCTTATTAGCAGCGTAAGAAAACCCTTGATATTCTAAAAACGCTACAAAAAAACACTACTGTGCTCCTGATGTGTTGTAGTGTCCGAAGTTCTCCTTTAGTCCCCAGTGAGAAATCTATCCTTCAGGATCATTCTATTGTTCTCTAAGGTCAACTGACCTCACATCCACATCCCATGAGCCTTCTTGGATCTCTTGTCGACCTTCCTTTGCCTCATCTGCTGTCTGCAGCCAGCAAACTAAATTCTCCCTCAGAGTTCTGATATAGAATTCTACTTCCGAAACCTTCACAAAATCAAACCTTCTTCTCTGTGTCCGTAGACTGTCCCTAGCCCTCAGATACCTCCCAATTGTCCAAGATATTACTCACTTGGCTCTTTACTGATGACACTTGCAAGCCTTTAGTTGGTCAGACACTACAATGTACATGACTTACTAACCAAGCTCACTTACTGAAGTAGATTCTCTCCCCTCTGGGTCAGTTGGCAACTCTAAAACATCAGAACACTTTAACTAAGAAAGGTCCCAACCCTTTGGACACTTGGCTGACTCAAACCTAGCTACAACTACCATAAACTACCCTCAAAACCCATATTCTTCTAACTCCTGACTGTTGACATTCCCAATTTATCACACTTGGCTACCATAAACTACCCTCAAAACCCATATTCTTCTAACTCCTGATTGCTGACATTCCCAATTTATCAGACTTGGCTTATAAACACTTCAAACCAACTCAAACAAACCATAGCAAGGTTCCCACACCATCAGCTTACAGTTATGATGTCTAGCTGACACAAAACAGACACTATGGCCTCTACTCTCATTCTAACTTAGAACTATTACACAGTCATTACACTGGCACACTCACATATGTTTCATCTCCTCAAATGTAATGAAAATAGCACTCTCAACATAACAAAAAAAATCAAACCAAAAATTATGTATCCCAAACACTGCTTCAGATATACAAGAACTCAACACTATCTCAATAGCTATGAGATAATGGGCTAGTAGCATTAGACAAACACACAGAAAACATATAGTTTCCCCATCTATAGACTCAAACTATTATCCAAGCTATAGTGAACTCACTGAGAGTCAAACTGTGGGCTTCACCTAGACAATCTATTCATCATCCGATTGATCCACCATAGTAACAACTGAGTATAAATTGGGCAAAACCAAGTATCTAATAGAGAAAACTTCCTAAGATAGCAAGGGACGCATCTCCTGCTTGATTCTCTAGACCAAGACACCACCTTTTCTTTGATCTCCCCAGATTCACCTCAATTAAATTGTGCCTCAAGTTCTGCAACCTTTGTACACTAGAAGCTCACTCGTCTGTGCAGCAGTCCTGTCAAACTGGAGACCTTTTTCTCTTTGCTCACACCATCTTCTATCTTAGCTCCCTACCACACTCTCTCTCTCTCTCTCTCTCTCTCTCTCTCTCTCTCTCTCTCCCCCCCGCATTATCTTCAAATCTCCCTTTTCCCATCACCGCCTCGCTGCCTTCTCAAACCTTTACGTCGTCTCTCCTCGCCACCGCCATACACCTTCTATTTTGGTATTATGACACATTCTCTTATCTTCTCCCTTGCCACATTGTTACCCTTGACTCATTACACATCATCATTTACTTTCTATTTTTTTCACATCTCGTGTTTATTTTGGGCCTTGGGCACCTCTCACAATGTGTTGGAGAACAACGACCTATAAATAAATTACGAAAGCAAAAATTAATATGACCTAGTATAAAATTTACACATAATAAAAGATTGGGTTTAATTTTCCTCCACACAAGAGTGAGCCCAAGCTTCCTCTTGTTGTTTTTTAATCATATTACTTGAAATATCTTATGGAGCTCAAAATAGTTTTCTTTTTTACAAAGATATCGACTTGAAAAAAAATAGCTTGCTTTATTGAACGTGCTAATTTTACCCTTCATTTTAAGCAATGAATAAGCTAAAATAGGGTTACTTGTCGCTTTGGTTAGGATAACCATTATCGTGTGACATATCTTCAAACCAATCTAGAGCATAATCACCATCTTCGTTAGGTATCTTCTCAATGTTGTGAAGCTAAGCAACGAGCTCTTTTGAGGTCTTCCAACATTAAGAAGCAAAGTGACATGGTTGATTGCACTTTTGTAGAGCATGTAGGACAACGCTTTTTGGCAGTGTTAGTGTTGTGACTAATAGGCTTGGGCTGAATTACATTGCTTTGATCATTAACAATCTTTACATGTTGATTGAAAGTAGTGCATGCATTACTAGGTGCTACCTAAGGCTTTCTTTTTACATTAAAACTATTAAAAGAACATGACCCGATAGAAGTATCATAATGATGAGAAAAAGGTTACCGATTATTGTTAAAGCTTGAGGTTTGCCAAATACTTGAAAGAGAAGTGTTGAATTGATAAATAGGCTTGTGCAAACCTGTTTTGCATTTTGCATCATGAGCTCAAGCAATAGCATCATCAAGTGAAGTAGGCTTGAACATGTTTACCTTTGCTTGAATAGTTTCTTCAAGATTAGATTTGTAATGATATTGAATAGTATCTTCAGGCACTTCTTCGAGCATACAAAGTTAAACTAGAGTTTGCCAAAACTTCTTAGTGTATGGGGGTATCGTCTCATGGTCGGACATACTTAAATTGTCCCATGCATTATAAGCTTTGAGTGTAAATTATGGTCAGACATACTTAAATTGTCCCATGCATTATAAGCTTTGAGTGTAAACTGTGGTCGGACATACTTAAATTGTCCCATGCATTATAAGCTTTGAGTGTAAACTGTGGTGTTAAAAAGTTAGCATTTACTTGGCATTGGAATTCCTCCTAAGTAGGGGGTTTGTCATGGCTATTAGGGAGAACATTCCACCATAATGATGCATGATTAACCATATAGTTATTAGTAACACATTTAATCTTATTCCATTCTAAAATGTCTCTTCAAAAAAGTAATCATCTAGTTGACTTAACCATGAAAGCACAACACGAGCATCCTTTTTACCACCATCAAATTTGATAAAAGAAAAAGTACAACTAATCTTATTGTATATTTAAGATATTTGAGCATTGAAAGTAGCCTTGATGATCTTGGTCATGTATGCATCTTTAGAAGGAGGAGTAGAAACTTTAGTACCAAAACAAGGTGTTACTTGAGGACGGGGCTTTTTTATTGCTTATCTTGGAGTAATATTTCAAGAATTTGAATTCAATCTTCAAAGGTTGGTTATGGAAGTGGAGAATTGGAAAATCCACCATCTCAAACATTAGCAGCTTCATTGTTGGTATCATCATTGGTGGCTTGATTGAAATTGGCACCCGAATATATTGAAGTAAAGTGAAGAGGTTTGATTCAACTTGGTTAAGTGGTTGAACACTTGGCCAATTGCTAGAAAAAGCTCAAGAAAATTTTCACTTTTTTGAGATTTTTTGGTAATTTTTAGGGCCCTTTCAAGTTACAAAATAATAAAATTTAGGTAAAAACATGAATTTTGGGACCCAAAAATGGCTTTGCAAATTTCTAAAATTTATCAGCAAAGGAAGATAGGCACGGAGGCTAAAATGTTTTGTGGGCCCAAATTAAAAATAAAAATAAGCTTGGTAGTGTTGGAATTAGGGTTGCAGGAAAGCACACAAAGCTTGGAGAAGAAGAAGCAAGAATGCACACAACACAAAGTATTAGATTGTGTCAATGTACAAAAGATAAGTTAGCCCTAGAGTGATGGGTGTATATACAAGCCAGGGGAAAAAACCTCCTAAAGAGGGAAAAAGTGCCCCGGTGGTCCTAAGTGTGTTTACACACATCACTACCTATATATATATGGCAACAAATCCCCCCTGGGAGTGATGGTGTGAACGAGAACTGGCACTCATGTATAGGGGAGTGCCATGCCCGAAGTAGATCAGTCCGCAAAGGGGAGCAAGCCCAAAGCTTTGCGGAAAGCTTCGAACTTCTCACGAGGAAGCGCCTTTGTGAAAAGATCGGCGAGGTTGTCTTGTGTTAGCACATAGGCCAAGCTGATCTCTCCTGCTGAGAGTCTCTCCCTGACATAGTGATAATGCACCTCAATGTGCTTTGTGCGAGCATGAAAAACTAGGTTTCTCGCAACTGCCAATGCACTCTGGCTGTCAGTGAAGCTATATAGAGGTGGCAGACTCCAACACCCAAGTCAGCCACCATAAGCCGTCTAAGCCACACACACTCAACCATAGCTGTGAAAGCTGCCCTATACTTAGCTTCACAACTAGAAGTGGCCACAGTAGGTTGCTTCTTGCTCAAACAAGATATGCATGAGCTACCGAGCATGAAACAAAAACCACTTGTGGACACTCTTGTGTCATAGCAACCAGCCCAATCTGAGTCCGAAAAAGCATGTAAATCTGGCGGCAATGATCCCCCCTTGGGATAAAACAACCCAAGATGTATGGTGCCACTCAAGTAGCGAAAGATGCATCTAACTGCCTTCCAATGCTGAGACCCTGGGCTATGCATAAACCTGCTCACCTATGAGACTGCAAACTGAATGTCCGGTCTCGTAATGCATACACAAATGAGGCAACCAATAGCTGTCTGATAGAGTGTGAGATCAAAGTGATCTCCAGCATCATGAAGACTCAACTTCAAACCTGTCTCCATTGGAGTAGCAATAGGCTTGCAGTCTTCAAGGCCAAATCTCCGCAACAATGTCTCAATATACTTTGTTTGACACAAAGCAATACCTCCTTCACACTGCTTAAATTGTATCCCCAAATAATGATGCAAATGCCCCAAATCTGACATCTCAAAAGAGGCATTCAAATCAGCCTTAAAATCAGCAATATGACTTTCATTTGGTCCTGTGAGCAGCATGTCATCGACATAGAGAGCAATGATTAGATGTACATCATCCACACATTTAACATATAAAGTGCTTTCTGTTGGACTATTCTGAAAACCATGTGCAGTCAAATATGCATGTATCTTTTCATACCAAGCTCGTGGAGCTTGCTTTAAACCATATAAAGCCTTTTTCAACTTGCACACTTTGTTTCCTGCCCTCTTTGAACAAAACCAGGAGGCTGCGATACATACACCTCCTCATGCAAATCTCCATTCAAGAACGCAGTCTTTATGTCCAACTGATGTACATTCCAACCATTATGAGCTGCCAATGCACAAATGCTACGAATGGTAGTCATACGACAAGTAGGAGCAAAGGTCTCATCAAAATCAATGCCCTTTTCTTAAGCATAACCCTTTGCAACAAGTCTAGCCTTATAGCGATCAACACTGCCATCTGGATTTCGTTTCAACTTAAAAACCCACTTACATCCAATGGCCTTTTTACCAATAGGCAAATCACACAAAGACCATGTACCATTCTTGATTATAGCATCATATTCACTTTGCATTGCAGCCAACCAATTTTCTGATTTTTGTGCCTCATCAAATGAAAGAGGTTCTTCCTCTTCACACATACTAGACAGAGCCAAAGCATAACAATCTGATGCATAAGAGGCATGCTGAAAACCTGAACGAGTATGACTAGATATAGGTGCATCAATTTTACTATCACGCAAGGTTTGCACCAGCCATTTAGGCATACCTCTAGCCTACTCATTTTCAGCCCTATCCTTAGAAATTACATCCTGTAAATCTGCATCAGAAATAGGCTGATCTATGATGTCGTTTGAAATCTGCATAGGCTGAATATTTGCCTCATTGAAGACTTACATTTGAATTCCCACCTGTAAACAGAGGCAACAATGTATCAAATACATCCCGTGAGCTCACACCTGTCTCTTTGGTACATGATAACAAAGGCTGCACAGCATCTTCCACAAAAACAACATCTCGACTAATCAAGATACGCTTTGACTGCGGATGATACAATCTGTAACCCTTGCTCTCAGCACTGTAACCAACAAAAATGCATTTGACAGCCTTATCATCCAATTTTCTGCGTTGTTGCACAGGCACTAAAGCATAGGCCAAGCAACCAAAGACACGCAAGTGACCAATAGAAGGCTTCCTGCCATGCCAAACTTCGTATGGAGTAATAGACTGCAAGGCCTTAGTGGGACACTTGTTGAGTACATATGCAGCACACATGACAGCCTCAAGTCAAAATGCATGTGGCAAAGCTTGGCTCTTGACCATACATCGTGCCATCTCCGTAAGTGACCTATTTTTCCTCTCAGCAACACCATTTTACTGAGGGGTATACGGCACTGTACATTGGTGTTTTATCCCACGACTAGCCAGAAATGCATCAAACTCTTTAGACATGTACTCCCCCCCTCGATCAGAATAGAGGGTGCCCACATTACAATTGGATACATTTTCAACCATAAGCAAAAACTGTTTGAAGCACAAAAATACTTCGGACTTTGCCTTCAGTGGATATACCCATGCATGCCTTGAGTAATCATCAATGAAAGTCACGAAGTACAAGTGTTTACCAAATGACGGAGTTTGCATAGGCCCACATACATCACTATGTACAAGTTGTAATTTGCGACTGGCCTGCACAGAACCATCCTTTGGAAACGCAGAATGCTGCATTTTGCCCAAAATACAGCCTTCACAAACATGTTTCAATGGTGCCTCAAGAGGGGGCAATGCAGCAACCATATCAAATTCCTGCAAACACAGCAAACTAGCAAAGTTCAGATGACCAAAATGAGCATGCCATAGTTTTGCATCTGAAATTGCCTTTCAGAAACTGCATTTGCTGAATCTTCCACACACTTGTCATAAGAATTGAGCTTATACAGCCCACGAAAAAAGGTGCCAGATACAATAATCGTATCACTAGAAGTCAAATCATGAACAGTACATCTGTCATCCACAAATTTGACTACAAGTCCAAGTCTAGCAAGCGCAAAGACAAACAATAGATTCTTCTTTATCCCTGGCACATACAAAGCATCTAAAAGTGTGAAAGTGCTGCCATTTGTAGCAATAAGCATAATTTTACCAATGCCCTTCACTGGGTAAGAAGTATTATTGGCACATGTGACAGTATTCCCATTAGGGATAGCCTCAAGACAAGTGAACATATCATGATGCGAGGTAATGTGCTTTGTAGCACCACTGTCAAAATACCATACATTAGAGTCAACAGAAACTGCCAAACATGCATCATGTACAGATGGGTCATACTGGCAATACACGCTAAACGCCCATTCTGTATTCTGCACAACATTTGCAGAATCTGCATTTGTAGAAGCATCCGCTATTGTGGCTGCATTTGACTCTTTCTTCTTTGCCTCTTTAGCCTTTAGCTTAGGGCAATTCTTAATGACATGATCATTTGCCTTACAATAGTTGCACCTGGTCTTTTTCTTGCCTTTATCAAGAGCCTTCTCAGACTTATTGTTGCTACCTGTGGAAGGAGAAGAAGTTGCAGACCTACTAATAGGAGAAGAAATAGTGGAAGGGGCTGCCTTACCACTTCTTCTCTGTTGCTGGGCAGCAATAAATGCTTGATCAACTGCATGTTGCCTAGCCCTGTTTTGCTTGGACTACGCTTCTTACAAGAGCTTGTTGACTTAAGTATCATACTTGACAGCATCAGATCTGTCCTCATTAAGAAGTCTCCACGTGGAAGCAAAAGTCTGATATATCTCAGGTAAAGCATCAAGAACAGTCTGCACAAGAGAATGATCAGGAATAATCTCACCTGCAAAAATCAACTGTTCTTTGAGAGATCTTTAATCTCAGCAAGAAAAACATTCATGTCATCATCTTCTTGCATAATCTTCAATTCTAGCTCTTTACGCAGGTAAGCGATTTTTGCCTCGTTACGACCTGCATACAAACCAGCTAGAATATCCCAAGCCTGTTTTGCTATTTTAGCTGAACAAATATGTGGGATGATGTTACGTTTGACAGAAAGTGCAATCAAGGCATGAGCCTACGCATCTTTACCATCCCAACAACGAGCTTGTTCAGCAGTGGGTAAAACAGCAGCAACAGTAGAGCTACTAGAACCTATAACATCCTCAACAGATCCTACATCCACAGAACCTGGACATATATCCATACCCTATACAATGTTCCACACTCCTTTTGCAACCAAAACATGCTGCATCATGTATGCCCAAAGTGGGTAGTTGCCGTCTCCATCCAGTTTGTCTTCAACAGCACAACATGCGAAATACATCATTGCTGTTATCAGCCATGGTCACTGACTGAAACTAATGCAAAAGCTGCCTGTAATGAAGCAAAGACTGAACAGAAAACAACTCGTGCTATGTAGCATGGTCCACAATAGAATACGTATGCATGTTTTGTAGAAAACTGCACTGTCAAAATTTCTGTAGAAAATGACGAAAACACCTGTGCAGAACTTGAAATGCAAAAACGGAGCCCGAAACGACCTCAGATGCGATTTCTGAGAATGCAAAGCCCTACGGTGCGATTTACAGAGTATAGGGACCCGGAAGCGCTCGTGAAAGTTCACCTCAATCGGAGAACGTGAGTCGGAGGGTGCTGGCGGCGTAGCCCTGGGAGCCGATGCCTGCTCTGATACCAATTGTTGGAATTAGGGTTGCAGGAAAGCACACAAAGCTTGGAGAAGAAGAAGCAAGAATGCACACAACACAAAGTATTAGATTGTGTCAATGTACAAAAGATAAGTTAGCCCTAGAGTGATGGGCGTATATACAAGCCGGGGGGAAAAAACCTCCTAAAGAGGGAAAAATTACCCCGGCGGTCCTAAGTGTGTTCACACACATCACTACCTATATATATATGGCAACAGGTAGCTTACAAGAAAACTTATCAGATGAGCTTTATAAAGCATTAAGCTTTAAGTTTTAAAGCTTATAAAGTAGAGAAAGGAACCCACTGGCTGCCTGTGTGTAGTTAAAAGAAGGAAGTAATTTATTGGGGAAGTGTGCTGTGTGCCGTTGAGAGAGAGAGAGGACGATAAAATTCAGTTGTGTAAGCCATGGAAATAGTGGTTTTGTAGCCTACGGATTGAGGGAAGAACATCTGTGGACTCCGATTTGGAAGAGGTGAGGCTTCCATCTCTCCTTTACCTCATGTTTCTTCATTGGTTTTAAGATTTTCAATTATCCTTGTCTGTTATACCACTGTTGGAGGATAATGACCTATTAAATAATTATAAAATAAAAATAAACATGATATAGTGTATGATTTACACATAACACAAGATTGGATCCAATTTTCCCCCACAGAAGAGTGAGCCCATGCATTTTAATTATATTACTTAAAATAACTTGTGGGGATCAAAATATTTTTCACTTAACAAAGATATTGACTTAACATAAATAACTTGCTTTATTGAAATTACAAGCCAAACTACTCAAAAATAGATATAAACCTCAAACCATATAAGTGTGTACATGTTTTGTAAAATTAAATATGCATAAGGGAGATTTCACATGTTGACAATAAATATGGACGGCCCTTAAAATGGAATAAATGGTGTGCATTGCACAAAATCAAATAGAGATCAAACAATATACCATTGACATCCAAAGTTAAGTGTCTCAAAATATTTATGACTACCACGAGCTCGTCTCCATTATCCAACCCAAGGATCCACACTTACATCAACTACGCTAATCAATTAATAAATTGATTTTAATAAAAAATATAAATATCCATACTAAACTCAATAAATCAAGATGATGCAACCCATACTCTCACATATGTATGGAATCACCCATGAATAGGTAAAGCAAGCTACGATCATCCAAATTTAGAAAGAAAACCCATCTAGGAGAATTCATAAATAATGAGAAACATAACAATATTCAATTCCATGAATTTGCTCCTCATAACATTTGCTAGAGGACAATGACCCATAAATAAATTGTAAAATAAGAATAACATGACATTGTGTAAAATTTACATATAATACAAGATTGGGTCCAATTTTTTCCCACAAAAGAGTGAGCCCACATTTCCTCTTGGTGTACGTTAATCATATTACTTGAAATAACTTCTGGCGTCCAAAATAGTTTTCACTTTTACGAAGATGTCGACTTCGACCAAAAATAGCTTGCTTTATTGAACATGCAAGCCAAACTACTCGAAATAGGTATAAACCTCAAACCATATAAGTGACATGTACATCTTTTATAAATTAAATATACATAAGAGAACTTTCACATATCCCAATAAATATATCCACCTCCGCTGATAATAAATATGGATGCCACCCAAAATAGAGTAAATAGTATGCGTTGCACAAAATCAAATAATATTTTTCCAACACCCAAAGTCAAGTGTCTTAAAATCTTCCTAACCAACCACTAGCTCACCTCTATTCTCCAACGTAAGGATATGCACTTACATCAACTATGCTAATCAATTAATAAATGAATTGATTGAAAATACAAATAAACATACGAAACTCAATAAATCAAGACTATGCAACCCATAATCTCATGCATGTTCAAAATCACTTGCATACATGGAAACTAAGCTACGATTTCTCAGATTTAGAAAGCCATCCCAATCTAAACCTATCTAGGAGAATTTATAAATAATGAGAAACATGAGAATATTAAATTCCATGAGAGCATTCCACCATAATGATGTATGATCAACCATATAGTTGTTAACACATTTAATCTTATTCCATTCTGAAAAAGTCTCTTCAAAAAAGTAATCGTCTAGTTGACTTAACCATGAAAGCACAAGAAGAGCATCCTTTTTACCATCAAATTTGATAATTAAAAAAACTTACAATGGCTAATCTTATTGTATTTTTTTTGTTATTTGAGAATTAAAAGTATCCTTGATGATTTTGGTGATGTATGCATCTTCAAAAAGAGGAGTGGAAACTTCATTACTACCAACAAGGCGTTGCTCGAGGATGAGGTATTTTTATTTCTTATCTTGGAGTAATTGCTCAAGAAGTTGAATTCAATCTTCAAAGGTTGGTTATGGAAGTGGAGAATTGGAAATCCACCATCTCGAACATTAGCAGCTTGGTGTCGTCATTGGTGGCTTGATTGAAATTTGCACCCGAATACATTGAAGGGAAGTGAAGAGGTCTAATTCAACTTGGTTAAACTTAGCCAATTGTTAGAAAAAGCTAAATAATTTTTTTTAAATATTTTTGGGTAATTTTTAGGGCACTTTCAGGTTCAAAAATAATAAAATTTAGGTAAAAATATGAATTTTGGGACCCAAAAATGGCTTTGCAAATTTCTAAAGTTTATCGGCAAGGAAGATAGTCACATAGGCTAAAAAGTTTTGTGGGCCCAAATTAAAAATAATAATAAGCTAGCTTATAAGAAAACGTATAAGTTGAGCTCTTCTTCTTGTTGTTTGCTTATGGTCTAAAATAATATCAGGTTTTATGATCTCAGAATCTTCGTCTACAATGGGGGTTCATCATAGATTGAATATGTAAGAAGAGGGCCTCTAAATGGTCTTAATAGTCTAATTTGAATAGCGTTAAGAATATGTCAATTGGATGGTATATCCAAATGAAAAGAAATATTATTATCGTTTGTGAGAGTCTTAAATGGGCTACAAAAGCGAGAAGCTAATTGCTAGGTGTTTCTATACAATTTTTTAATTTTCTCTTTTCTATGCAAAGCTAAACATAATTACCTTTTTTAAAAATCACTACCTTATAATATATTTGGTGTCCCAAGGAATCCCCTTGCCATAGAAAGGGGATGTCACCTCTGTGCATGAAACTCATATAAAACCTCATATTAAGTTTCTCTAAAAAACAGAGTATACCCCTTTCTAAGTAGATGAGTCCCAATTATGAAATTTAGGTACCCCCTATTTAAGGTTTAAAAATCACATAGCAGATATTGATATTAGTGTTGAAGATGGTGACCTTCACCCCTCAAAATAAATGCGGAGGTGGTCAATGGCCTAATGTAATAAAAGGGGCTGCTCGCTTGTGACACGTGTACTTGGAGGGAATTAATCCCATACACACAATGTGCACTTGAGTGACACTTGAATATAGAGAACGTTGAACCCCTCCAGAGGTCATCCCTCTCGGGATCTTTTGGTGGCTCTGGAGGCTTCAGCTTGGCTAGGGGGCGGGATTGGAACCCCACACCCGAGGCTGACACATGGCTGCTTCTTGGAGTCCAACATGGTATCAGAGCATAAAAATATTGCGGACTATGTTTTCTGTTAAGTGGCGGCGGCGGCGACTCCTCTTGATTGTTTCGAAATATGACAACATGGTAGATTTATTCACGAAGGTTCTTTCTTCCTCATGAAAAGTTCAAGCTTTTCATAAAGGGCTTACTTCCTTTTTATGATTGATTGGCCATACCGTGTACATGTTCACATCATCATTCTTATACTCAGTCAACTCTTCATCTTATGTGAGCATTTACTCATTTTTGGGTATTTTCTTTTATTCTTTGCATTTTTCTCATCCCAACACTTGGATTAATCATATTGGCCCTCCGGAACCTTATTTGGACCTTAATTCAAAAATTTCTAAAAATGTGGACCCTTAGACTAAGGTCTCTAATATACATTTTCAATTAATTCCTAATGCACATTGGAAAATTTATTTTGAACTTTTGTTTCAGGGGAATCCATTTTAGACATTAGGAGAATTTGTGTATCCAAAGATATCTCACTAGGAGGTTTTTTCCCCATGCGTATGTACACCCTCTTATCTACCCATTTTGGGGTTTGTACTTATCTTTTGTATCTGGCATACATTTGTTAATTCTAATCTAGCGAGTTTGTGTGCTCTCAAGCTTCTCTATCTTGTGTGTGCATTGTTGCAACCCTAACCCTAATTCCAATAAGGACAATCCCGTATGACTGTACGGATCCATAAAGTCATACGAACAGGTGATGATGTGGCATAAAAGTTGATGGAGGCACTCTTTATCACTAGGCAATGATGAAAAATTCCATGATTTGGTTCTTGATCAAGTAGATGCTGATGGAGAAGATGATTCCCACACTTCAATGAAGATGGCAACGCAATGAAGAGATTCTTCTTTAACTTGATGCTTAAGAGAGAGTCGTGCTTCTTTTATACTTGACGAAGCCTTGCTTTTTTCCAAAAAGTGATGCTTTTGCTTTGCTTTTTTCTTTTGCCTTTTACTTTGCTTTTAGTCTTTTTAATAGTGATGCTTTTGCTTTGCTTTTTTCTTTTGCCTTTTACTTTGCTTTTAGTCTTTTTAATAGTAAAATATGACTCACAACTTTAGTCTTTTTAATAGTAAAATATGACTCACAACTTTAGTCAAAAGTTCTTGTTTTTCTTTTCTAGCTTCACGGCCTTGATTTTTGGACTTGGAGCTTCTTTTTAAAAAAGCAACTTTTAGCTTTTTGGTCTGGCTTAGTGTCCTCTTTCACTGGTGCCCCTTGCTCGCAGTCAACCTAGTTTGACTGTTTTGCTTTTTCTTACTTCTTGACCAAAACTAGTGCTTTTTCTTAATCAAACCTTATGGAACCTGTCCCCATGTCTTCTTCCACCTATCTGGTGTCTGGGCATGGGTTTCATCATGAGATATAGAGCTAGGAGGGCCAAATAGTTACATTCCCTCCCTCTTATATTATAGTTATCCTCAACTACGGACTGCAGGTGTTCCAAGCATATCCATATGGATATTCCATTTATATCCATGTGTTCCAAGTACATCATGTAGGTCCATATATTTCAAGGTACTAGTCCCATCTGGTGAGCTTGTGCATCTGGTATTTCTCCATATCTATGGTGTTATCTGCTCATCTGGCAACATCTCATCCTTTGATTGCATCTTATGTTCATACTCGCCCATGATTATTTTAGATTTTTGATAACTGAGGAAAATTTCTTCTTACCTGAGGGCATGTTATAAGGAGTAAATTCATGGAATTTAATATTCTCACATTTCTCATTATTTATAAATTTTCCTACATGGGTTTAAATTGGGATGCCTTTCTCAATCTGGGCAATCATAGAGCTTACTTTGTACATACATAGGTGATTTTGTATATGCGTGAGAGTATAGGTTGCATCGTGTTAATTTATTGAGTTTTGTATGGTTATTTATGTTTTTAATCAATTAATTTATTAATTGATTGGCATAGTTGATGTAAGTGCATATCCTTGGGTTATATAATAGAGGCAAGTTGGTGGTGGTGGTTAAGAAGATTTTGAGACACTCGACTTGGAGGGATAGTGGATTACTACTTGATTTTGTGTAACACATGCCATTTATTCCATTTTGGGTGGCATTCATATTCATTGGCAGTGGGCTAGGAAGATTCTGAGATACTCGACTTTGAGGGTCAGTGGATTGATTTTGTGTAACACATGCCATTTATTCCATTTTGGGTGGCATTTGTATTTATTGGCATCGAATATATTTATTTGGATATATGAAAGCATCCTTATGGATATTTAATTTATGGCTTACACAACTGAATTTCATTATCCTCTCTCTCTCTCTTGATGGTGCAAAGTGCACTTCTCTAATAAATTACTTTCTTCTTTTTGTTGCATGTAGACAGCTAGTGGATTCCTCCTCTACTTTATAAGCTTTAAGCTTAAAAGCTTATTAAAGCTTCAAGCTCTAAAGTTTATCTTATAAGGTTTTCTTATAAGCTACCAAGCTTATTATTATTTTTAAAACATTTTAACCTACAATACATTTTAGCCTTTGCACTTATCTTCCTTGCCAATAAATTTTGAAAATTTTCAAAGCCGTTTTTTGGGTCCCATGATCCATAATTGTACCCAAAAATTACCATTTGAGCTCGAAAGTGCACTAAAAATTACCCAAAAAATCTAATGAGAATTTGTTAAATTTTTCTTGATCTTTTGCCAACAGTTGTGAAAGTTTTTAGCCACTTAACCAAGCCAAATAAAACCTATTCACTTTAAATCAATGGATTTGAGTGCCCATTTTAATAAAGCCACGAATGAGTGAGAGACGATACCAACGCTGAAGTTGCTACTATTCGAGATGGTGGATTTTCCAATCCTCCACTTCCACAGCCAACCTTTAAAGATCAAATTTAACTCCTCAAGCAATTACTCCAAGATGAACAACAACAAAAATTTCTCATCCTCGAGCAATGTCTTATCAGTATTGAAGTTTCTACTCCTACTTCTGAAGACGCATGCATTGCCAAGGTCATTATGGTTGTTTTTGATGCTCAAACAATTAAAAAATTTGATGGCAAAAAGGATGCTTGTATTGTGCTTTCATGGTTAAGTCAATTTTTGAAGAGAGTTTTTTAAAATAGGATAAGATTAAATGTGCTACCAACCATATCATTGATCGTGCATCATTATGGTGGAATGTTCTTCGTCATAGTCATGAACAAACATACTACTTGGGAGGAATTCCAACACAAAGTGAAGGCCAACTTTTTACCACCATAATTTTCACTCAAAGCTCCTCGTGCATGGGACACTTTATTTATGTCCGCCGACCGTAAGATGATTCCTCAATACATTGAGAAGTTTTGACAAACTCTACTTTAACTTTGCATGCTCGAAGAAGTACCTGAAGATATTATTCAATGCGTTATAAATGTAAGCTCAAGAAGAAACTAATTAAGTAGAGGTAAACATGTTCAAGCCTTCTTCACTTGATGATGCTATTGCCTTATGATGCAAAACACAAAAGAGGTCCCCAAAGCCTCTTTGTCAATTCAATGCTTCTTTTTTAAATAATTGACAAACCTCAAGCTTCAAATAAAAATCGATAAACATTTCTTCATCAATATGGTGCTCATACTGGATGACGTTCTTTTAATGGTTTTAATGCAAATAGGAATCCTTGGGTAGCACCTAGTAATGCACGCAGTACTTCCAATCACGTACTTATGATAAAGAACTTCTAATTGCTTTCCGCATACTTTGTATGCGGAAACATTATTCGATGGGTTCTGAGTTTTTGATTAAAAATGATTAGAAAAGTATATGGCATCTACTTATTACCCAACCTGATTAGAAAAGTATATGGCATCTACTTACCCAACCTTTGGTTTCTGATTGTCACATAAAATGGGCATCAAAGTTTTCATCCTCTCATTCAATATCAGCCTCTGGTAAAGAAAATGTTATAACTAATGCATTGAGTAGACGTCCTTCCATTTCAAATATTTTTGCTCTTCATATACATTACTTTGATGCTATATGCGATACTTAGGAGGAAGCATGTTTTTCATCATGCATGGTTGAAGGTGCACTCTAATCTGATTTTTATGATGCATGGTTGAAGGTGCAGTCTAATCTTTACTTGCCTATTGATAATTATTTCTATAATGATGGATTCCTTTTCCTTGAAAAGAGTTTATGCATTATTCTTTCATTTAGACACCCGCTTCTAGAAGAATTTCATAATCCTCCTTACATGGATCATCGAGGTATACTTAATACTTTAAAAGTAGTAATAGATAATTACTCATGCCATTGCTTATTCCTAATGGGCCTTAGGAAGAAAAATGGAATGGATAGGCAATGAATTGTCGGAATGACTCATAGAGCTCAAGAAACTTGATGAAGCAAGGCTACACTTAGTAGTAGGCATGTATACCGAGAAAAAGAGAAGAAAAAGGTGGTTCGATGCCAATATCAAAACCAAGAGGTTCAAGGAAGTGGACCTAGCCCTTTTTTATAACCTCAAGAAAAATAAAAGGAAATTATAGTTGAGAGGGATGGGTCCTTCAGGATATACAAACACACGAATGGAGGGGAAACATGCCTAGAAACCCTTGATGGAGTCCAAATGGAAGGATTTATGAATTGGAGTAAACTTGGAAAAATGCCATTAATTATTTCTAGTTTACCTATTACTAGTTTACTTATTCCTAATGGGCCTTGGAAAGAAACTTTTATGGATTTTATTACTAGTTTACTTATTCCTAATGGGCCTTGGGATGAAATTTATGTGGATTTTATTACTAGTTTACGTATTACTGCTACACAAAATGATATGCTTTAGACTTGTTAGCATAGCCTTGCTAACATGGGGAAAATCACATGCTCCTACATACATAGCCATGGAGTACACATGTACACATGAGCATGGAGTAGGAAACATGGATCAAGAATGAGATAAAGATACAAGAAAAAGATCATAATGTATTCCAATTCCATGTATCACATATTGTGTATCCAAGAATCATGTATAATATAGTGTCTATTGTGTATAAAAAAATCATGTATATTGTGTGTGCCAGAATCAAGTGTAAGAATCATGTATAATTTGCATACAAGAGGGGATTTATATAGCCATCCAACCATATGACTCTTGGGCTACCCATGTGACTATTGGGGCTCCCATAACCTCCACAAGATCCTAAGTCCCTAGTAGCCCTCTTGTAACTACTTCTTGATATGACATCTTTTAATAACCAAATCCCACAACTCATTAGCCTAAGCCAATGCTGCTAATGCGAGGGGGTGTTCATACCCAAGATAATGCCAAAAAGCAAGGGGGTATTCACACCTGTCTCAACACCTCTCTTCCTCTGGTACCCGATAAAAAAAAAGAATATTTTCTCCTTTTTATAGAATACGATGTCATCATTGCGAGGATGGCATAAGCCCTACACGTGGCTCTCCGGTGATGATGTCAGACCTACACATGGTACAACGGCACACTTTGGTGATGTTAGCCCTTCACTTCCATCGTACATGTATGACGTTAGCCCTAATAATATCTATAAATAGTCATGCCTAGTTTAAATTTTAATTTTTTTATTTTGGTCCCCCTTCCTCGTGCCGTAGATTGGTTTCGGTCCTCCTTCACTCGTGCCTTCAATTCACCGTGCGATAAGAAAATTCGCTTCTAGTCAATTCTTTGTCCTCATGTCGTGGCTTGGTTTCCATCCCCCTTCACTCGCCTTTAGTTCACTGTGCGATTTGCAATTTTGCTTCTTGTTAGTTGTTCGTCCTCGCGTCGTGGCCAGCAATTTGAGCATGGAGCAGGTGGTTCACTACTATGATCCTTTGGAAGTACTTGGTAGCCTGCGAGACCAGTGCCTCAAGTCCCTAACTCATAGTCCTTCACACTCTCTCTCTACTTGTCCCAAGGCTATATGTGCCCGTAACTTTGATGACTAAAGTGCTCACACATACAACTACCACATGGCCTACATCATCGGTGGATCACAGGTGGTTTTAATTTATTAGGGTAGGTTACATTGGGTTGTGGGGTTTCTCTCTTTCTCTCTCTCAGAGAAGATGTTCTGACTCCTCTTCCTTAGGAGTCTCCATGAAGTTTGCTGATGCCAATCCTTCTTTATTTGGTTTGGTGTAGCAGTCTCTAGCCATGTGTCATGGCTTCCCACAGTTGTGGCAAGTGAAGGTTTTTCCTCCTCCCCTGCCTCTTCCTCATCATCGTCCTCATGCGAGGCCTTCTCGGGGTGTAGAGTGCTTTCTCCTCTCTAGATGTTGGGTCCAATCCTTTCTTATCTTTGACCTTGTTCTCTTGCTCTAGTAGAGCTCCTTCTATCTCATGCAACTTCAAATTTGGTACATTCTTTAAGGTTGCTACAATGTTCTCATACTCTCCCTTGTCCACACTCTTTAGAAGCACTGCTACTGCCTCATCATCTTCTACTTTCTTCCCAATAGATGGAAGTTGTTGTTTGATGCTTTTGTATTTGTTCAAGTGTGTGGTTAGAGGTTCACTTTCCTTCATGTCAAGTTTGTAGAATTGCATTAGCAGATTTATCTTTGAATTCTTTGCTTAGGTGCTAAATAATTTGTAAAGTTCATCCCATGCATCTTTAGGTTGTTGTATCCCGCAATGTGGTGAATGATTTCATCATGTAAGCTAAGTGCAATGAGTCCTAACGCTTTCTCATTTCTACTCTTCCACTCATCCTTCCCATGCTCCTCTGGAAATTCATCTCTTCCCTTAACTAGCCCCCATAAGTTCTTCCTCAAGAGCAAATACATGTTTTTTGTTTGCCATGAGTGGAATTGCTCCCCGTTGAACTTAGTTACTTGTGCAATGCTCATGATTATCTGAAAGGGGGTATTACCACTTGATCCAATTCAAGATTCAAGGGCAGTGTCTACCCTTTTACAACAAGTTTTGACCACTAATGATGCTCAGAAAACTAGGTGTATTAGTTCACTTTTTGTGTGTGCAGAGAATACACTGATTTGGGGGATTAATTGGGGTAGTAATTGTAATGGAAATTTCAAATTGAACACATAAACTTGTGTAGCACCTTCCCAATGTTGTATTAGATCCACCAATTTCTAATTAACACCTTAATTAGGTGAATTAATTATGCAATTTGAATTTGGGAGATTAATTGGGGTAGTAATTGTGATGGAAAATTCAAATTGAACACATAAACTTGTGTAGCACCTTCCCAATGTTGTATTAGATCCACCAATTCCTAATTAACACCTTGATTAGGTGAATTAATTATGCAATTTGCCAAGATGATTCACTGTTCATTGTGCAGAAAGTTGTCCCCACTTAGAGTCTTCAATTGATCCACTTGCACAAATCTAATATCAAAATGTTTCAAGATAGTAGTAGATAAATGTGTCTAGATATGTTTTGAGTCCACAAATATCAAGATTGAAGCATTAATGAAGGATTAATCAAGTGATTGACAGAGGCACTTCCGTGATTGTGTACAGTGATCGATCTCACTGTAGGCTTGATGAAATCAAAAACTGTCTTCACCAGCTTGTAGAGCACACTTGAAAACCCCCAAGTCCAGTTGGAATTAGATAAATTCGAAACAAGCTTATCGTATGGAGCATTTTCCCTCAATTTGCTGCTACTACCACTTGCTAATTTTGCTACTACCGTCGATCTGTGCCGAATTTTACCAAACCCCCGAGGTGCATGTCATTAGGGAAAAAGGGAGCTCATTTTGGGGCCTTTTACGGTTTGGAAAAATAAGCTCTCAACCAATGAACAGAGGGCCAACGTAACGTTGGAAATTCATAAAAATAAAAGAAAATAGATAAAAGAAACAATATTTTATGTAGGTACAAGCGTGCTACATTAATGTGGAGATTGGTTTTTTATTCTCACAAGATCTTTGGACATGAAGATAGAATCTAGTCTGACATTTTCTCTGACAAGGGCCTTCCCGCTTCCACCTCCCTTTGAACTTTGAATTGTTGTGCTACCTTTCCTTCGAAAGGTCTACCATTCTACACCACTGCCTCATTGTGCAGCAACCTCTTCTTTTCCAAAACTGCTCCCTTGATCCAGTTTGGCTTAGAGTAAGATGTTTCTTGTCAACTATTTGTCTGCCTACTTTCTCTTTCTTGAAACTTCACTTTGTTATCTTGTTTACATTACTTTGCTGTGATTACAGATTCACAAGGTATCCATGGTGAATAAAAACTATGGTCGTTCTTGTGGAAGACGCTCTGTGGATGATAATGCTATGAAGGCAGAATTATACCACACATCCTTACCCCGTCGACCTGCTTCTTCTATTTCTTCGGTAGAGAATTCAAGTACAGTCAAAACGGAAGGAACTTGGGAAAGGTTTACTGTTTCGAAAGGAGCATGGGTGCTCATGCAACCTAGTAAAAGAAAGAGACCCCATACAAAAAATATTTTCTTGGCATCATGGAAGGGAAGAGTACGAGATTTTAAAATCACCAGAGGAAAGATATTGGTGAAAGAAGTTTTGATTCAGCATGTGTACATGCATAAAGAACTTGTCTTGCGAGACTATCCAAATGATCTTCCGCAACACAGGCCTAATTGTATATTTTTCTATTGTGGTTTTGTTCTTTATGAGGTGCATGGATTTTTAAGACAAAGCTTTCTTTCTTTGCTTATTGATATTCTTGTGTTATTTTATTTCAGATTTATACCCTTCATCGTATGAGACATGGCAAAACATCGATTGTATTCTGGGATTTATAGATGTTTTGCATGGATCGATAGGAGAACAATAATACGAAGGTCGATGTGCAACAGAGCTAGCTCAATCCGGTATATTTTTTACTGATCATTTTTATCAGTTTGCTGGACAATGCAAACACACATGGTGTGTTAAGAAAACAAGACCTTCCAGCATGGAATTTAGTGGATTGGCCTCTCCCACATTTTAGTGTTACAGAGGCATATAGAGCCAAGCTCTTCAAAGAAGTACAGAAAGCTCTGAGGCCCAATATTGCCACAAGGATAATAAAAATTTCTTTGTGCATGCCTCTCACAGTTTTTGTAGACTTGTTTAATACCTTTCCAGTGAAGGTTTCAAAAACAATGTTCACAGTTAAAGCAACAAGTCTGGCATGCATGCCACAATTTTTGGATAAAGGTTGGGATAAGAAGACATGTAGTTCAGTGTTTTGTGAGGTTGTCCAACCTTCTATGCAACTGAAGTACATGGTTGCATCACAAAATTTCATTTTTTCTTTTTATTATAAGCGCAGTCGAATGCTAGGTACAAAACTAGTCCCAATGGATCAAGATGAAGATTCTTTTGGTGCAGAAAATAAACTTCTTGATATTGATGTTGTTGAGAATGGTGATGTGCTAGTCAATATCACATTAAGACAATGTTGCTCCCTAGCTCAATTGCGCAATGACATTCTATTTGAGACAGAAGGTTCTATTTCAAAGGACTTTTTATTTATCTACAACAATAAGAAGGTATACCATGTGACTTATCCTAGTCTCATTAAGCACTGCTATTAGTTTACTTTACCCTATTGTTTCATATTGCTTTTTTGCAGGTGCTCAAAAGAAGAGAGAGATCAATAAAATGCAAAGACATTGAAAATTTGAAAATTGAGATAACACAGACTCCATAAACAAAGGTATTATATTCAGAAATGTAAAATTCTGTACAGAAGTGTTTAATTACATATGTAGAACATATTCTTGATAACAATTTTCTATTTATCTACAGGCTGATCTAGAGGCTGCTCTACATGGTCCAAGCTCACCGTATCATCTTTATTTGGAGAATCTACTTTCTGTTGCTCCATCTTGTCGTGTACAGTCTCTTGGTGCTGCTCCATTGTCTCCTCTACTGCCCCTGGAGCATCTGTTTGCTGCTGCTCCATCATTTCCTCAATAACATCAGCAGCAGCAGGTCCTTGTTCTTGTGGCTTCTCCTCATCAGCACTAGGTCCTTGTTCTTGTGGCTTCTCCTCATCAACAGCAGCAGGTCCTTGTTCTTGTGGCTTCTCCTCATCAGCACTAGGTCCTTGTTCTTGTGGCTTCTCCTCATCAGTGGCTTCTCCTCATCAGCACTAGGTCCTTGTTCTTGTGGCACCACATCTGCATCATCTGTGTCATCAAGGTGTATGACACCTTCTCGGACTTTAGAGCTCTCACCTAACTCAACAGTAGCTGGTACAATAGGTTTGGGGAAGGCATACTTCAAAAACTTCCAAATTATATCAGCTCTGAAACTATACACATAGCTCGAGTTGAAGCTATCTTCTCTCATCTGCAATGAGATATGATGATTTAGAACACTTTGTACCAATATCAAATTTTTTGAAGCTAAATGAAAATTATTTTTTTTTACAAGCTCTGGCTGTCCTATCTCAAAATAGCTTGAAAGTATATATTTGGCACTAATCAGCACTCTCTAGCCACAGCTACTTGAATCATCTTGTTGTGGTGTCTGGATAGTTGGAAAGATATGTTAGAAACTGTTAATGTCTAAACAAAATAAAATTATTCAATAAGTTCAAAGGCATAGCATGAAATAGACATCAGTAGAGGGAACAACTTTCTACCTCTAAATCTATTGGCTCTATTGAATCCAAAAGATTGACATTAGGAGGACACTGATCCAATGCATCTAGAAGTCTTCTAATACAACTGCAATACATATAATTCAGTTAGTGTGCATTAAATCCAAATAATGAAGTTTAAAGTTAAAAATAGCACACAAACCACTTACAATTTAACCTCTCTGTGTGTGTTTCTAAGAGAGTTGAATAAAAAGCATTGCTTCTGCTGGATGTCAATAGAAGCAAAGCTCCAGTGGTCACTGCATAAGGAAAAAAGTATTAAGAAATCAAAGGCTACAAGAGTACTCAATCTTGAAGGAAAATCCCAAAAGAAGCAGCCACACACATACTTGTTATGGTATGGAAGTAGCAAAATATCAACATGATCAAAATCACAGTGTCTGAACCAATTGGAAATATCCATGGGAGTTTCCTTTGGATCTCTTAACTTGAAGGAAATTGCAGGATCAATAATATAAACTGTATGCTGTACAGCATGGTTCAGCCAGCTTCTCATCATGCTACATTGGACAAAACAATAATTAAGGTAAGGTGTAAGGGAGGAGGTACAATAAGGATTGTTTTGCAAACAAATGTAAAATAAAAGACACTTACTAGAGCATTGCAAGAATGATAGTATCTCAGCAATACTCATTCTTATGAGCCAATGCTGCCAAGCATGCTTTTGTCAAGTCAAAATTATTCTCTGAAAAATCATCTTCAATATGGACAACTATGTTAGGGCCCAGCTCCTGCAACCTTCTTTGTATCTGTAGATCCATCTGTACAGTCTCCACATCTATAGCAGATTTGGATTCTTCTATTTGCTGCTTTAGTGACTCCTCATAAGCAGCTTTCCCTCTGGTGCTCATTGAGTGGGTCACTTCAACAACCTTCACCTTGTCTGCCTTCAATTTCCTTGTAGGTGGAATTAATAATATATCTCTCATTTTAATGTCCTGCCATTCCACAGGATGGACCAGCTTGTCATACCTCCACCTCACTCTGGACAATGTGTTGAAGTCCTTGGCCATCAGAGTTACCCTGTGAGCATGGGCTGCTACAAGCATTGCATCTTCAAAGTACTTCTCCAAGTAATCCTCTGCCATTTCCTGTAAGGAAAGAATGGCAGTCCTGTTCCACCTGAAACCAAGGTGCCAGCTATCACAAATTTCTCTCACTAGCCTCTGAAAAGGTGCCTTGGGGATTGCAAAGCCTATAGCTTTTTGCTGTTTCCTGATCTCCTTTAGCACACCAGTAGAATGCTTTAACCTCTTGGACTTTTGCTGCAGCATGCTCATTGGCTGCTCATTGGCTTCCCCTTCCTGCCATGTGCAACTCTTCCTTTTGGAGGTAGATTCCTTGACATCAGCCCCAGCTGCTGTCTGCTGCAAGCCCTAGCCCCTTGCCAGACCTCCTTGCAGTTGCCTTGGTTCTTGCCATCACTCTGAAAAGGTCAATACAAAGCAATAGAAAAAGATTAGAAACATGGAGAACATAAAATGATTAAAGAAGGTGCTGAAAATTTGGATAAAGCAAAAATAAAAAATTTGCAACAAAACGCGATTAGGATGATTTGAAATTTTTAACAGTTCAAAATCGCATTTTTCTGCAAATATTTGAAACAACATGATATTGCATCCCTATAATGAATTCTCTATTTTTTCAACTATAAACAATATGTATTGATTTTATAGAAGAACTATGCACCCTTGAATAGCCTAGAAACTTACAAAATCACAATGAAATGGGTAGATGAAGAAGCATTTTAAAATTTGCAACAAAATGCGATTTGGACTATTTTGAGATTTCTAAAATCCTCTCCTCGCGTTTTGCTACAAATTCTAGAGACAGCATACTTCAGCATGCCTTTAGTCATTTCAGTGTGTATACAGCTTGGTGCAACATGGATTGAGCCTATGGACATCAAGAAGAGATCAAACTCTCATTCAACAGGCCCAAATAAAAAGTCTTCCTGCTTCTACATGCAGTGGAGAAAATCTAGAAAATGCATATAATATTTATCATAATATGTAACCTACATCACATCAATCAGTTCCTTACCCTAATATACTATTAAACAAGAAGGAAAGGAAAAAGATTTTCTTACTAACCTGGAAGCTATCTGCAAGTGTCCTGTGCTGATGATGATTATCCTGTGCTGGGTATGAACCTCTGCTCTGCCTGCTGGTCTGGATGCTGATGGTGTAGAGTAGGGAGGTAGAGATGCAAGAGAACTGAGTTGGGAGAGTAGATTATTACAAAATATAAATAAAGGAGTTATTAAATACCACACGTGTGAAATATAGTCGTTTTTTAACACGTGTGGGTCCCACCAGATCTTTTGGAATTTGAAATTTGTGGGTCACTTTTTGCCTTGGAAATTGTGCCAATCATGATTTCATAATTAGATCCATTAACACTTTTCCCTCCCCGTATTCCATCCCTGCGAGCACCCTCCCATCATCCTTTTCTTTCCCACTTTGATCACTTTCTACCCAACACACTCCATCCACTCTGCAACCTGTCTGAAGACTACTACCATTACCAGATCTCCAGGTTACCAGTGCTACAGCTCAGTTTTGGAAGAGAGCAGGAGAATCTCCAGGGCTATTCCAACAGTATGGAAGAGGAAAAGAAAGGTCAGAGATCTATACCCTTTCCAATGTTTTCTGATACATATTTATTACATCTGTAGAATTCTTGAATCTCAGTGCCTAGAAATCTAGCAGATCACCCTAGGAAATGATTAGAGATGGATGTGAGTGGGATTTAGAATTTTGCAACAAAATGCGATTATAGTGGTTTATATTTTCCAAAAGCTCCAAATCGCGTTTTCCTGCAAATTCTGATATTTGTTTTAGTTTTCATTTTTTCCTCCTTCTTTTAATCTCTTTTGCCCTGGGGAATTCCTCCTGGTATCATTTACTGTCCTGAACATTGTGAGATATCCTTAGCATTTGATTGGAAATGGATATCAATAGAAAGTTAGAATTTGCAACAAAATGCGAGGAGAGCACTTGACATTTTTCAAATGGATCTGCATCGCGTTTTGTTGCAAAGTCTTGTGTCTCTTTTGGTTTTTACTGTTTGCTCATTGTTTTTCTCTCTATGTCCATTGGGATGTCTTTCTTGATGATGAGAAAGGTTTTTGCTTTGGAACAGTTGATCCTCAGGCCCCTCCTTTCAAGAGGAAGCTGGACTTTTCTGCTGCTATACTCAGACCACAGCAATCACCACAGGTGATTCATGTGTGCTTATGAAGAGTTTTGTTTGGTGATATCCTATACATTATCTTTTTGCATATGTGAGCATATAGAACTCATGTTATATGAATTTTGGTTCAGGCAAAAGCAAGAGACTAGAGCAGAAAGGTGAGTCTTCCCTTTCAAAACAAAGGGAACCAGAAGAGGACAAATCTCCAGATTTGCTCCTATTTGACTTTCTTCACAAGTGCAAGGCTCAGAGGAACTTCCACATATACCACAGTATTTTCAACAGGGAGTTCACTATGAGCTCTCTTTTGGACCATCACAGAGATTTCCTTTCAGACCATTGGGATACCTTCAAACAACTGACAGAGGCAGGAAGGATTGTGGAAGGTGAAAAGGTTTTTGTGCATTTAAATCATATTGTCTCCATTGACAAGCTGAGGTACCATGTGAATAGAAGGTTTGACCGCCTGCCTGAGGAATATAAATTCAGCTGTAACTTGCACACCAGAAAGTGTAGAGTGCTTGAGGAAAACATGGCATTCCTTATGTACATTGTCTTTCAACAGCAATCTCTAGAAGAGCAAGGACAGGAGACTGAAGAAGAAGATATGTCTGTAGCGGAGGTAAAAGAGGATATTCCTATGGCAACAGATATGGCAGAGCAAGAAGAAGATATCAACCTCGAGGATGAGGGACTGCAAGTGGCTGCTCTTGACCTTGTTCAACTGAGGACTGAAACTCTTAGGGCAGCACAGCCAGTTGAAGATTTTGATGTTCAAAGCAGCAACTATGCAGTGCCCATGCTTCCAGGTATCTTGATTGGTGGTAAAGATTATGTTTTCCTCCATGATATAGAGTGTATGTTCAATTTGAGGGAGGACTATGCCATTTCCCTCCATGATATAGAGTGTATGTTCAATTTGAGGGAGGACTATGCCATTTCCCTTATTGCCCAGGCTTCAAGGCTTGACAAGGAGGTTGGCATAGAGGATGACCATTCACTGCTAGCTTTGGAAACAACCTTTGATCCTGCAGAGGCCCTTACTATTTGTTTCAAAGAGGCTGAAAGTTTCCAAGAGCCAGATGAAGCTGCCTTCCAGCTCACCCAGGAAGCTATGAATCTCTCATCACTTCATAAGGAAAAACTTAAAGAAGAGGCTGGACTGGAGGGGAGAGGAATAAATCTTTGGAAAGATGAACTTCTTGTTGCTGATGAAAATGAGAGGGTATGATATTATTACTTCAAATCAAATACTTTATCTTGTGTTTAAATGTTTTGTAGTTGTGTATCATTGTCTCACTATAATCTTTTGATACATGGCAGCTACAAATTGAGGATGACACATTCCTCCAGAGATCAAGTGGAAGCAGGCCGGCTGGGTTTGGCAAAATGTCAAGCCTAGCTCATTATATTCATGATCTAGGCAGTGCTAAGATCTTGATTTACCATAGGCAGTTGAGCAACAATGGAGAAGCCATTGTTTACTTCTTTAAATGTTTGTCTAGGGTTTTAGGTGGACATGATCTTCCATGGCAAAAGGAAAATATCATTTTAATAGAGAGGTTGTCCGCCATAGATATATTTGGGGATTATGTGAATAAGCAGACCTCTAGGGCCTCTTACTTTTTGTCTTACACTTCTTATGCATTAGCATGTGGTGTTAAGGAGCCCAAATGTCTAGAGGGCTATGGAAAACACAAGCTCATAAGGTTTTGAGAGCCACCCATGATTGCATCAGGCCACACAATCCAAGAAGAAGAACACGTGGAGATAGCTGAAGACAAGGATACCCCTCTCAGACAAGGAACAGAGGCAAGCATTGATAAACAGAAAGTCGACATCAAGCCAATAAGGAAGAAAAAGAGTCCAATCAAGTTCAAAAAGAGAGTTCCGACTCGCAAGCCTTGGGAGTAATAGGATTTAGTCATCAAATATAGCACAAACATTATGTTGAAGTTGAACTGATTTGTACAAAGTCTTTGATCCTCATCAGTTCCTTGTCCGTACGGACGATCAGTACCCTTTTGCATTTGTCCCATCACCGTACGACACTTCAGTACTCTTCCCACACTCAAAAGCTTCTAAAAGTGTTTGACACTCAGTACTTTATTGGTAAGGATCAACAGTATGTCTAGCATAATTAAGTAGTATTGATTGAATTTTTTGTGTGTTAATATATGGATGTATTGATGCTTGTTAATATAGATCACATGTTTCACAAAAGAAATACTTTTGATGGAGTCTCAAAACATATAGGCATTACACCAAGAGTCACTTGTTCCACAGAATAAAAATCTATTGATTGAGTTTGAAAACATGTGGACATAATACCAATAAGTTACAAACTGCTATTCATGTTTACTTGTCCATTTATGGTTTCTAAATATCTTCGAATCCCTCCACTGTCTATGTCTCTCTGCTGCCATTGAATTGTCCAAAGTTTATCTTCGTCTTTGCTTTTGGGCTAGAATAAAAGCAAGCTTGACTTTGGAGCTAGCAACTTTTCTTTTAGCATGCAGCCTTTGTAGAATGCCTCGGTAAAACCATTGGAAGACTTCCTTCAAACTATTTGCCTTTTGACTCCCTCCATAGTGTTGTGTGTGTCTGAAAAATGCATTACGTGCCATGTAGTGAGACTTCTCCATGCCTTGGGTAGACCAAATTGCTGGGCATCCATACTTTTTGACAAAATAGGGAAGGTGGTTGTAGATGATATGCTGTTTTCACAAAGACATAAGAATGCATAGTAAGTTATAAAAGAAAAGAGGATCACACTTAAGTAAAAGAAGAAGACATCACTTTACCATGTAGTGAGTTATATTGCAGGCTGTCCATGCGTCTTTCATTGACTTCCCAAAATGTTTTATTGCCTCTTCAAAGTTCTTGTAATCACTCTTTGTCCATGTTACATTGTCACAGAACATGAAGAGTTGATCAAGAGACATCCACACCTCTGCCTTCACATTTCGTGCTTCCCCATCTGCCTCATGATCTTTCACGGCATTATGGACTTGCTTCCACAATCCATAACTAATCCTTGAAACTATTCTACCTTGCCTTACTTGCTTACTATTGTGTTTGGGTCGAGACAAGAATCTTCTTGCCTTAACACCACCAATAGAGGGCTTGATTGGTACCTCCTTGCCATTGGTAGACTTTTTAAAATCCTTTGTGATATGAACATCACCTCCATGCAGACCTATATCGGATAACACTTTTTCCAATGCATGAAGAGCATCCTTTCTATTTCTTTCAGGACGGAGTTTCCAAGCAAATCCAATATACAAAAATACCAATTTCTCAATAATTCGACATAGAGCATGCAATGTGCATATGTGAACATTACATAGTGGAATGTCAAGAATGGCCTTGAAGTCAGGGTCAACTTTATCTCTATTAGGTGCTCTCTTCCACCATTTAGAATCCATTACTTGCGCTGATTCTTTGCAGTAAAGACAAGGAGACTTTGAGTTACCTCCTTTACTAACGTTATACATGCACTTAAGTGTTTTAAGATCCCCCGCCATGTGCCACTCTACTTGAAAATCACCTTTTCTTGCAACATGGAGATTCTCTCCTTGCACTTGTCTTTTAATTATTCTTGGTATTTCCGTGTGGTGAAACACCCAATCTAGTGTTTCATGGTCTTCTGTCTTTACCTGTGATTATACAAAACAAAAGTCTTACTATAAAAGATTTGAAAACATTGACTAAAATCAAGTACGAAATAAAAAATGATCATACCTGGAATGAGCCCAACCACCATATGTGTTTCTCCGACTGCACACTAAAATACTTCGAACTCGCTTCATTCAATGATGTATCAAGTGCTCCATTCATCAATGTGATAGTAATCCTTTCCATTTTCTTTTCCTTTACAACCTCACACTCATCCAGTTTGATAACAAATTTCAAAATGCCTTTGCACTCTTCAAATGTTATTCCATAAAACTCGACCATTCTTCTTTGAAGTTGTTGTAGATCTACAAATATATTTTTCCAAGGGTCATACACAGTGGTTCCTTTAGCACCATGAAATATTTCTTCAATATGGATATATGGTCCAATAAACTCATCTATACTTTCATTCAAATGACCTCTTATCTTCCACACTGTTGCTGGATTTGGCAGTAAAACTCGTTTAATCCTTTGATCTCTCAAAGTTGAGGATATCGCATGGAAAATCGAACTATATCCCTTCCTGCTAACTCCACTAACATCAAGAGCCTCTTGGATTGTAGTACCATCAACTTGATTATTGGATATAAAGTCCTCTACAACATTGCGTTTGATTGTTTTGTATTTTTTTTCTTCAATCAAACCTTTTGCTACACCACAAGAAAGCAATCCTTTCATTTGTTTAACTGGAAGAAGGTTGGGATCCATATTTTCTTTTGCAGGCTCCAATAATTTCCTATAGTAACAATATAGTAACAACACAATATGCCTATATTATTCAACACTTCCAATCCTGTTTTGCATTACTGGACAAAATAGATATAGTCATTTGAGAGCATTTTTGAGTTTAAAAAATAAAAAATTGCAAACTAACCTTGCTTCCTGAATTCTTCGCTTGCATCCACCAGTCCCAGCCTTCAAATTTGCAATGTTTTTAATCTTCATGCTTCGTTGTCTGTCTCCAAGCATGGTTCTCTTCCTTCTTGATCTTGTTAACTCTTTTTTACTCTTAGAATGCTCCTCAATTTCATTCTGCAACTGCTGCTCCAATTTTGCACGAATAGCTATCTCTTGAATCCTGGCTCCCTTTTCTTGTAGGTACATTGTTTTATATGTTTCTGCAAATGCAGACTGTGCTAAAATATAACCAAGAAGTCCATTTTGTCCATCACCCGCAAACCTCAACAGTGTGGTTGGATTGACAAATGGAGGTGTAGAGTTTTGTACTAGACATTTTGGATATATACTTCCATCACACCATAAGTCAATATGTTGGAGCCCTTCTCTTCTCATATTTTCCCGTTGTTGAGCATTTAGCACCGTATCCTTTCGTCTTTTTTGTGCTGGAGCATATTGTTCTTCTAAGTCGATGTGAAGATGATATAATCGCTTCTTCTGAGATTGTAACTCACTAGTATCGGCCATTTTTGTGCTTCTGAGGTTGCAAAGTTGGCTTGTCAATCTCATAGTCTTTTTGTAAAATGAAGTGTGGAAGTGTGGCGGTATCCATACAATCATTAAGTTCAGTGATGGATTCTTTATGAGAGGCCTACACACGTCGTCAAAAGAGATGCGAAATCTTCGAGAAACAAAAAAAAATAAGGAGATATTTAATGCAAAATCGTGTTAGTTAGACAAAAGATTATCTTATTCTTTTCTGAACTGACAGTTCAGTGGTCCTTACTGACAGTTCTGAGCCACGTTTCTATATTTTATTATTTTTGAGATCTTTTTGGAGAGAAATAAATCAAAAAATAGTGAATTTCTTACAGTGCCCCAAAATGAGCTCCGTTTTTTCCTAATGGGAGAAATGGGTGTAGTTTGCGCCTTTAAAAGGGCTTGTGAAAAGGATGTGTGTGAAGGGAGAGGGAGCTCCTCCACCAGGTGTCTGCAGGTCCAGATCCTATTTACTATAGGAATTACTAAAACCATGTCTAATCTCACCATTAAGCTAATGTGGACCTAACCTTAGACCTAGGCTTTGATACCATGTTAGAAATGCAAGAAATAGTGGCCAATGGTGGATCAAATATGGGGCAAGACATGATTAAGCATGCAATTAGCAAGTAATTACCAAAAGTGATTAGTGAACAATTCACTCAATGCAATAGAGTAGGCATGGGAGATCAAATACCAACACAGTCTCGTTAGGCCAATGCCTCAATTTATAGCTTTTAAATCAACAAGGTGCCAAGCACCCACTCCCCACTGATTTCTCCTTGATTTGTGCCACCTCCCCTACATCTAGGGGCACCTTTTCCTAGAATCTTTCCACACCCCTATATTCACTCATGCTACCATTGATTCTCTCATCCAGTAGATTCTTCTCACCTTTTCACTCCTACCCACTCAATTATGGACTCCCTTTTACAATCTCTAGCTAAGGGCTTGTTTTCGCACACACGGATTCACTTGCATATTTCAACAACATGATCTTACCATTTGTGCCTCGCGTTTTTTCCCAAGCTCCAATGGTTAATTGCAATAATAATAGCCAAAGAACAAAAAAAGACCTTGCTACATGGATTCTTCGCTTGCGAGCACCACCACCAACTATGAGTTTTTGAATGTTATTAATTGTCCTCTTTCACTCTCTTGATCCCACGGGGGTGCTCTTCATGCGAGAGATTGTGTCTTGTAGCTTCATAATGCGAGCCTCTTTCTCTTTGTCTCTTTTCTCTAGCTCTACAATATTATTATGTGCATCTTGCAATGCATCTTGCGCACTACTCAAAGTGTCTTATAGGGTTTGTGTTTGTGAGTGGAGGAATTGGACACTCCATGATGGCTCATGCTTAACTGTATACAATACCCAAGCATCCCATTCTCACCCTCTCCAACAAACTGAATAAATGAAGGAAGATCAATGAAGGGTGGGGGATAATGCGAAGAAGGATCATTAGGATATAAATATCCATCAACCCCAAAATCCACATTAGTCTGACCCTGTTGTCTTCTTGCATGCTTCTCATGTGCATTCAGACGTTCTTTCTTGATTGGTGCATATTCATTCAATATGTGAATATGCAAGTCCACCTTTCGCACTCTTGTTGAATCTGAAATTTCTGCCATGCAAAAAATGGAAGAGACTATTCTAAAGTGACTCGGGGCTTTCCTATTGTATTCACAATAGGGCTATTCTATTATGAAGAGAGAGAGAGAGGGAGAGAGAGAGAGAGAGAGAGAGAGAGAGAGAGAGAGAGAGAGAGAGAGAGAGAGAGAGAGAGAGAGAGAGAGAGAGAGAGAGAGAGAGGGAGATAGACCTATTTTATTCGCAATAGGAGAAGAGAGCTTGGGAAAAAGGGAGAGAGAGAGAGAGAGAGAGAGAGAATCTTGCAGAGGTTGGTTGGAAACGTGATGAATAATAGTAATGATTGAAAGAAACAGAATGTGGGAGGAATTTCAAATATGACTATTAAAGTGGAGTAAATAAGATTGAACGCGTAGATATCGGTAATCCTAGTAGGGGGTTTTAATAGCTAGAAAGAGAATCCTAGAGAATCCTAGTTCAAAAATTAGAGAGATCCCTTACTTTTAGGCCCAAAAGTAGGCATCATTATGAGCTAAATTAGTCTTAATTCCTTAAAATTAGGAATCCTTACAGGGTCCTTTTTATGCTCAAATGTCTCCTAATGATGATCAACCATATAGTTGGTAACACATTTAATCTTATTCCATTTTGAAAAAGTCTCTTCAAAGAAGTAATCATCTAGTTGACTTAACCATGAAAGCACGAGACAAGCATCCTTTTACCACCATCAAATTTGATAAAAGATGAATTACAATGGCTAATCTTATTGTCTTTTTTAATTATTTGAGCATTGAAAGGTGCCTTGATGATCTTGGTGATGTATGCATCTTTAGAAGGAGGAGTAGAAACTTCAGTATCAACAAGGCGGTGCTCAAGGACGAGGCTTTTTTATTGCTTATCTTGGAGTAATTTCTCAAGAAGTTGAAATCAATCTTCAAAGGTTGGTTATGGAAGTGGAGAATTCTGAAATCCACCATCTCGAACATTAGCAAATTCATTATTGGTGTCATGATTGGTGGCTTGATTGAAATTGGCACCCGAATACATTGAAGTGAAGAGGTTTGATTCAACTTGGTTAAATGGTTGAAAACTTGGCCAATTGCTAACAAAAGTTCAAGAAAATTTTCACTTTTTTAGAATTTTCATAAATTTTAGGGCACTTTCAAGTTCAAAAATAATAAAATTTAGGTAAAAATATGAATTTTGGGACCCAAAAATGGCTTTGCAAATTTCTAAAATTTATTGGCAAGGAAGATAGGCACAGAGGCTAAAATGTTTTGTGGGCCTAAATTAAAAATAATAATAAGCTTGGTAGCCATTAGGGCCAAAAACGGCTAGAAAAGGGCCGTTTGTTAATCTAAGGATTAAGAAATTGTCCAATTGTGAATTGACACGTATACAAAAGTATGGCATTCTTGTCTCCTCTAAATGTCTTCTTAACGGTTCTATTTTAGTGGTGAACGGCTAAAACGGCTTAATTTAGACGTTTACGATGGCTAACATTAAAGTTTGGGTCCAAAATAGTGACATCTTGTTCCATTTTTTATTTCAAAAAATCAAGCTAGAAGATACGAAATCCTCTTTTCGGGCTCTGAAAACAACGCTATTAATGACAAATCACCAAATTTTTTCAAACGTCTACTTTCCACCTTCCCTCCATTTTGGTATGGCTCATTCCCTTTTCCACCTTCCCTCCATTTTGGCATATGGTTTATTCTCCTTTCCTTGCACTTTCAAAAGACTCACTATTTTTCTCTCATCTGTGAGTTTCTATGGCGTCCTCACGTCGACCTTCTCATAATATAACTTCTTGTGATTTTCATAACACCAGAGAAGATGGTGTTTGGAAACCCATGTCTTTTCGTGTGAATGATTGGGTAACAATGCTTCCCTCTTGCAAAGGTGCCCACAGGGTGAAAAGAACCAAGCGAAATGAAGTGAAATCCCATTGGAAAGGTCGTGTTCTTGCCTTCAAAGTGACCGACAATGGCTGGCTTGCAAAAGTTCAACATGTCTACATGGCCAAAGACATGGTGTTGAACTTGGATGAACATCCAATTCTCCATTCTTATTGTAATTCAACAAAACTTTATCTATTTGATACAACACAATATTTCTCCTTCTGATATATTTGTTGTTTGTTTAATTTTAGTTATCTTTCCGTCAACAGCTGTGGAGTGGCAGCCTGTTGAGAGCTTAAGTGGCACATTCAAAGCAATTCACAAGGGGATCGCAGATGTCATGTATGCAGACAAACCACCTTCATTTTACAAATCAGTGGATTTATTTGTATATTTTGCAGAATACAAGGTTCCATCAAGAGAAGGTGTTCATGGAGAATTATATGACATACCTATTCCCACATTAATGTCACTGGAATGGGAAGTTCCTGATCCAAATACCATAACAAGCTTCAAATCCAAAATCAAAGATGATATTCTTAAAGCTATGTCTCCTGGAAGGATTTCAAGAAGGATAAAAATTCAATGGTTCTTGCCTATACATGTCTTTGTGGCATGTTTCAATACAATGGAATTGGAGAGGATAAGAACGATGTGGCTTAATAGAAGACTATCTCTGACTGATCTGGACACTGTACTTGGAGAAGGATGGAGTACCAAGGAAACTTTTCATATGGGGGACAATATTAGTTGTAGAGTAAGCCCAAATTCTTTGTCTATCTCATACCAACTGTGTCGCCAATCCCTAGTTTTGGGCTATGACTATAGGAGATGGAAAAGCAAGCTTGGTAGTTGGGTCCCTTTGGATTCTAAAGAGAATTGTCCAGAGTTTGAATTTAACATCATAGTCCATCCATTCATAGATCCCAGGAAACTCATAGTAACATCAAACTGGCGACTACAACATGTAAGAGAGTCACTTGAGTTTCTAGACGAAATACCACCTGAATATAGATTCAAAGTAGATGATATTATTGTCAGTACAAGGATGGAGAAAGTAACCTCATGCATCACATGTCTCCCCCCAAAAAAAGTTGTATTTGAGCCACTTGCAAGGGCAAGTTTGTATAACTGAAAAGGATTTCTCCAATAATGTAATCAATATATTCTGCCAAATTTTGCCTTGACTTCTTCACAAAAATGGTCAACATATTGTTCGCAACACAGAACAAGGTTTAATAGTTGAATATCAAATTATTGATACTGAATTTAAGTACAGAATATTGTCCCAAAAGGGTGTGTTCATATGGACAAAATGAACAAAACAAAAGCCAACTTGTGGAATCACTCAACAAAATCAACTTTCCTTTTGGCATGAGATGACCCTGCATCTTTAGAGAATCTTTCTCTCTTCTGTTTGCTTCGATCAAATTTTGTTGATTGAGGTTCAAGTTCTGGAGTTTTCAGCTCTTAAGATGTTGGAGAGGAAGACTTTAGAGTGAATTCTTCAAATGGTGGTAAGTTGGGCTCTTCTCTGAGATCTTTAGGTGTTGGTGAGGGAGATTTGGCAGTGGGGTCTGGTTTTGGAGAAGGTTCTTTGGAGGTTGGCCTTGGAGACTTGGCAGTCTTCTTGGGGAACATGAAAAAGAAATTTAATGGAGAGCCAACATTTGCACTCTTATTATCTTTGTTGGATAAACGACGCTTTTGAATTTTAAATTTCACTGGTGAGTGAAACGGAAGACCTTTAGTAGCACTCTTCTCTTTGACAGGGGTCTTCTCTTTGATAGTAGGTGTCTTCTCTTGAGCTGGAGAAGAGCTCTTCTCTTTGGCAGGAGGACTAGGGATCTTCTCTTTGATAGGAGTCTTCCCTTGAGCTGGTGAAGAGCTCATCTCTTTGGCAGGAGGGCTAGGGGTCTTCTCTTTAGCAAGAGGGCTAGGGCTCGTCTCTTTAGCAGGGGGCTCTTCTCTTTAGCAGGGGGGCTAGGGCTCTTCTCTGTAGCCTGAGGGATCTTTCCTTTAGAATGGGTCTTCTCTTTAGAATGGCTCTTTTTCCCCTTGGAAGATCTGCTCTTAGAAGGGCTCTTCTTTCTTTTCTTCTTCTCTTTGGCAGAGGTCTTTTCCTTTTTGGATGAGCCATCCTTGACATTGCTTTCCTTCTCCTCCCTTTTCCTTTTCTTTGAAGTTGTATCCTTGGCTCCTTTATTAGGTGGAAAGGGGGAATCAGGATCATATGGATTGATGGATCTATTCAAAACCATGGACACTGCCTTCTCCCTTACCCAACTTACCCAAGAATCTGGATATTCATGCAACTTAGACAAAAGAAAATAAGAAAGTAAGAAAATAGGTCACTAAATGTATTCACTAAATCAATCAATGGTTTTCATTCATGAACTTACAGTAAGTGTTGTCATTCTAAATCTTGACTCAAGATATATCTCCAAGCATTAGCAAGCACCATCCATCCACAAGATGTTGAGTCTTTCTGCAAAGGAACTTCCTGATTGCAGTACTTAAAATCTTCAAGTTTGTAGTCTACATAGGTAGAACCTAGAAAACTCAAGATAAGTTTGGCAGCACTGCAAGCATAAAATATTGAGGGTCAATCACATAATTGAAAACATACAAAATATTGTTCTAGGACATAAACCATGGAAAAGTTGATTCTTACATTTTACTTCTCCCATGAATGGATGCTAAAGAATTCATAAAGATCACATCTCTATCCAATAGATTGAAGATAATAAGACTCCAATGGCCCCTGTGATAAGATGGATACTGCAATTAGTTGTGAATATTAAAATGTCTATTATAGGCAAAAGATAATTGAGTGTGAGTCTTACACTTCAACATAAGGGTATACAATGTAATTGCAGGTAAGCATATCAAAGTTTTTGAGAAAACTTGCAAGATCCCCTTGCCTATTGAAAAGGCACTGTGTAACAAGGGGATCAAGGATGGTCACTTGCACAGCCATTGATTCATGAAGATCCCTCATAAGACATGTGGAGACGTAAACAAAACATGTCAACAAAATATGGAATATGAGAAATTCATCAAGAAGGCAAAAGCAAATCCACACAAACCTCAGACAAATGAAGAGGACTGTGTCAGATATCTCAATATTGTGATTCACAAGCATACTTGTGTCTTCAGGGGCAATGTCACAATAAACCTCATCCTCTCCATGCATGGACACATCTACTATCATTTGACCTGTCACATTCTGATAAAGCTCTGAATTGGATGCATGGAGAATTTCAGCTTGCTGAGAAAGAATGGCATCCTTTGTAATCTTCTCCTGCTCTCTCTCTTTCTCAACTTCTTCTTTGATATCCTGAGCTTTTCTTGTACCATAAGTATGAGAAATATCTTCAATAACAACTGATTGTTTGGGTTGTCTTGCTGGAGGGATATTAAGAATTTCAAAAGCTCTCATATCTTGACTTGGAATGGGCTCCAAAGCTTTGTCAAACTTATATCTAAGTCTGGACACAAGCACAAAATCTTTGCTCATAAGAGTGATCCTATGAGCAAATGCAGCAGCAATGTATCCATCATTCATAAAGTCGATTAAAAAATCTTCAGCAGCCTCTTAAAGACACATAAGGGCATGTGACTCCCATCGGACTTTGTCAAGATTTGTGTTTCTCATTTTGCCAACTAACCTTTCTGATATGTCCCTGACAACCCAAGTAAAATGGCAGTTGAGGGATGAGAAGACTAGTAGATTTCTGTGCTGCTCTGATCTCTCTTAAGGACTTCACTTGATAGTTTAATCTCTTTCTTGCTGTTGCCCTTGCACGAGGCTTTGGAAGAGGCTTTTCTTGTTTGGAAGGTCCTGGTTTGTCCTCAGCTTTTTTAGTCTACAAAGGTGGGTAAACTTTCCTTGCAGTCTGTTTTGTCCTCGCCATTGAAGTAAAAAAAAGAGACTCGATGGACGTGATTTGTGTAATAAGATAAAAAAATAAAGTGGCCCGAACGAAGCGATAGAGCAAATCCAAGAGTGTTGGAAAGGGATAATCACGTGATTCGGGAAATCACACAATCGCTCAGCAGTTTGAAAAAGGAGGCCCGAACGAAGCGATGAGGGAAATCCAAAAAAGTTGGATAAGCTTAATCGCTTGATTCGGGCAGTCAAGAGAAAGACGGAACGAAGAGATTGAAGGAATCTAACTGTAGTGGAAATGTGCAATCGCTTGATATGGGTAAGAAATGTAAAAGTAGTTTTCGGGAAATAAGGTGGACTGATCTCGCTTGATACCGTGTCGGTGAAAAATAGAAATATTTTCAACAAAATTAGACTTTTATACCTCGAATCTGTCGTACAATGGACCGTTGGATACACGTGTCATGTAATCATTTTTGCCACGTGGCATAAACGGTCACTATTTAAGGTGTTTTTACCACGCTACAAATATTCTTAAAAACTCTCTTACAATTTTTTTCCCCGCTTTTGGCCCACTTGTTTTCGTTTAGTCAACCTCTGCACTACAGTATCTTCCTAGCCCTATTTTGCAAAACTCTCTATTTTTTTTTGGGACCTTGGAATTGCCAAAGCCCACACAAAGCGATAGAGGAATTCCAAAAGTTTTGGACCATTCATTTTCGCTTCGTTCGGGCTCGTCAGAATTATTCCAGCATTTTTTTCAAATATCTCAATGAGTAAAAGTGTAGCGGGTCAACATGAACTTCTTGAAAAAAGCCCAAGTGAAAGACTCTTGAATGCTATTTTGCAAGATGGTCATGATATGAAGATATTCGTACATGTAGTGGAGATATTCAATCCAAGGTTTTCTCTTTCAGATGTTTTGTTGAAGCTTAAGGGCATTCTTGAAGAGGAGTACAAACAATTTGAAATGTCAATTGAAGCTGATTGTTTTCATATCAGAGACAATGATTTTTGTCACCTTATCGATTTTATACAGCTGTCAGTGGAGAAAGCCAAAGTTACAAAGAGGTTCAGTAGATTTTCGAATAGAGCCTCTTTCACATGCCCTTCATCCATTTCTTGTCCAATCCATAAAAGGCATTGCAACCTTGTCCCCAAGGATGTCTCCTTTCTTTTCTTCCTATTTTTGAAAGCAAAAATACAAGATAAAGAGCAACAACCAGAAATTGATGCAGAGAATGAGGAAGAAAACTTTAATGTCACCACCACAGTCTCAAATTTAGAGAAAAGTGAGATTTTAGAAGAGGAAGAAATTGATGTTCAAGCTGAGGAGAGAGAAAGTGCCAATCTTGATGTTGCAGAATTTAGGGCTTTCACTATAACTGAAGAGCCCTCAGAGGAAGCAAGCATATTTGAATCCTCAATTACTGTTCCAAACCTTCCTTTCTTCTATATCAATGAGAAAGATTTTATTCCTCTGCCCTATCTTCAATATCAGAGAAGACTACTGTATTGCAGCAATTTCAGAAGCTTGTGAAGTGACCAAAGACTTTATTGATACAGAAGTAGAGTCAAAGGAAGAGTTTTTGGCACTTGATTTGCAAACATCTGACCACTCATTTATCCCTGCTACTACTGATGCACTTGCCTTGTGCCTTAAAAAAGTGGATGAGGGGAAACCTTCACTTAGAGATGAGGATTTTGAGGACAGGCTTATTGAGTTAGGTATTGAGTCTTTTGGCAGAGATTTCAAGCTTCAGGCAGATTTTGATAAAGTGGGAAGGGTTGGCTCATGCAACTTGATGAAAGACAAAGTAGTAATTGAGGATGAGTTGCAGAAGGTAGCTTCCATTTAATCTTTTCTAAAATGTTATTGTGATTGTTATTTTTTTAAATTGAGGTTTTTGTCTTGCAAATTGAATTGCTTGATAAGGATGATTTTCTAGGAAGAGCTAGAGGCAGCAGAGTGAAAGCTGCAGACACTAGGTCAAGAAGGCCTTCATCTGCTCTCATGCACTACTTACCTACATTGGATAAGGCTGTGTTCTGTGCATTCCACATGAACTTCTTTGAAGATGCTGAGTTGCCAATATTTGCCATGAAGGTTTTGTCAAGGTTCATGGGATACACTCCCCTTCAAATAAATGCTAACAAGGTTTTGCTTCTAGAGAGAGCTGCTGCTCTTAGAATCTTTGGATATGCTGTAGGTTTCAATGCCTCAAGAGCAGGATACTTTCTTTGCTACTCTAGCTATACAGCTGCAGCAGCTGAGGTGTCAGATATCAATCTTCTTGGAGGTTATAGAAGGAGAAAATTTTTGAGATACAGAGGTGATATGCCAAGTAGTCCCAAGAGAATCAAAAACTAATGTACACAATATTTTGCAAGGACTGATTATATTTCAGCAAATATTTTGTAAGAGATACAAATGTGTTAGTAAATCATTAGTCTCTGTCTTGAGGTGTTTGTGTAGTTTCAGATTGCTGGGTCTTTGATCTCATCCTTTGTAATTGCCTCATGTAGAACCAATTGAATAATTCTTTAAGTGCATTGCTTCTTCTTTGACCACCTTCTCTTCTGGTACATCTAAAAAAGGAAGTTCTCGCTTGATAGTGAGACTTTTCCATTCCTTGTGTATTCCATGTTGCAAGGGGTCCTTCTGTAGCAAAATATGGTCCATGCAAGTAAAGAATATGCTACAAAGACAATTTTTTGTTAGTAAATTTAAGAAATTACACTTTAATTTTAACTATTTTGATAAGTCTGAGCACTCACCAAGTAATAAGTTATGTCTTTTTCTCCCCAGGCATCTATGATAGCTTTGATCAAAAGCTTTATTGCTTTTTTGAAATCATCTGCATAAGTATTTGAACCAGCTTGTCTAAGGACTTTGAAAAAATTGTCGAGTTTTTTCCAAACTTCCATACGTTTGTTGGCTACATTTGGTCTACTTTTGACATTTGTGGTGATGACACATAGCTGTTTCCAGCAGTTCCACATTGCATTGACTTGTTTGGTGTCATGGTCGCTCAAAAATCTTCTCGCTTTTGCTCCTCCCATTGAAACATCTTGCAGAACATCACCTGTACCTCCAGAAAGAACAAGATCTTTTTTAAGATGCACTTTCCCACCATGGAAACCCATTTGAGAGAGCAAGGCTTCGCATTTTTCTATGCACTCATCTGCAAGTTTAGTTGGCTTAATAGAATATGCATAGTCCAGATGAAGTCTGAGCAATTTGTCCAAGATTCTTATCTCTGCATGCAATGTACATATATGCACATTTTTTAAATGTATTGGTAGAATTGGATCCCATATTTTAATAGAAGTTGGATAAGTGACAACATTCACATTATTTCTGGATGGTGGTTTTCCAATCTCATTTTCTGCAAGCCATTCTCTTGTCCCTGTGCTTGCCATGCAATAAAGACATGGATATTTGGTATTTGCTCCTCCACATACACCAAACATACACTTCAACGCCTTGAGGTCGGCACTCAAATGCCATTCCACAATGAAATCACCTATGTCGTCTACATGAAGGTGTTCACCTGTATTTTGGCTCTGAATAACTGAAGGAATGTCTGTTTGTGAGAAGAGCCACTTTAATGTTTCATGACTCTCTACTGGTACATGAGCTGATCCAATCCACCATAGCTCCATTTCTGATTGAGTTTTGTGGTATGGAGAATCAAGCTTACCTTGACTATAGTCCAATGCTTTATTCATTAGGGATATAGATATTCTTTCCATTTTTTGACATTTTTGGATTTGAGCTTCATCTAATTTTAAAACAAATACAAGTTTTCCTTCACAATCTATTTCTCTTATGTTGTAATATCTCACCATAAAAGATTGGACTTTTCTAATGTTCATCCAAATATTATTATGAACGTTGTATTCAAAAGATGAAATTTTTTTGTCTCTCATATGGCATTGTTCCCTCAATATGGAAATACTCTCCGAAATGTTTAGAAATTTTCTCATTTAACAGAGTTCTATATTTTCCAACATTGTGAGGTCTAGGCAACCCAAAAGCTTTAATTTTGTAATACTTAAGGACCCTGAACCAGGTTTTAGAGATGGCTCTATATCCCTTTCTACTCACTCCCACTGTGTCACAAACTTCTTGCATTTGGGAAGGCTGGACTAATAAGTCCATATCTTTTAATAGATGTTGAAAGACTAGTTTTTTTTTAGTTTGATTTTCAGGAAGTTCCAAAAGTTTCAAGATATCCGACCTATTCATAAGCTCATTTAAAAATCTTACCCTTTCCTGAGCATTAGACATGTCAAATCCTAGAAGGTTAGTAACATGATCTCTTACAAGATTTAATCTTTTTTTTCTTTGTCCAGATCTCTCTGTTAAGTTAACTACATCCCGCATTCGTTTTACTCGTGCTCTTAACCCTATTGGAGTTTCTTTTAAGGTTTTCAATTGATCATTTTCTTGTTTGAAAGACACTATTTTTTTTTCAAGTTCTATAATTTTTGTTGCATTCAAAGATGAAGTATTTTGAAGATATGTAGTATATTCTACATAATTAATATGTGATTGAGATAGTCTTGAACTATAACCAAGTAAGCCATCCACCCCATCACCAACAAATCTAATCAAATCATGTGGTGTGTGAAAAGAAGGATACCTTCCTGTTCTGGGATCCGGTGGATATAGACTTCCATCTATCCATAGGTCAATATGCTCCTTTCCTTCGTTGCGAAGATGTTAAGCTTCATTTGCACATGAAAGGGATCTTTGGTAGACACTCCGTGTAGTTGCATACTCTTGGTTGAGCTTGATATTCAAATGAAACTTACGATTAGATGTATCACTCATTACTAACAGAGCTATTAGAACATGAGAGACACAGAAGAATGAGAATGAGATGTAGCTTGTGAAATTCTTAGAGAAGCAGAGGAGTGAAATTTTTTGGAGAATGGATGAGAGCGCGTTTGGAGGGAATGGTCATTTTGCCACGAAGTCACTAAAAGAGGACAAATTTCGAGACGAGCCATTAAAGAGTAGCATGAAAACGATATATTTTTTTAGATTTTAAAATATGTACTTAGATACGTGTTCAATCAGATAGATACGCTTTAAATATCCAAAACGGCCAAATTTGGAGCCGTTTTGACCGTCAACATTGTACTAATTAGCGAGTTAGCGAAATTCCTTACACAGTCCATTTTGAGACGTTTTTGGCCCTAATGTTATAAGAAAACTTGTAAGTTGAGCATTATAAAGCTTATAAAGTAGAGAAAGGAACCCACTGGCTGTGTGTGCGGCGTAGTTAAAAGAAGGAAGTTATTTATTGGAGAAGTGTGATGTGTGCCGTTGAGAGAGAGAGAGGACGATGAAATTCAGTTGTGTAAACCATGGAAATAGTGGTTTTGTAGGCTATGGATTGAGGGAAGAACATATGTGGACTCCGATTCAGAAGAGATGAGGAAGAGGTGAAGAACTTGGCAAAACTCTTTTGATTTTTGGGTAGTTTTGGAAGTGGTTTCCACCTTAAGTTTCCTTGTGGGGGTAAAATGATTATGAAATGTTGTTGCCCAACCGATAAAACCAAGCCTTCGATTCTTCTTTAATTTGTCAATGAAATTTTACCTTGCCTTGGCTTCCATCTCTTCTTTTGCCTTCTGTTTCTTCATCGATTTTAAGATTTTCAATTATCCTTGGCTTTAATACCATTGTTTGGAGGACAACGACCTTTGTTAACAATTTATAAAATAATAATGAACATGATATAGTGTATAATTTACACATAACACAAGATTGGGTCCAATTCCCCCCCCCCCACACAATAGTGACCCCATGCTTCCTTTTGGTGTATTTTAATCCTATTACTCGAAATAACTTATGGGGTTTAAAATAGTTTCCACTTTTACAAAGATATTGACTTTAACATAAATAGCTTACTTTACTGAAAATGCAAGCCAAACTACTCAAAAATAGCTATAAACCTCAAACCATATAAGTGTGTACATTTTTTGTAAAATTATATATGCATAAGGGAGCTTTCACATGTTGATAATAAATGTGGATGCCACTTAAAATTGAATAAATGGTGTGCATTGCATAAAATCAAATACTCATCAAATAATATTCCATTGACATCCAAAGTTGTGTGTCTCAAAATCTTCATGACCACTAGCTTGCCTCCATTACCCAACCCAAGGATCCACACTTACATCAACTATGCTAGTCAATTAATAAATTGATTAATTAAAAATATAAATATCCATACGAAACTCAATAAACCAGGATGATGCAACCCATACTCTCACATATGTAATATGGAATCACCCATGAATAAGTAAAGCAAGCTATGATCATCCAAATTTAGAAAGGCATCCTAATCTAACCCATCTAGGAGAATTCATAAATAATGAGAACCATGAGAATATTAAATTCCATGAATTTTCTCCTCATAACATATGTTGGAGTACAACGACCCAAAAATAAATTGTAAAATAAGAATAACATGACATAATGTAAAATTTACATATAATACAAGATTGGGTCCAATTTTCCCCCACAAAAGAGTGAGCCCACACTTCCTCTTGGTGTACTTTAATTATATTGCTTGAAATAAGTTCTAGGGTCTAAAATAGTTTCCATTTTTACAAAGATGTTGACTTCGACAAAAATAGCTTGTTTTTTTGAACGTGCAAGCCAAACTACTCAAAATAGGTATAAACCTCAAACCATATAAGTTTGTACATCTTTTCTAAAATTAAATATGCATAAGATAACTTTCACATATCCTTATAAATATATCCACCTCTGTTTGATAATAAATATATCCACCTCTGTTTGATAATAAATATGGATGTCACCCAAAATAGAATAAATAGTATGCATTGCACCAAATCAAATAACATTTTGCCGACACTCAAAGTCGAGTGTCTCAAAATCTTCCTAACCAACCATTAGCTCACCTCTATTCTCCAACCTAAGGATACGCACTTACATCAACTATGCTAATCAATTAATAAATTAATTGATTAAAAATATAAATAAACATACGAAACTCAATAAATCAAAACGATGCAACCCATAATCTCATGCATGTACGGAATCACTCGTATACATGCAAACTAAGTTACGATCGCCCAGATTTAGAAAGACATCCCAATCTAAACCTATCTAGGAGAATTTATAAATAATGAGAAAGGTGAGAATATTAAACTCCATGAATTTACTCCTCGTAACATGCCCCAAGGGTAAGAAGAAATTTTTCTCAATTGTCACACAGTATGAAATAATCATGGGCGAGCATAAATATAAGATGCAGTCAAGGATAGATAGGCAACGATGGCATGATCAGGGAGCCATTAGCCTCTTCAATGGGGTGGCCTTTATAATTTACTAAATATTTTCTCTTGTTGTTGTTGTTTGCTCATGGTCTAAAATAATATCAGGTTTTATGATCTCAAAATCTTCGCCTACAATGGGGATTCATCATAGACTAAATATGCAAGAAGAGGGACTCTAAATGGTCTCAATAAAGAGTTAAGAATATGTCAATGGGATGGTATATCCAAATGAAAAGCATTATCATTAACCTTTGTGAGAATCTTAAATGGGCTACAAAAGCGAGGAGTTAATTTAATTGCTAGGTGTTTCTATACACTTTTTAATTTTCTCTTTTCTATGCGAAGCTAAACATAATTACCTTCCTGAAAAATCACTACCTTATAACATATTTTGGTGTCCCAAAGAATTCACTCTCCAACCCGCGTGCATGAAACTCATAAAAACCTCCTATTTAAGTTTCTCTAAAAAATAGACTATACCCCTTTCTAAGCATATGAGTCCCAATTATGAAATTCAAGTACCCCTATTTAAGGTTTAAAAATCAAATAGCAGATATTGATATTATACATGTAGCAAGTTGAGTCCCATGTAAGTAGCATAGATGTAAATGCTAGAAGCACAAAGACCTACATATTGATGTTATACATGTGAGAAGTTGTAGCCCATGTAAGTACCATAGATGTAAGTGCTAGAAGCATAAAGACCTACATATACTCTCAAAAACTTGTTCCATGTTTGGTTAGCTTAAAAGAGTAGTAAACTAATCAAGTTTTCAAATTACACCACTAGATCACATATTGCAAACTACAAGAAGAAACGAAACCCCTACTTTCATTCTCCCTTGTCCCCCCCTCCCCCACCACCATAAGTCTCCCTCACCCCCTAACTTATAAGCTTAAGACCCCGCTTCCAAAAACCCCCTTCCCTTACACTCACATGATACCATAAGGTATGGCTTGTGAATCCCCCACGATTGGTGTGGGTTGTATATTAACATGACATAGTGAAAAATTTACACATAACCCAAGATTGTTGACTCCATTATGCCCTCTACACAAGAGTAAGTCCACACTTCCTCTTGGTGTATTTTAATCATATTATTTGAAATAAATTGTGGGACTCATAAATAGTTTCCACTTTCATAAAGATATTAACTTCAACAAAAATAGCTTGCTTTAAACCAAAATACCAAACCTCAAACCACATAAGTATGTACATCTTTTGTAAAATTAAATATGTATACGAGAGCTTTCACATTTTTCAATAAATATATCTAGTGACAATAAATATGGACGTCACCCAAATGGAATAAATAGCATGTGCTACACAAAATTAAATAATAATCTACCGACACCTCAGGTTAAATCTTTCGGACCACCACTAACTCGCCTCCATTATCGAATCCACGAATCTACACTTACATCAACTATGCTAATAAGAATCTTCCTGACTATGAATAGGTTGCCTCCATTATCCAACCCAAGGATCTACACTTACATCAACTATGCCAATAATTAATTAATAAATTAATTGATAAAAAAATATAAATAGCCATACGAAACTCAATAAATTAAGAAGATGCAACCCATACTCTCATGCATGTATGAAATCACTCACATACATGTAAAGTAAGCTATGATTGCCTAGATTTAAAAAAGGTATCTCAATCTAAAGTCATAGAGGATAATTTAAAAATAACGAGAAACATGAGAATATTAAATTCCATGAATTTAGTCCCTATAACCTGCCTTAGAGGTAAGAAGCAACTCTCCTCACAGTTGTCACAAAATAAAAAATATTCATGGGCAAGTGTGAAGATAAGATGTAATTAAGGATGGATAGGTTGTGAGGGCATGATCAGGGAAACATTAAGCCTTGTCAATGGGGTGGTCTTTCTACTTCACTAAATATTTATGATAAATATTTTCTCTTCTTGTTATGGTCTTCTCATGGTCTAGAATAATTTTGGGTTCTTTAATCTTAGAATCTTTGTCTAACAATGGAGGGTCATCATAGACTAAATATATGGGAAGAGTGTCTCAAAATAGACTCAATAGACTAATGTGAAAAGAGCTATGAATATGCCAATGGGATGGAATATCCAAACAGAAAGCCTTATCATTAATTTGTTTGATAATCTGAAATCTAGGAGCTTATTTAACTATTGGGTGTTTCTCTACACTTTTTAATCTTCTCTTTTTTTATGCAAAGCCAAACATAATCACCTTCTTGAAAAGTCACTGCCTTACATCGCTTATTGGCTTGGGTCACATATTGTGTTTGGGATGAAGGTGTTGGTACCAAGTGCCTAGTGTAGAAATAGTGTAGGACCTTAACAAGTCTCGAATGGTGGTATTAGTTACTTTAGTATGGCCATTACTCTCAAGATAAAAAGCAGATGTGAAATCAAGTTTAGTTATGAGATTAGAAAATAAAGCAATCCAAAAATGATTACAAAATTTGGCAATCAGATAAAATTACTTTAGGCAAACCATGATGTGTAAAAACATGCTTAATGAAAAGATGTGTAACATGTGAAGCAGACAAAGTTGTTTTGCATGTAATAAAATATTCTTACTTACTAAATCTATCAACAATGGTTGAAAGCATATCATTTCATGTAAAACTCCTAGGCAAACTAGTAATAGAATCCATATAAATTTCTTTCCAAGGCCCATTAGGAATAGGCAATAGCATGAGTAAGCCATGCTATTTTCCATTATGTCACTTAACTTTTTAACAAACAAGACATTTAAAAACAAAGATTGGGATGCCTAGGGATAAGAAGAAACTATCCTCAGTTGTCACAAAATCAAATTCCATGAATACAATTTATGAGTTCTCTTAGACGGGAAATCTCCATATATGTGAATTTTGCCCATGTATTCATGAGATCAGTTCTCTTAGATGGGTTTAGATTGGGATGCCTTTCTAAATCTGGGAAATCGTAGCTTAATTTACATATATGTGGGTGATTCCATACACACGTGAGAGGATGGGTTGCATCGTCTTGATTTATTAAGTTTCATATAGTATTTATATTTTTAATCAATTAATTTATTAGTTGATTCGAATAGTTGATGTAAGTACAGATCCTTGGGTTGGATATAATGGAGGCAAGTTGGTGGTGGTATCCAAGAAGATTTTTTGTTGCCATATATATAGGCAGTGATGTGTGTGAACACACTTAGGACCGTCGGGGTACTTTTTCCCTCTTTAGGAGGTTTTTTTCCCCGGCTTGTATATATGCATATCATTCTAGGGATAACTTATCTTTTGTATATTGACACAATCTAATACATTGTGTGTTGTGTGCATTCTTGCTTCTTCTTCTCCAAGCTTTGTGTGCTTTCCTGCAACCCTAATTCCAACAATTGGTATCAGAGCAGGTATCGGCTCCCAGAGCTACGCCGCTACTCTGACTCACGTTCTCTGATTGAGGTGAGCTTTCACGAGCGCTTGCAAGTCCCTATACTCTGCAGATTAACTCGTAGGGCTATGCGTTCTCAGAAATTGCATCTGAGGTCGTTTCGGGCTCCGTTTTTGCATTTCAAGTTCTGCAGAGGTGTTTTCGTCATTTTGTGCAGAGATTTTGACAGTGCAGTTTTCTGCAAAACAGACATATGTATTCTATTATGGACTGTGATACATAGCACGAGTTGTTTTTTGTTCAGTCTTTGCTTCATTACAGATAGCTTTTGCATCAGTTTCAATCAGTGGTTGAGGATGTTGTAGGTTCTAGCAGCTCTACTGTTGCTGCTGTTTTACCCACTGCTGAACAAGCTCGTTTTGGGATGGTAAAGATGATCCCAACGTTGTCATGAGAAATAGAAAACCATAATATCAAATCACACGAGTGTCCCTGATATAGAATAAGAAATATAATTCCCAATAATCAAGAGTGATTCTCATAATAAATTCGAGCGAAACACAGAGAGAGAGAGAGAGAGAGAGAGAGAGAGAGAGAGTTGGCCATCTCGAGAGAAATAGAGAGAGTTAGATAGAGTAAGAGAGTTGAAGAGAGAGAGAGAGAGAGAGAGAGAGAGAGAGAGAGAGAGAGGATTAATAAGAGAGAGTGAGTAAGAATGAGGTAGAGAAAGAGTTAAAGAGAGTTAAAGAGAGAGAGAGAGAGAGTTAACAAAAGGTAAAAAGAGTAGGATAGAGAAAAAGAGAGTGTGTGTGAGAGAGAGAGATAGAGTTGGCCAGTTCGAGAGAACTAGAGATTTAGAAGAGAGAATTAGAGCGAGAACTTTCTAGAGAGGGAGAGAGAGAGAGAATGTTGGCCAGTTCGAGAGAGAGCGTGCGCACGCACGCGCGTGAGAGAGAGAGAGAGAGAGAGAGAGAGAGGAAGTTAGTGATAGAGAGAGATAGAGAAAGAGTTAGAGACAAAGCTCCTTCAATATTTTTATTTCCGTCTCTACATCAACGTATCGTTATGTTTCCAAACGTTCTGTACCCCTGGGCCATCCGAATGAGTGCGCCCCTCATATTTGGTGACGAACGCTGGAGCCTGGTCGAAGCCTGACGGGTGGTTTCTTAGCAAATACTCTTTCTATTGACGTCGAGACTGCCCCGACAAGAATCAAACTTTTAATTAACAGCAAAACCAATATTATTCAACATGTTGAGAATATTTGATAGCGTTTATCCTAGGCATTCTCCATATTCGATAAGATAGTAGTTCTCATATAATTCGAGAGGATGATTGGGGTGTGTGGGCGGGGCGGGGACCTCCTGCGACGCGTGGTTAAGGTGCAGGCATAATACTAATTTCTCCTTGGGGATGCCCGTTCCTCAGTCCACAAAGGGTTACGTAAAAGAGTACACAAATTAGAGTGTGTGTTCTTAATTCGGGGATGATACTCTGGCCTTCTACAGTAAGAAATCGATTTTAAAATTACAAAATAAGTCACAACATTTTGCTTATATGCCACCTATAATTGGTGAAAGTGGTGATTTGTATTATTAGCTAAATTGAGCTCCCTCAAAGGTTTGGCCAAAGTCCCAATTTGTTGGTACAACTTTATATGATGTTATCGCTTTCCCATCACTAGTTTGAACAATAAAAGATAGGCTTTGACCCACTACTTGTCCGTTGTATTGCCAATTCTGGCCCCAATTCCTCTTCATCTCGGTCCATTTTGTGTTGGAGCTAGCTTTGATCCAGAGGGCTTGCACATCTCCCACTCCACCCACATTGGTCACCAATACCAAGTTGAAATTAGGATTCCCATTTATAGTGAAGTGTATTCCTCCTCTCCTTTCACAAATCACCCTGCAAGAGAATAGCAACATATATCATTACGCATAATTTTCAGAAGTTACTCCTTGCTAGTTATATTTCACTCGCTTGAATACGTAAGTGTGATAACCTTGAGTGTATTATAACAAATAACTGTTTGCATAATGGGAAAATTTGTTTTAAAAGTTTTTGTTTACAAAAAATCAAATGGAGCTCAAGTGGTTTTCGATGATCAAGGAAGGGTGTCCTATTCGCCTGTAGAGAAATCAAGATTTTGTCTCACGGAAAATCATGATGAAGGATAATCAACTTAAATGACACATCAATCGTGTGTGTTTGTATCTTATCTTACCTTTGGGTGGGCTATCTCCACCACCACCACCCTAGAGCTGGCCCCGACGCTAGGAGTACCTTCTACCGAGGCTCTTTATATATATTAGGAAGTTGCACAGAAAACTGAACTAATTATTATAGCTCATGAAGGCGATCAAAGTACCTCCTGAATAGAACGGGCACAATGCCGGCGGAGGAACGAGAGATCTTGAGGAATATGGGCTCCGCCAAGTCGAAATGTTGCAAGGGCGGGTTGCACCAGCCGCCGCCGTTGCTGCTGCCGGACACGGTGTAGTTTGGAGGGCATAAGTTTGTGGCAGTCACCACGATGGAGGGCTCCCCGGCCAAACACCCTGTTGGGTCATTCCAGCACTTCATCTCATAGCAAGCACCACAGCTCTTCCCATTGTCAAACAAGGAAGTGCTTACTGCCGCCGTTGCTACACCGTAGCCTTGACTGTACAGGTTGCCATATCCGCAAGCACCTCCTGCAGTTACCACACGAAACAACAAGCAATAATATAACCACAAGATCAATGAATGATTAATTTTACGTGTAAATCAAGAGTTCCTTGGCCCCTACCCATTGTCCCAGCTGCATCATGTCCTCCATAGAAGGTTGCATGGCCACTAATCCAAGGTTGGTTGATGTCATGATAATATTGTGCTGCATGAAGACCTAAGGACAACGCAACTGTTTGGAGTAAGCAGATGCCAGCTACTAGAACTGCGGTTCTGCAGCGCAAGGACTCGTTACAGTGGAAAGCCATAGCTGGCCAATATGATATTGATAAGTTCAAAGCTGCAAGTTGAGTACGAAGGAGCAGAGCAAAGCTGATTGAGAAAATGCTCAAGAGGAGGCCTTCGTTATATACTTGCAGTTGACCCACTCGAATACCAAGAGGTCACTCACAGCAGACCCTCTCACATCCAAAGATCTACTCAATAGTCGTTGAATCCGGAGTGCAGTATAAAGGGTTCATACCTTACCATTAGGAAATGTCATCTTGATATTTCACGGGCACCACACGCGATCTCATTTGGGCACTGTTACCATGTACACTCACTCGGGAGAGAGAGAGAGACTCCCTCTCTGTCCCTCTCCCTCTGATCGTCACAGTCAACTTTTGGTGTGCAGCTATAGCTAGGTACTTGCTTGCAATGTCTTGTCTACCATAACTCGATGTGTAATAGACAATGCCATGATATACATGTATAACTGTTTCTAATTCTGATCCCGTTGTTTCACTATAAGATCTAGTTACAGAAGCTCTAATAGCAAAAAGATATTTCCATCCTCAGTTTTTATTCTCTAAAACATAAAATATTTGACATATGTGTAATATTTATTGCATATTCATGGTAAGGTATCTTAGATGAATACTGTATTCAAAACATATATTCTTTTATCTATCATATTAAATATATAATATCGTACAACTCAAAACGTATTATACTTGAGAATTCTATAATAAAATCATTTGTCGGATTTGAATTTTACAATATTATACTATATTATCGTAAGAATTTATAATATATTTCGCATACACTTACAAAACAAATACTTCAAGCTCTTGAATTTGCGTACCACTATGCTGACGGAAGGAAGAAATATATCGATGAAAAATGGTTATATTCTATTAATAATAGATGCGAAAACAGTGAAAGCTTCCAAGACAGACTCAAATTGAAAATTAGACATTAACATATATATTCTGAAGGTCAACCTAACGTTAGAGACATTGTCTTCCAAATTGCCTAGAGATATCTATCATATGCAAAATGTGGTTACTGGTTTTCATCTATGTGGCAGAATTCTTTTACCGTCCATGTTAATCACACAGGAAAATAGACATGAGGGTCTTTTCAGCTTGAAAGGACCCTCATGTCATACTTGCAAGCTGCTACAAACCACGGGTGACGGTACCACCTGCAAAAAGCAAAACCGGCTCCTAACATATAATTGAACACGATGATGGCTGTAACATTCAAACCAGGTACCCTGCGATGCCAGCAATTTAAAATATTTCAGATACTGTGCAGGTAACTAGGCTACACGGCCCAAAAAAGAGAGCACAATTATCTGGACAATCAAGGTCAGTTCACTCACTATATTGCTCTAGTAGGGCGAGCTACTGCATGCTTCTCAGTTCTATCCACCATCTATCTCTCTCTCTCCGACTCCGAAGAAAAAACTCAAAATGCGGTTGTTGTTTGTCGGTGCAAGGCGAAAATTCTTCCACTATCAAATCTCTCTTCGGGGACCCTCAATATGTGTCTTCTTACAAATGGTAGCCTACGACGTACCAACCAAGGCATGAGAAGCGATGTTTGTCGTGAGGAACGGGCTTGGTGAGGAAGTCTGCCAGGTTCTCTTGAGTAGAGACGTACTGCATGGTGATGTACCCTTCTTCGACCACCTCCTTGAGTAGGTGGTATGCAATCTTCACATGCTTGAGCTTGTTGGAGACCTTGGGAGAATGGGCAAGAGAGATGGCGGATAGGTTGTCACAAAACATTGTGACGGGGGTATCTCATATGGAAGTTGGAGCTCGCGAAGAAGTTGGTGAAGCCAAACAGCTTCACGAGCGGCAAGGGAAGCGGCAATGTACTCTGCTTTGGTCTTGGAAGAAGCCACCGATAGCTGTCGCTTGGTTTGCCAAGATATGGCACCACCAGCAACAAGCAAGAAGAGGTATCCAGAGGGACTCCGCTAGTTTGTAGTCCTTTGTGGCATGGAGATAGCGTAGACAATGTTTGAGTGCTATCCCATAGGCCTTGTGAGGTTGATGGAGAGCTCGAGAGAGAATGTGGCCAGAATAGTAAACATCCCACCAAGTATAAGTGATGCAATATCTAATATGCCCAAGAAGATGATCATAGGGAAAGTCGTGTAGGATACTCCTATCAAGATGAGTGTATGGAAGATCTTCAGGTGCGTTTGTGACCATAGGAGTGGGGGCAAAAGATCACTGGGACATGTGAGCATTAGCAAGAATTTCCTCAATATACTTCTCTTGAGAGAGTGAAATGAAGCTACCATGAGGATCATGATTTACTTGAATGCCAAGAAAGTAAGAAATGGGACCATTATCAGTTATAGGAAACTCTCTCCTAAACATTTTTTTGGATAAAATCAGGATATGCTTATTAGATGCAAGAATGGGAATGTCGTCAACATAAAGTCCAATGATAGCCCACCCATGATGATTGTGCAAAACATAAAGGTTATGATCAGTGAGTAATCTGCGCCATCCCCAAGAGGTAAGGGCATCATGCATTCGGCGGTACCATTGTCGAGGGGTCTGCTTCAAGCTATATATGGGGTGTTGAAGCTTGCAAACAAATTCGGGATGAGAGTGAGATAGAAAATAAGGGGGCTGATGCATATAAATGCCCTCACCAAGCTTACCATGAAGAAATGCAGTTTTGATGTCTATGTGATAAAGACGAAGATTAAAATGAACGACAATGGCAATGATCAAATGAAAGGATACCATACTCTAGACAGGTGAGAAAGTGTCGGTGTAGTCAACACCATGCTGCTGAGTGAAGCCACGAGCAACAAGTCTTGCCTTAAATCGATACAGACTCCCATCAACCTTGTGTTTTTTCTTGAGGAGCCATTTACACCCAATGATATTGCGATGAGGTGGTGGCGGTACAAGAATCCACCTGCCTTGCTCCGTGAGCGCCTCCATTTGTTGTGTCATGGCATTGATCCATTCCGCAGAGTGAGTACTAACAAGTGCCTGATCAAGGGTAGGACTTTGAGGATCGTCAACGAGATCCAGAGGATGTGAATCCACACCTTCAGCTTGTAGGAGAGCCGAGAAGCACGTGGAGTTGTAGATGTCAGCAAGACTACGGGTACGGCCTTGAGGTGGGGATTCACCATCATCAAGGAGGCTATTGGAGATGGTGTGATCAGAAGAAGGCAAAGGAGTAGTGTTAGAACCAAGGGCGGGTGAGGCTGAGGGAGATATGGATGAAGAGAGGTAGATTGGCTGGTCAATAGTGAAGCCGGGGGGAAGAGAGACAGTGGATGGGAGCTATGCATGATTGGAGAGGGAGGTATGAAGAGAGAAGTGGGACGGAGAGTTGGCTGAGGTAGCCATTGTAGAAGGGACCGAGGCAAGATGACGGAGAGAACACGAGCGCAGGGAATGGGAGGAGCACACAGGAGATAGAGCCGAAGGAGAGGCAGTATGCGCAAAGAGCACAGGGGTTCTAGAAATAGATGGTGGAGGACAGTTCTGCGCTGGAGTTGGTGAAGATGATTGTCGGCCATGCAGGGCGAAGGAAGGAGAGCATGATTGTAGGTGTGACAGTGGAGATGAGGGGTGACCACGCAAAGCTGAGGAGGTGCATGTCGTAGGTGAGGAATGGCAGGCATGCAGAGACGAGGGACTGCATATGGAAGGCGACGGAGTGAAGTGCGAGCTCGAGTGAGAAGGGGGTGTGGAGGTAGAGCCAGGCGACGGGCAGGTGTAGACAGGTAGTATGGCAGTGGAGTGAGCATGGCAGCCAGTGAGCAAGTTGCCATGCAGATCAATGTGGTAAGTAGGGGAGTCCGTAGGAGCTACCAAAACATAAAGGGACGGTGAACTGGGAGTGGAAGTTGGAGAGGCAATATTGAAAAGGCTCTAATGCAAGAAGGTCATGCAGTGGCCTATGAATCCAGAAAACTCAGAACACATGAGATTGGGATCCGTTGGTGAAGGGTGATGCGCCAAGTGGGGCTGTATATGAGAAAGCCACTGAGCCAACCTAGGCGGTGTGGGGAATAGGGGTGGAAGATGTGCTGGGGCGCTTTGCTTAGCGTACGGAGAAGGTGAACCACACGAGGGGGAAGGCACCGGATGGGGAGGTACCGAGCGGCGAGGTGATGGAAAAATTGGTTGGCGAAGTGTGGACGGGGAGGAAGTGGATACCCAGTTGGTGAGAGCACTTTCGTTTAAAATGACGGATAGACTAAAGGAGAAGTGACGGCTCTTGGGATGATGTATGCGGTATGCCTTGTGAACAAACTGATCACCATAACCCACAAAAATTACTTTGGAAGCCTTAGCAGCGAACTTGGCTTGAGGACTAGTGTTCTGCGGATATGCAGGTGCTCGAAAAATTTGAAGATGAGCGAGATTTGGAGGATGACCATACTAAAGAGAGTATGGGATGCTCCCATGTAGTGTCAAGGTAGCGCATCGATTTTGGAGATAGAACGTGGTGACGGTAGCCTCCTCCTAATAAGCATGAGACAAACGTGCCACAGCAAGCATAGAGCGAGCAGCTTCCACAAGGGTCCGATTCTTTCTTTCTACCACCCCATTTTGTTGTGGATGATCCGGAATAGTGAACTCATGGCGGATGCCATGTGTAAGGCAATGCTCCTTGAAAGCACTGGAAATGTATTCTCCACCATTGTCGCACCTTAATATCTTTATCTTTCTGTCACGCTGGTTCTCCACAGGTACTCTTGAAAAGATGTAAATTTGATGAATGTAGATGATTTTTCAAAGAGTCACAAAACAAACATATGTGTACCTTGTAAAATCATCAATGAATAAAAGCATGTATTTATTGCCTATGAGAGAGGTGGTTTGCATAGGACCACACAAATCCATGTGAATCAATGCAAGAGGCTCAAAAGTCCGTGAAGTTGATTTTGGGAAAGGAAAAGGTTTGGCTTTGCTAACAACACATCCTTCACAAAAGCTAATGGGCGTGATTTCTTTGGGAAGCCCAAGGACAAGCTGCTAATGCTTCATTTGGTGAAGCACATGTGCTGAAATGTGGCCAAGCCGATAATGCCACAATAGTGTTTCTTCTTCTGCAGGGGTGTTGATGGTTGTAGAGAGGGCTTTTGCTGATGAGGATGTAGTGCCTAGAGGGTAAAGCTTACCATATTTGGGGCACACCAAAGTAATCTTCTTGCCATGAGTATCTAGGCTTGAATATGATAGCCATCTTTGAGAAATTTGAACTCGAGACCTTGATCGGCAAGCTTACTGATAGAAATAAGGTTCTTCTTTAGGCGTGGGACATAATAAACCTTCTTGACCAAGGTAGTTTCATTAGGGAGTGTGAGGAAACCTTCACCATGGCCGTTACCTTGCTGTAAGCTATCATCTCCTAGAGAAACATCTAAGGGTTTGTGGAGAGGAGTGAAATTAGATAGCCAAGAGAGATTGAAGGTCATATGGTGAGTTGCACCAATATCTAAGTACCGGATAGTAGAAGAAGGAGTATTTTAAGAGATACTAGTGGCAAATAACTGAAGAGGGTAATCATGAGAGATTGAAGGTCATATGGTGAGTTGCACCAATATCTAAGTACCAGATAGTAGAAGAAGGAGTATTTTAAGAGTTACTAGTGGCAAATAACTGAAGAGGGTAATCATGAGAAGTAAGAGGATTATAGAAAGTAGGAGAAGTAGGATTATAAAAAGTAGGAGAAGTAGTTTGATTACCTACTTGAACCTCAGTGAAATGAGAAGTAAGAGGATTATAGAAAGTAGGAGAAGTAGGATTATAAAAAGGAGGAGAAGTAGTTTGATTACCTACTTGAACCTCAGTGAAATGAGCTATAGCAAATGGCCTTTTGTGATTGTTGTGGGAGAGAGCCCTTTGCTTGGTGCGACACTCCTTTTCTTCATGCCCATGGCGGTGGCAGTATGTGCATTGCACATTGGTGTAAGGGGTATTGCGAGCATGAGCATGTTTGTGAGGTCCCCCCTTAGGATTGAAGTGATGATGCCACTGGTACAGTGGTGAAAACCACTTTTGTGATGACCCTGCTTGTGAGCATTGAGAGAAGTGCCTAAAGCCATTGTTTTGGTGGTGGAGTGGGATGTTTGATCCCGTAAGGCCTCCTCTTGTTGAATTTTGGCCACCAAGTTTTGGAGCTTGAGCTCCATTATTAAAGCATGGGTTGTGATGTATGCTCTCCATGTTGATGGGTAAGGCTGCAAGCAAGAATATTGATTGGAGAGAAGGGTTTCATCTAGAAGACCCTGCCAAGAATCTAGGAACTTGGCTATTGCTTGATCGTCTTGCATGTTCAAATTGACAAGCCTTTTCACAAGAGACACTTGAAAGATCAAGCTAGTGTATAGATAACAATCTTTGAAGAATTGCCATATTTCATGTGAAGATTTTAGGCTTCTCACCATTTGTACTTGTCGATCTCCACAGTGAAGGATGATCTCCATCTGCGCCGTGATATCTTGTTGTTTCCATAGCTTGAGAGCTTCAATTTGTTCTTCATTGGGTTTACCATGACCCTTGACATATTTCCATAGTTGTAGTTGTTTGAGATATAGCTTCATTCGTAGCTTCCATATGAGGTAGTTGTTGTCATTGAGCTTGTCAATGGAGAACAACCTTGGCTTGGTTGTTGCAAGATTAGGGTGTCCAGTTTATACTAGACTGGGACAATGCTTGGGACCAAGGTACTTCAAATGAGATCAAGCAACTAATAGAAAATACACATGCACTCAAATTAATCCAATATAACTTGAATTTGTCTAATTAATCAAAAATATGATGAAATGATAAAAAAATAATCTTTTGTTACTTAGAGTGATCCATTTTTTTTCATAGATGCACCATTACAAGTACACTAGTCCCTATAGGTTTTAGATGATTCACATCAAAAATGTAATTTTACTAATTAGATTATTAATATTTACAGGCCTTCTGATAGCCTGGAAATTTCGGAAAAGAGATCATTAAAAATCCAACCATTGGATTTGTAATTTTTACTAACCACCACATTCTACTAATTTCTCACTATCTACGACTCTTTTAATCTACAAGATTGAGCATTTTAAGTGGTATATTATAACACTTTAAAGAACTTGAAATATTTAAATAAAATAGACAAATAGCTTAAAATTTTCTCAAAAAATCAAGTTAAGCTCTATATTATGTGAATAGCTAAGGTCCAAAGTGGAAATTTTATATGAGCTTATATGCAAAAGATTTTAGCATTTTATGGAATCACTCTAAATTCGGGACAGCATTGAGACTTTGCACCTAAGGAAATAAGGACTTTTGACTGTGTAATGCTTAATCACATTATGCAACTATATTCCTAATTTTTGCATGTGATGTTCCAACAAAAGAACTTGAAAGGAAATTCCTTCGATAGCTAGGAGAGATTAGCCATCAAAGATAAACAAATGACCCTTATCCTGCAACCACCCTGCAGAGCGGAAGAAGAGACTACCTCCATAACCTCTAGTTGAAGGAGAAAGAGCTTAGAACAAGAAGGTAGTGAAGTTTGAAGCTAAGAAAGTAAGACTTCAAGATGTAGAAAGCTTATGGAAAGGCTATGGAGTTCTTAAAGCTCTTATACCATGTGAGAACTTCACATAGAGTAGAGAATGGTGAGGAGAATGAGATGAGAAGAGAGAGGAAGAGAGAGAGAGAAGGATAAAAGAAGGAGAGAGACTAGAAAGCAATCACTTGATGTATTTCAATCATATCAAATGTTTACAATGGATTGGCACTTTATACAGGATTAGGACACTATATATGGAAGTGGCCGTTAACAAGTGACTGTTGCAATCTAGATTGAAAATAGAAATATGCTTCCTAGAATATTTCCTAAATTCGTGAATGGAATAAAGGGTAATTCAAATGGACACCTTGCATATTAATTGCTACTAACACAATTGATTATGGAGTCTATCTCCAACAAGAGCGATCAGGTCTCAACGTGTATATTATACGTTGGCATGCTGCTCCTCAATCTAATGGGGTACGGACGTCGTCACACTAGTCCTCTCACATGTTGCCCACATCCTCGACTCGTCGGCCACAAGCTTGCTACGTCAACAGCGTAATTAACTTGTAGCTCACCAACAAGTGGTCCTCTGATCATTATTCTATGAGTAACCGGTTGTCTATAGATCTTTTCCACACCATCCCACCATCATCATGCATGTGGTCTCACACTCACCTATTCGATGGCATCGTCCACTAATTGTCACCATCCTCTCTCTACAAGCAGCTGATTTCTTTGCTGACAACCCGTAATCTTATTACAGCTTGCTTGCAAAGCTCGAGCACATTAGATGAGCAATGCCGTGGACGTCATCCTTAGCTGTCAACAACCCGGCTGGATAGAATCTACCTTTATAAACAACCATGAGATGACAATAATATTATTTGTGTAAGCTCTCTCCTCTAGCTTGGCATAAGCTCTCTCCTCTAGCTTGGAAGAATAAGCGCATTGACTACCATGAACAAAGAAGCTCATGGATTGCTTTTGTGCCATAGCTTCTTTGTTCAAACTTCAAATCCATGGGTTGAAGCAACTTTGTGATTAAATCGATGCAAAAGTGCCAAAATCTAATTAATCAATATGCGCCAAAACTCATCATTTCAACACCCAATTTGATTACAATGTACATTATATATATTTTGGACTCTTTAATGTTCTCTAATCACCTCAACTAGCACAAGTTGGTGCGCGGGCCCCCCATATGCGCTTTGTGAAAAGCATGAGCCATACAACATGCATCCCTAGAATTTGCTTGTACAAATGTATACACTTGAGTTCTTGTGTGATGAGCCTTCCACTAGTATGCCATGCAAAAGGTAGACAAACTGGATGTGAGGACTAGTTTTTCAAAATGAAGCAATTCCAATGCTTGTGGAGTGCTTTTGTGGCCTTCATCACTAACACTTTAGAATTTTAAAATGAAAACTTTGCCTTGCTTGCGAGGTGTATTTATAGACTTCACGCACAATTATCTTTGTTAAGATTCAATTGTAACCACCACCCTCTTATTATGCTTGTGCAAAAGTACTTAAGCCTTTATTTTCTATTCAATGTGTGGAGCGATTATGTGCTTGTGTTGTTCTAAACAATGGACATGATTTCCCTAGAACATTTGGGCTTAAATAATTGTAGAGATTTGTAGTCTCTCATGGTATCAAAGGTACAATTGCCAAAACACTTCTAACATTTCAGAAGCTTCCAAATTTTTATTTTGACGTTTTTTTGGAGCCCTATGTGTGAGTGAATGCTCTTGGGAAACCGTATTAGGGAAAGTATGTGTTTTTTACCCTCCACAATCTAGATGTTGTATTGTAAGGAATGTGATAACGAGGACTGCACCTTAATTTATAAAGGAAGGAGTTCTTATATATATATATTCTTTTCCCAAAAAAAGGAACAAAGGTGTACCTTGTGTAAATATTGGATTCACTGGTCTTTTATAACTTGTCTTCAATTCAATTCAACTACATGGTAATCCCATACTTTTGGAATTTAGTAAAATGTCCCTTTGGAAATCTCTATAGTTTTTTAAGATGATGATTTAGCATGGAATACATTGAATATTAAAAGAGCCTCATGGCATATAGATATGTGTTTTCATAAGGAGTTTTTGAAAAATGCAAGTTAATTTTTTTTAGAAAAAGCCAAAAGGTATGAGCCTATTGTATTATTGTTTTTCCAACAAAAGACACTCTAAACTTTTGGAATCAAATGTTTGGCTTAAAACTTTTTATGATTGTTATGCCTCATTTTGAAGACATTGTTTTAGCAAGTTTGATAGGAACATGATTCTTATTTAAAGTTCTTACCATATTATGTAGATTTATGCTAACCAACAAACACACTCAAGTACATTCATGTCGTTCTTAACTTATTTGGATTTCCATCTTTCCTCAGTTATACCCAAGGGTTCTACAGTCCTCTGATATGCCATTCTTAAGTTGTACAGTAGTGCTGCTAGCCAAATTGAAGGCAATTTTCTAGCTCCATGACAAGGCTAATGTTAATGGTTACTAAATATCTTGCTAATGAATAATTTAAATTAAAAATGATAAAAAATGCTAAAATGCTCTAGTAATAATAACATTTTAAATCTAAAGAAAATATACTTTAATATTTTATAGTATTTTTATTTTATCACTAATTTATAAATTGATAATTCAATTTATTGGTGAATAAACTAATGAAATATGATCACTAATTTGATCACTTTTTTAAACTAATACTTGATCACTAATATATATTTTATAGTACGTTTATTTGATCACTAATTTATAAACTGATAATTCAATTTATTGGTGAATAAACTAATGAAATATGTTTTAAATAAACAAACTAAGTAAATAGTGACCAACTAAAAAGATTATAATAAATATTTTTTATTAAACAATATTTAGTTACCATATAAGTATGAGTCTCTATGTTCATATTCTTATTTTTATTATAAAGTAATCTATATAAGAGAACTCCTATTTATACAAAAATAAACGAAAGAAATGATGTGACTACTACTTTCACACAAGGAGTGTTGCCTCTCTCCCATGGGCATAGCTGATGTGAATAATCTTCCTATGGATATACACATGATAGCTATCTCTCTTGTGCATAGAATAGGGTGGGGGGGAGCAAAGAACTAGTGAGGGTGGGGGGAGCAAAGAACTAGTGAGGGTGTGCATGTCCTCAGCCTTGAGTTCATTTCCAATGTTCTTTAGCTTCCCATGGAGGGTGCTGTTGATATTGATCATACCTTGGAAGAAGCCCATAGATATGTTTTTCTATCCCAAAGGGAATAAAAAGGAACACAAGATTATGAGTCACAACGATGATCATGTGACAAGATTGTGTGACAAGATTACATTTTTGGTTCCCCACACTAAGGTACTCATGCTCACAATAATCAACTTACATTCCAAGAGAACAATGGGGATCTACTTATATTCAAAAGGGGGCAAGCCAGTGTCTTGGGTGACACTACTCTATAATTAGCTTAAGGCAAAGCTAAAGAATCCCATCTTGGAAAAGATGAAGATAGTTCCCTACCTCCATGATATGCTTCATCCCATCATCTGTCTGCTCAATACCCTTAGTTACGTGTTGGAGGACAATGACCTATAAATAAATTACAAAAATAAGAATTAACATGACATAGTATAAAATTTGCACATAACACAAGATTGGGTAAATTTTCCCCCACACAAGAGAGCCCACACTCCTCGTGGTGTATTTTAATCATATGACTTAAAATAACTTGTGGGGCTCAAAACAATTTTCACTGTTACAAAAATGTCAACTTCAACAAAAATAGCTTGCTTTGTTGAATGTGTAAGCCAAACTACTCAAAAATAGGTATAAACCTCAAACCATATAAGTGTGTACATCTGTTATAAAATTAAATATGCATGAGGGATCTTTCACATGTCCCAATAAATATATCCAAAATAATAAATATGAATGCTACCAAAATGGAATAAATGGAACGCATTGCACAAAATCAAATAATAATCTGTCAATACCCAAACTTGAGTGTCTCAAAATCTTCTTGGCTACCACCACCAACTTGCCTCCATTATATCCAACCCAAGGATCTATACTTACATCAACTATTCGAATCAACTAATAAATTAATTGATTAAAAATATAAATACCATATGAAACTTAATAAATCAAGACGATGCAACCCATACTCTCACGTGTGTATGGAATCACCCACATATATGTAAATTAAGCTACGATTTCCCAGATTTAGAAAGGCATCCCAATCTAAGCCCATCTAAGAGAACTCTCATAAGAATACGTGGGCAAAATTCACATATATGGAGATTTCCCGTCTAAGAGAAATCATAAATTAAATTCATGGAATTTGATTTTGTGACAACTGAGGATAGTTTCTTCTTATCCCTAGGCATCCCAATATTTGTTTTTAAATGTCTTGTTTGTTAAAAAGTTAAGTGACATCATGGAAAATAGCATGGCTTACTCATGCTATTGCCTATTCCTAATGGGCCTTGGAAAGAAATTTATATGGATTCTATTACTAGTTTGCCTAGGAGTTCTACATGAAATGATATGGTTTCAACCATTGTTGATAGATTTAGTAAGTAAGAATATTTTATTACATGCAAAACAACTTTGTCTGCTTCACACATTACACATCTTTTCATTAAGCATGTTTTTACACATCATGGTTTGCCTAAAGTAATTTTATCTGATTGCCAAATTTTGTAATCATAATCTGCCAAATATGCAAATAGACTATTCTTAGTCAAATTTGAATCATTCTATCATACAACACAAAGGTTAAGAACAAAATAGACATCTAGTCTCTTACAAGTTTTTTTTTTTTCATTTTAGAGCTAGTAAGCTAAGATAAAAACATTATATATAGTTCAATAGGGCTAAGTTTATTGTACTATTCCATATGTACATTGTATAAGACATTAAATTTAATATGCAAATAGTATGCATGGATGGTAGATACTTCATCAAAATATATTTTTGACCATGTGGCAAAAAAATCTCAAAAAGTAATATTATATGACTATTGAATTAAGATACAACAATGTATATAGTTGCAATGAACATTTTAGAATATTTTTCCATACACACATGCTACAATATTCCACATTGATGTGCATGTAGGACATGCATGTTGAGCATACTTAGAAAAACATATTTCAAGAGAAAAAATATTAGATCATGTGGCCTTATATCAATAGACACCACATTGACACCTTTGATAATACAAGTCATACCAATGTTTCAATCAAAGCACTGCAATTGAAATTGAAAAACTCAATGTAGTTGTATGACACAAAACATTTTCTTCTAATATATTTGACCACATGGCAAAATATTGAAGGACACAAAACTTTAGAGAAAACCAATACCAACATTTGGATCAAAGTAATGTAATAGCAATTGATTGAAGCATTCTAGCTATACCATACAAGAAAATATTTCTTCCAACATTATCATGTACTTCATACTTGTATTTTAATATAGAAGCACAAACTTTTTGCAACCAATTTTAGGTACAATATGATGAAAATATTTCTAGAAATAAGGACTCTTAAACAATAAACACAAAACTCAGAGAAATAGGCTTGTAAGGCTTGCTTTAGATAGCACCACAAAATGAGAAAATATGTAGGAAATGTTATGTCATAAAATCATCCTCCAAAACACAAGTTCAACCTTACACCATAGTGTTCTCATTGACAAAAGTTAGAGATAGAGAGGTTCAAACACCTGAAGTAGCCTTCAACCTCTCTTTCATAATAATATTTGCTATGTCTTGGCTTGATTCATCCACACCCTCCGGCGGTAGGTCAAGAGCTAGAGCACCAATGGGAGGAACCTCTTGAGCACTTGTAGGTGGGTTGGCGCTCTCATGGGCTCTCCAACATGCCGCTTCAATCTCTCTTTGCTCTTGACTATTGCACACCACTGCAATAGTCTTCATGTGATGTTCCACTGCGAGCGTTGATGCAACACCACATGAGAATATATCACATACAACCTCATGTGCATCATTGAATGCCTTGATTGTAGCCTTGATGACCTTCTTTTTCTTTCTAAATATGGCCTTTGCAATAGTTTGTTCTTCTTCAAGCTCTCCATCCTTTCCTTCTTTGTCAATGGCTTCAATGGATTCATTATCCAAAATGCATGGCTTGTTGGAATTTCCAACATATTGATCTAGATTGATGAAGCTTTTCTCCATGGTCACAAGTGTCAACACAACAAATGAATCCATGGCCCCAAAAGCAAGACTCTTGGCCATTGGTAGGAAGTCAACACTTCCAACTTGCATATGGTACTTGCATGAAAGATTCTCAAGGGCCTCCTCCATAGCTGCCATTTGTTTGCGGTTGAGAAATGACAACAAAATGAATTGTTTAGGCTCACATGTCATTTTTAACAATGTGAATACCACCTTTCCAAACATGATAGAATCCCATGTCATGCCCCCAACTCCATGTGCCGCTTCTAGGACAACCACATCAATGGTAATAGGATCTTTATACACATTGTATATAAGATCGAATGCCTCAAGGTTGCACCCCACAATATATACTTGCCAAGGTAAGCTAGTAGAAGAATGAAGAGGATCTTGCTTCTTCACAATAAGAAAGTTCACAATGTCTTTTGCACCATTTGGCAATGGTCCTGCATCAGCCCCACGTGTGAGCTTTTTTGACACCCAATCACTGCAAACACCTAAAATCTTTGTGTATACATCGTTGGTGATGTCGTATTCAGCAACAAGATCTTCCCAGCTCTTCATCATACTATTGCTAGCATGAGTTGAGGCATTGAAGAGAGAAACTAGCTCCTCATGGAGCACCCTATCTTGCTTGATTTGCTTTGCCCTTGTCTCCATGTCAACAACATCCTCTTTGTCCCATTTGTTTCTAAGAAAGATGATGTGTCCATCATTAACTTCCTTTTGTAATGTGAGGATGTCCCCATCCTTTAGACCCATAAGGCAACGAAAAGTTGTGGGAGAAGGCTGCCTTCCCTTCTTTGTGGTGGTATCCTCTTGACATGAAAGCTCCCCCTTTGAGTATCTCTTTATGATGGTAATCCAACCATCAAATATCTCTTGTGTGCTCACTATCATATACAATCACGTGATGCACACTTTTCTCCAATGTATTCTATAAATCTCTATCAAAAATAAAAATATGAAATGAGAAAGAAAACACCAAATGCATCTTGAATAAGACAAGCTAAGGTTGTACATCATTACCTCCCATGGTACTCTTTGAGGACTACCCTTTGGAAGCCCTTGTTGAGGTTTTCGTGGAGACCCAAATGCTATCCATTGATCCCTTACTTGTTGAAGTTGCTCAAGATAAGGACCATTCTTCATAACATTGTGGGATTCCATATTTGTCATCCTAGAAAGCTTGATGACATTTCAGCAGGACAGTCCACCAAGATTCTTGCATTCCTTGTGGCATATAGATGTTTGGTTGCTAGGCATCGATGAGTGCTACTTAGGATGTAGATCTTTGCCGCATGGATTGAGTGAAGACCTGATATGATCCAATAGGAGTAAGAATGTAGCTTATCCACTTCCACCTCGTCACGATGCATGGGTCGCTTCACATCACTCTCCTCCAAAAAGGGCATGAGGTATGCTACTGTTGCTGGATTCATGGGATTCTTTACAAAAGATGATGTCAACTTTTGCACATAATCCCAACAAAGTGTTCTATAGGCATATAAAGGTGGTGCCTCATAGCATCTACCAACATCAATAGGAAACTGTGTGGTTGAGCCAAATGGAAAGTATTTTTCAAACATGTGAAATCCTGAACCATCCTTTTTACCCTTCTTCTTAACCATGTCTGGAAAGTCAAAGGTTCTTTCAACACCCTTGACTTCAAGTGACACCAAAGGTGTTGCTTGGATTACTGGTGCCTTTGAAGATTGGTTTGTGTTGTCTAGAGGAGTGTTAGGAGGTACACTCACACCAAGAGCCTGTGAGTTTGAAGCTATTGATTGTGCTTGTACATCTTGAATCTTTGTCCTCTTCTTTGGTCGAACACCAGGTTTTGTAGGAAAAAGAAGTTCACTATTCTTGATAGACTCAAATGTAGCTATTATGTCCTGTGTGCCTGATATCTCCTATGGGAGGCTCCAATCCATTGCTCTCAAAGAGTATACTTCATCCTCTTTTATATGTTTAGATTGAAAAGATAAGGGATCCAGGTTGTATTCAATGTTCTTTCCCTTGATCTTTACTACAATACATGGGATCCCTTCCTTCCCAGCACATCCATCCATCAACCCCTCAATGATCCCAACTTGATCATATGTTGAATCTTCAAGCTTTGAAGCATATAAAAGGACATTGTTTGCCCTTTTTCCTTCTTTGTCATAAACATCCATAAACCAAGGCCACACAAAATCCCCACTAACTCCATCAATGATTTGATTCTCCTTCCTTGCCGAAGTAGATTTCTTTGCCATTGAATAAACCTACATAAGTACAAAAAATAAGATATATTAGAAACAAATCTCAAGTTTTGACCACATGGCCAAAGCTTTACTCAATAGTGTTATGATTACCATATGCATGCATAGGATTTGACCAATGTATGTCCAAGTATCATCATAGAAAGGGTTTAAGTTAGAATTTAACCATATGGCAAGATATTGCATAGAAATATTAGGTTTTGACCACATGGCCAAAACTTTATTCAATAGTGTTATGATTATAATATGCATGTATAGGATTTGACCATATGGCAAAAACTTTTCTTTCTAGTTTTACTCTGAGAAGGAATCTCTACCTAGCCTTGAGGCTTTTCCATATACAAGTGATCTTGATCCATATACAATTTCAAAACACAAAAAGAACCATCTTTGTAAGCTAGGTGCTCATAGATTTTAGCTATAATTTCATGCAACAATCAAACATAGGTGAGCATGGATTTTATCCATACTCTCATGCCACAATGAAAGGTTTATTTGTAATGCCAATTTTCATGTAGACATGGTCATAGGTTCATCATGGACCTATTATAGTGGAAGTGGCCAATTGATAATTCATATTCATGGGCTTTTGAAGAGATGTCTTCTATAGAATTTGACCATGAGGAAAAAACTTTGCTTTGTTTAGTTTTACTCTTAGAAGACACCTCTACTTGGCCAACTTCCTTGAGGCCTTTCAATATACAAGTGATCTTGTAATTAAGATGATTGAAAAAGATTTTTAGAACAGAAAAATAACCATCTTAGTAACCTAGGTGTCCATGGATTTTAACCATGATTCCATGCAACAATGAAACATAGGTGCTCGTGGATTTTAGCCATACTATTATGCAACATTGAAAGAATACATGATTTTCTTACTTTTTTCCCATAATTTCAAATTTTGTTTGACATGAAATAGAGAGACAATGTGTTACATGTAACAATTGAGATACAAAGATTTGACCACAAGGCAAAAGCCTATGTGTCCAAAATGTTGAATGTAATAATTATAAGGTAGAATTTGACCATATGAACAAATCTTGTGACAATGGAGAGCACTAATGTTAGAGATCACTAATGGATATACAGAAGTGAGCATGGATTTTATCCATACTCTCATGCCACAACGTTTGGTTTTTTTGTAATACCAAATTTCATGTAGACATCGTCATAGATTCATTGTGGACATATTGTCATGAAAGTGGTCATTTGATAATTTATATTCTATGTGTAGCATGGGTTTTTGAAGGAGATGTCTTCTATAGAATTTGACCATATGATAAAAACTTTGCTATGTTTGGTTTTACTCTTAGAAGACAGCTCTACTTGGCCAACTTCCTTAAATCCTTTCAATGTACAAGTGATCTTGGATATAAGATGATTTAAAAAAATAGAACACAAAAAGAACCATCTTAATAACCTAGGTGTCCATGGATTTTAACCATAATTCCATGTAACAATCAAACATAGGTGCCCATGGATTTTAGCCATATTATTATGTGACATTGAAAGTATGCATGATTTTCTTACTTTCATCCGATTTTAGTCTGATATGCAATAGAGACACAACATGTTATGTGTAATAGTTGAGGTACTAAGATTTGACCACAAGGCAGTATCCTATGGCTATTTCAGAAAGAAGCTTTCATATTGACCATGGCTTTTGGCCACACAGTCACTTTTGTTTGAAGCATCATATAACCAGAAGTATATTTTTGTTACCTCTTTTGTAAGCACAAGTATACGTGTGTCTTGAAAAAGTCATTTCATGTGAAATGCATACATATACAGAGAATTATTCTACAATGTCCAATTAGTCTCTATTGTGCTACATGGATAGATCACTATTTTCTGCATAGCGAGTGATTACACATATGTGCAAGTAGTATATAGAAGTACGCTTATACAAGCAAGGTCAACGCAGCATACAAGAAGAATCAGCAAGATAGAAGCATTCTCAAGGGACAAGGTCGCATCTTTGCCATAACAAGAGTGTTGAAAAACTGATCAAGGTTAGTTTCATACTTGTTTTCTTATTTCTACATTGTTTGTTTTTTCAAGTAGGCTCTTAGTCAAGAAACATTCTCGATTTTAAGAAAATTGGGTGTGAAGTTAACTATATTTTTATTTTTATGTCATGAATGTACTATATGATCTCATTTATCTTGCTAGGCTAATTATAATTAAGAAAGATTAATTATGTAATTAAGTATTATGAACCAAAAAATCAAGAAAACAAAGAACATGCATGAGGCAAAGAGCCTACCTTTAAATAGCTATGGTTACGATGCTTGCTGGCAAAGTTCTGATTAGCATCAATATTGTGAATGGCTGTTGTTGTTGTTGCGAAGCTTGCTGGCAAAGTCGCTTCTGATTAGCGTTTGATTAGCATGTGAAGACGGAAACAAGAAGATGAAAAGAAGTAGATATGCAGATAAAACATACATGAAGGGTCAAAATCTTGCTTAAGCACAACTAAATCTTTTGATTAGAGAGCTTAGGTGAGGCGTAATGCAGAGAAAACATCACAGAGAGAGCAAGAACAAAAACCAGGGTCGAAAGTGTGAGCAAGAAGAAGAGTACGTTTTTAGGAGGAGGAAAATCGTAGAGAGAGAAGATAGAAAGAGAGGGCAAAATTCAAATTCTTAGAAAAGGTTCACATCAGTAAAGGATATCTTCTTTAATGAAGCATATATTCTCAAGAATATATCACATTTAATGAAGAACGTTTATAAAAAATGGACGTTTGACAATAAATGGAATTATTTAAAAAAATCACTTTTAGGTTCACATCATTAAAGGATATCTTCTTTAATGAAGCATATATTCTCAAGAATATATCACATTTAATGAGAACGTTTATAAAAAATAGACGTTTGATAATAAATGGAATTATCTTTAAAAAATCACTTTTATCAAAGTTCGTAATAAGAATTAAGCAATCGATTTTTTTTCATATCACACATAGGTCTTACCGTGGGGCCGGGGCGTTGCCACCCGTCCCCCACCGGCGGGGGCGTTGCCCCCCGGACCCCGCCACCACTGGTGGGGGCGTTGCCCCCCGCCGTCCCGGGGGCGTTGCCCCCAGACCCCGCGCTGCCCCCCGGACCCCCGGCTGGGGGCGTTGCCCCCAGACCCCCGGCTGAAGACGTTGCCCCCAGAAGGGTGCTGCCTCCTAGACCCCCATTAGGGATCATTGCCCATAGCAACTAGTGCCTCAAATGTCATTTAGAGTTTCCAAGAAATCCACCACTATAGTGAACAATATTATAATATTATTATATTTCAAAATATACTATTATAATATAATATTATTTTATATTATGATAATAAGTTATATTATTAAATATTATATTAAATAATAAATAATAAAATATTATGTTATTAAATATAATATTAATTTATTGATATATTTTTTTACAAGACAACATAGAAAGTAATAAGTTAGTTACATAGGATTACTCATTTTGTATCATTTATTGCTTTGCTAAAAGAGTTCCTATGTCTACATAGATATTTCAAGAGATGTTGAGGCTATTCTAATATTAATGCCATATAAAATAAGATTCATATCTTGCTATTCTATTTTCACGACCTTTACTTTTCATTATATGGATAAATCTACTCTTTTCAAATCTACTTTTTAATTTGACACAACTCATATTAGTTACTTCTTGATGTATATTACTGACAATGTGCACTACATTTAGGCCATAATACCAACTATTGGTATATGATTATTCAATTTTGCATCCAAAATTATTGCTTGTGCATGCACTAACATTTGTGCTTCCCAATATATTAATAACTATTCTACTTACCACGTGGACATAAACTTTGCACCAACCAAATCTTATTCATACTATGCCTGCAATACATTAACCTTGAGAGGATTTGACCATGCGGCTAAAACATTCTCTACACTAGCACACAATAAATTGTCTTCCTTGAAAAAGTTACATATGGCCTGTAAATATTTTAAGAACGATAATCCTTGAGAGGATTCGACCATGTGGCTAAAACATTCTCTAAACTTACACACCATAAATTGTCTTCCCATGGAAAAGTCACATATGATCTAAGTATATTTTAAGAATGATAATCCTTGAGAGGATTCAACCATGTGGCTAAAACATTCTCTACACTAGTTCACAATAAATTGTCTTCCATGAAAAAGTAACATATGATCTATAGATATTATAAGAATGATAAGCCTTGAGAAGATCGGACCATGTAGCTAAAACATTCTCTACACTAGCACATAATAAAGTGTCCTCCGCAAAAAAGTAACATATGATCTACATATGTTTTGAGAATGATAATCCTTGAGAGGATTCAACCATGTGGCTAAAACATTCTTTACACTAGCACACAATATACTGTCTTCCATGGAAAAGTAACATATGATTTGTACATATTATAAGAACAATAAGCTTTGATAGGATTCGATCATGTGGCTAAAACATTCTCTACACTAGCACACAATAAATTGTCTTTCCATGGAAAAGTAACAGATGATCTACCCATGTCTTAAGAATGATAAGCCGTGCGAGAATTTGTCCATGTGGATAAAACATTATGTAGACCATCACACACACCATGAATACTTTTTATACTAAAGTAAGATATGATGTGCATATATACTAAAGTAAGATATGATGTGCATATATTATAGGCTATTGAAGTTTTGGCCATATGGTCAAAGCATCCATTTCAACTAAGCAATGATGACTACATAGACCTTTTTTATCTAGTAACTCAAGTAATCTAGATCAAGGATATACTACCATGTTCATTGAGAAAATAAGTTTTGGCCATGTGGTCAAATTTATTCTCTCTCTTATGATGTTGGAAAATGGAATACTGCACTAATTTTGCAATGTATAATTCAGCTTGTCATCTATTAATGCATGTTTTCATTATCAATGCTATGTGATTACTTGATGAATATAAGATCACTCAATCTCTTATGATTAAATGTCTTATGATGAATATAAGATCACTCAATTTCTTATGATTAAATGTCTTATGATGAATATAAGATCACTCAATCGCTTATGATTAAATCTCAAATTTTTTCACTTACTCAGGCAACATGGACCAAGACTTTCATTGTGGGGATCGTGTCAATTTGATGATGGATCGAGATGTTGTTGCACTTGGAACAGTATGTGCAATACGTCCAACTGACACATGCCATGGGCAAGTCCTTGGAGATGGAATTTTGTCAGTTTCTATCGACAACTGCCTAAATGATGTAGCTTGCTTGCCATTTCCAAACAACAATGCAACAAAGGTCATTCAAGCAGTGGGTAGTTTTGTAAAGTGGGAAAAGAAAGATGTGGTGGTTGTTACAGGTGCCGTCATGATTGTTGATGATCATGCGGTGCCACCTTCTAATGATTTTAATGCTGTTGGAGATGAGGACACTCCAAGTATCCGTGAAAGTTGGAAAGAGCGTAAAGTGATGCTCTGGACAGAAGGCAATGCGAAGTACGTTGGAATAGGGATTATTCTCTTAACATTTCCATATGATGTGATTAACTTTGATCTATTAGGAGAAGAAGATGTGGGTGTGGTGGTAGATCAGATCCTTGATCCAACTATACAGGGACAGACACATGTGACATGCTTCAGTGCGTCAATTTGGTTAGGTGGCCTATCAAACAGGTCACCTTTGATGATGGTACACCACTGCTACATGAACAGGAAACACAAGCTTTCACATCTCCAAATGAGAGCATAAAAGATGTGTGTGAGGAAACTGAGGACTTTATTTCAGGTTCAAAATCCATTTTCTTACAGAAGAGATCATATTGTATGATCAATAGAAGGCCTAGAATTCTTGCTCTCAAAGCTTCGAACTTGAGAACCTCAATGGAATCAGTTTTAGTTGTTGCTACAATTGATTGTTGTCTTGCAAAGTGTTGTCAATATGCTGATAGAGATGCAGTACACCAATTGCGGAGGCACTTCTGGGGGTTACGTTTGGAAGAACGTACCAACTATGTTTATGATGTTTTGGAGTCATCATGCCGCATTCACAATATGGGTATACGAAAATACAGTTTTATATTCAATGGGAAAGTTGTATGCGGTAGGGCATGGTATGGGATGCATGGCATCCCCAAAACATCTTTCTATAGGTATAGGTTGCATTTTGAGAATGGTGTAAGGAGGGCAATGCATGGCAATAAAGGAGCAATTAGAGCAGCTTGGGATCACACACAAATGGGCAGGGCAATCTTGAGAGACTTTATTGAGAAGAATGCAGAGCAAATGCCACATAAAAGTAGAACCATGCAGGATGGTTCCAAAGAGACACAATTGGTCATCCCAGATATTTATAAGCAAATAGACATATGGGGAGAAGTGAATGCCACATTAGATGCTATTGGATGTAAGCAAATGTCTTTGTCCACATTCAATCGAATTTGGAATACAGAGTTCAAGCATGTCACCTTAGCAAAGACAAGCGAGTTCTCCAAATGTAGTGTCTGCTCAGAGATCAAAGAACAACTTGCAGCAACCAAATGCCTTGAAGAATGCAACATACTATTGAGGAAGCGTCGAAGTCACATGCTGCAACAACAAAGTTGTCAAAACATATACTATGGATGGCGTCTAGCATCAGTGCTAAATCCTGAAAAGAACTTGTGCATCATACATGACAAGATGGACCAACAAAAGACAGCTATCCTGAGGTTGAGAGTTCGCTCAAAAGAGACAGATAGATCCACTCAACTACCAGTTTCCTTGACAGGCATGATCACACATGGGCATGGGGAAGGAAGATATGGGCACTTTGCGATTGATCTTTGGCCCCATGATCCTAACTTCACAGTTGCCTCATTGTCTCTGTGTTTCAAGAACTTGGAGCGACTTGACAGGCATGAAGCTGGTGATCTACAACTAGATGGAATGCCAAGATCAAGTTCTTTGTTGCTAAATGCTTTAAACTCAAGGAAAGCACTAGACTACCATCAACAAGGTTCTCATACTACTACACAAATGGAGGACATAATACTACAGGATGGACAACAAGGTTTTAGACGACTACCAGAGAACTTGTTGCTACAACTAGATAATTGTGGATCAGAAAACAAAAACCGTTATCTCTTTGCATATTTATCATTGCTTGTGGCACGAGGGACCTTCAAGATGATCCAAGTTGGGTTTCTCATGGTGGGTCACACACATGAAGACATTGATACTATGTTCAGCAAGTTCTTAGAGAAGCTTAGAACAAGCATGACATTCACTTTTCCTCAACTTATGCGGCATTTTCAATTGTGCCAGTCAACAAGGCCTTCTCCTTTTTTGTTGACACATGTACCAGACTTCAAGAGTTACATTGAAGGATACTTATGTGACTCCAAGGATGCACTTGTTGGTCACTCAAAACCACTTCACTTTCGTTTCTACATGCAAGGGGATACACCTCTAATGCAATACAAGATCCATCCTAAGTCAGTAGAATGGTTGCCAAGAGAAGGCGGTATTGAACTATGGAAAAGAGACTCAACAACAACAGGAAAGCCTACCCTTCTAAAGGGTCTTCCAACCTTGCTACCCATGTCTGAGTATATTAAAGATCATCAAGAGGTGGTAAGTGGAATCAAAGACTATCTCAAATATTGGGAAAGATGGTCAAGTGTACAAGGTCCTGAAGCGGAGTACACAAAGTTCATAACACCAGTGATTGATTATTGGAAAACCATGCTTGATGCACTTCAAGCTCCAAATGTCCAAGAAGCAAGAGTATTCATGGACTTTTGGCCAAGGACACAAGGTGATACATTATTTCAAGACATAGATGATGTGGATGACTTTCTTGGCTTGGAGGAGTTGAATGACCACTACTGTGGTCCTCTCAGCAAGCGACCAAAAGATGCATTTCAACCAATGATAGATGTCAAGAAAGATGACTTTGTACTTGTTCGACCTTCAGATCCAATATATCCAGTATGGCTTGGTGTTGCACAAAGTGAGGTTGATACAAATAAAAAATCAAGCAACTATCAAAAGATCTGTATACAATATTGGGCACCAGTTTGTGGTCGACAAAATGCTACAGATGAGGAGGTATATCAGAATTGCTGGGATAAATACTGGATGTGCAACAAGAAAGACCCTCAACGTTGGGAGAGAGTGGATACAATTGTTTTCTCTTGGATAACAAAAGCTACCAAAGTTCCCAAAAAAATTAAAATCCCTCCAAAGGTTGTCTTGAAGGCTAAAGCTAATCTACAAGAATCATTGGGCTAAAGACTTCCATGCTGGAGAGGTTGCCAAAGATAAGGTGTTTATTAACACCACCTATTTAAGATTTTATCAATATCTTCTACATATACAATAAATATACTTCACCAATATTCAAGGTTCCAAATTAATGAAATTCCCAAATTCACGGGATTCATTTTGATTTGGAATTCCCAAACTATTGGGAGATTCCCAAATTCTCGAATATGGTGTTGGTTGGATAATGGAGGCAAGCTAGTGGTATTCATGAAGATTTTAAGACACACGACTTTGGATGTCAATGGAATATTATTTGATGATCAGTATTTGATTTTATGCAATGCACACCATTTATTCAATTCTAAGTGGCATCCATATTTATTGTCAACATGTAAAAGCTCCCTTATGCATATATAATTTTACAAAAGATGTACACACTTATATGGTTTGAGGTTTATCGCTATTTTTAAGTAGTTTGGCTTGCATTTTCAATAAAGTAAGCTATTTATGTTAAAGTCAATATCTTTGTAAAAGTGGAAACTATTTTAAGCCCCATAAGTTATTTCGAGTAATATGATTAAAATACACCAAAAGGAAGCATGGGGTCACTATTGTGGGGGGGGGGAATTGGACCCAATCTTGTCATTGTCCTCCAAGCAGTGGTATTAAAGCCAAGGATAATTGAAAATCTTAAAATCGATGAAGAAACAGAAGGCAAAGAAGAGATGGAAGCCAAGGCAAGGTAAAATTTCATTGACAAATTAAAGAAGAAGCAAAGGCTTGGTTTTATCGGTTGAGAAACAACATTTCATAATCATTTTACCCCCAAAAGGAAAATTAAGGTGGAAACCACTTCCAAAACTACCCAAAAATCAAAAGAGGTTTTGCCAAGTTCTTCACCTCTTCCTCACCTCTTCTGAATCGGAGTCCACATATGTTCTTCCCTCAATCCATAGCCTACAAAACCACTATTTCCATGGTTTACACAACTGAATTTCATTGTCCTCTCTCTCTCACGGCACACATCACACTTCTCCAATAAATAACTTCCTTCTTTTAACTACGCACTCACAGCCAGTGGGTTCCTTTCTCTACTTTATAAGCTTTAAAACTTAAAGCTTTATAATGCTCAACTTATAAGTTTTCTTATAAGCTACCAAGCTTATTATTATTTTTAATTCAGGCCCACAAAACATTTTAGCCTCTGTGCCTATCTTCCTTGCCAATAAATTTTAAAAATTTGCAAAGCCATTTTTGGGTCCCAAAATTCATATTTTTACCTAAATTTTATTATTTTTGAACTTGAAAGTGCCCTAAAATTTATGAAAATTCTAAAAAAGTGTAAATTTTTGACCATTTAACCAAGTTGAATCAAACCTCTTCACTTCAATGTATTCGGGTGCCAATTTCAATCAAGCCACCAATCATGACACCAACAATGAATCTGCGAATGTTGGAGATGGTGGATTTCAGAATTCTCCACTTCCATAACCAGCCTTTGAAGATTGAATTCAACTTCTCGAGAAATTACTCCAAGAGATAAGCAATAAAAAAGCCTCATCCTCGAGCACCGCCTTGTTGATACTGAAGTTTCTACTCCTCCTTCTGAAGATGCATACATCACCAAGATCATCAAGGCAACTTTCAATGCTCAAATAACTAAAAAAGACAATAAGATTAGCCATTGTTTGTAATTTATCTTTTATCAAATTTGATGGTATAAAGGATGCTCGTCTCATGCTTTCATGGTTAAGTCAACTAGATGATTACTTTTTTGAAGATACTTTTTCAAAACGGAATAAGATTAAATGTGTTACCAACTATATGGTTGATTATCATTAGGAGACATTTGAGGATAAAAAGGACCCTATAAGGATTCCTAATTTTAAGGAATTAAGACTAATTTAGCTCATAATGATGCCTACTTTTGGGCCTAAAAGTAGGGGATCTCTCTAATTTTTGAACTAGGATTCTCTTTCTAGCTATTAAAACCCCCTACTAGGATTACCGATATCTACACTTTCAATCTTATTTACTCCACTTTAATAGTCATATTTTAAATTCCCCCCACCAGGGATTTCACTGACGTAAACGAAAACATGTGAACATATTAATAACATATGTTAATAACACAAAAAATCTTGTGATCACATGTTATATTCACAAAGCTTTCACAAGGACCCAAAAAAGTTATCTTTGTCGGGCATAAAAAATCTTCTCGGGTGGCCACTGACCTGCTATTATGTGAAGACGGTAACATGAGAATATGTGAATAGCTTATTCCCATGTGTAGCCAAGCTTTTAAGGGGTTCCCAAATGGCAAGTGACCTGTTATTTTGTGAACGGTAACATGAGAACATGTGAATAACTTGTTCACATGTGTTATTATCACAAAAAATCTTGTGATCACGTGAATATTAAATCCCTACCCCCCACATTCTGTTTCTTTCAATCATTACTATTATTCATCACGTTTCCAACCAACCTCTGCAATAAGATTCTCTCTCTCTCTCTCTCTCTCCCCCTTTTTCCCAACCTCTCTTCTCCTATTGCAAATAAAATAGGTCTCTCTCTCTCTCTCTCTCTCTCTCTCTCTCTCTCTCTCTCTCTCTCTCTCTCTCTCTTCATAATAGAATAGCCCTATTGTGAATACAATAGGAAAGCCCTGAGTCACTTTAGAATAGTCTCTTCCATTTTTTGCATGGCAAAAATTTCAGATTCAACAAGAGTGCGGAAGGTGGACTTACATATTCACATATTGAATGAATATGCACCAATCAAGAAAGAACGTCTGAATGCACATGAGAAGCATGCAAGAAGACAACAGGGTTGGACTAATGTGGATTTTGGGGTTGATGGATATTTATATCCTAATGATCCTTCTTCGCATTATCCTCCACCCTCCTTCACTGATCTTCCTTCATTTATTCAGTTTGTTGGAGAGGGTGAGAATGGGATGCTTGGGTATTGTATATACGGTTAAGCATGAGCCATCATGGAGTGTCCAATTCCTCCACTCACAAACACAAAGCTTACAAAGCACTTTGAGTAGTACGCAAGATGCATTGCAAGATGCACAGAATAATATTGTAGAGCTAGAGAAAAGAGACAAAGAGAAAGAGGCTCACATTATGAAGCTACAAGACACAATCTCTCGCATGAAGAGCACCCCCATGGGAGCAAGAGAGCAAAAGAGGACAATCAATAACATTCAAAAACTCGTAGTTGGTGGTGGTGCTCTCGCAAGCAAAGAATCCATGTAGCAAGGTCTATTTTTGTTCTTTTGCTATTATTGTTGCAAGTAATTTTGATTAAGGTATTTTTGGTTGTTGTGGTTGTTATAAGCAATAGATTAAGGTGATTTTGGTAATCTTTATTGGTTTGTGACAGGAACGTTTTAAAAGAAGCATGTGGTGATAATGGTCCTCAAGATTTTGGAGAAATATTTTGTAGTTGTGTGAGGAGGCGTGACATTCTTTCCATGATTCGAGACCCACGCCACAAGAAGATATGTCAGGTACTTGCAAATGAGATAATGGATGACATTACCAATCTTCTAAGCATTGAGGAGGTTCATAATCATGCGATGAGGTGGGCATTAGCACAAAAGAATATCAAGCCCTCCATCTAAAGATACACTCTGCAAACAAGGCATCATAAGGAATATTTTCCCTCTCCTCCCCAGAAAGATAAGATTAGAAAAGAAGAAATGCAATGATGATGTGCAATGCAAAATTGGAGAATACTATTGCATCAATGATACATTAACCATTGGAGCTTGGGAAAACACGCGAGGCACAAAAATGGTAAGATCATGTTGTGGAAATATGCAAGTGAATGGGTGTGTGCGAGAACAAGCCCTTAGCTAGAGATTGTAAAAGGGAGTCCGTAATTGAGTGGGTGGGAGTGAAAAGGTAAGAAGAATCTACTGGAAGAGAGAATCAATGGTAGCATGAGTGAATATAGGGGTGTGCAAAGATTCTAGGAAAAGGTGCCCCCAGATAGGGGAGTTGGCACAAATCAAGGAGAAATCAGTGGGGGGGGAGTGGGTGCTTGGCACCTTGTTGATGTAAAAGCTATAAATTGAGGCATTGGCCTGATGAGAATGTGTTGGTATTTGATCTCCCATGCCTACTCTATTGCATTGAGTGAATTGTTCACTAATCACTTTTGGTAATTACTTGCTAATCGCATGCTTAATCATGTCTTGCCCCAAATTTGATCCACCATATCCCACTCTTGCTTGCATTTCTAACATGGTATCAGAGCCTAGGTCTAGGGTTAGGTCCACATTAGCTTAATGATGAGATTAGACATGGTTTAAGTAATTCCTAGTAAAATAGGATCTGGACCTGCAGGTGGAGGAGCTCCCTCTCCCTTCACACACATCCTTTTCACAAGCCCTTTTAGATACGTAAACTATAGCCATTTCTCCACATGCACGGAGGGTTTGGTGAAATTCGGCACAGATCGACGGCGGTAGCAAAATCAGCCAAGTGGTAGTAGCAAATTGAGGGAAAATGCTCCATACGACGAGCTTGTTTCGAATTTATCTAATTCCAACTGGACTTGGGGGTTTTCAAGTGTGCTCTACAAGCTGGTGAAGACGGTTTTTGATTTCATCAAGCCTACACTGAGATCCATCACTATACACAATACGGGAAGTGTCTCTGTCAATCACTTGATTAATCCTTCATTAATGCTTCAATCTTGATATTTGTGGACTCAAAACATATCTAGACACATTTATCTACTACTATCTTTAAACATTTTGATATTTTATTTGTGTAAGTGGATCAATTAAAGACTCCAAGTGGGGACAACTTTCTGCACAATGAACAGTGAATCATCTTGGCAAATTGCATAATTAATTCAACTAATCAAGGTGTTAATTAGGAATTGGTGGATCTAATCCAACATTGGGAAGGTGCTACACAAGTTTATGTGTTCAATTTGAATTTTCCATCACAATTACTACCCCAATTAATCCCTCCAAATCATTAGGACTCATTGCACTTAGCTTAAATGATGAAATCATTCACCACATTGTGGGATACAACAACCTAAAGATGCATGGGATGAACTTTACAAATTATTTAGCACCTAAGCAAAGAATTCAAAGATAAATCAGCTAATGCAATTCTACAAACTTGACATGAAGGAAAGTGAACCTCTACACTTGAACAAATACAAAAGCATCAAACAACAACTTGTAGCCATTAGGAAGAAAGTAGAAGATGATGAGGCAGTAGTAGTGCTTCTAAGAGTGTGGATAAGAGAGAGTATGATAACATTGTAGCAACCTTAAAGAATGTACCAAATTTGAAGTTGCATGAGATAGAAGGAGCTCTACTAGAGCAAGAGAAGAAGGTCAAAGATAAGAAAGGATTGGACCCAACAACTAGAGAGGAGAAAGCACTGTACACCCCGGCCTCGCATGAGGACGATGACGAGGAAGAGGTAGAGGGGGAGGAGGAAAAACCTTCACTTGCCACAACTGTGGGAAGCCAGGACACATGGCTAGAGACTGCTACACCAAACCAAATGAAGAAGGGTCAGCATCAGCAAACTTCATGGAGACTCCTAAAGAAGAGGAGTCAGAACATCTTCTCTAAGAGAGAAAGAGAGAAACCCCACAACCCAATGTAACCTACCCTAATAGAGTAAAACCACCTCTGAGCCACCGCCGATGATGTAGGCCATGTGTAGTAGATGTATGTGTGAGCACTTTAGTCAAAGTTGCGGGCACTTATATAGTAGCCTTGGACAAATAGAGAGAGAGTGTGAAGGACTATGAGTTAGGGACTTGAGGCACTGGTCGCGGGCTAACAAGTAAGAGGGAAACTTGGTATAGGGTCTAGGTGTGCTAGAATTATTCACTTGAGGGGAGGTGTTGAAATATGCAAGTGAATGGGTATGTGCGGGAACAAGCCCTTAGCTAGAGATTGTAAAAGGGAGTCCGTAATTGAGTGGGTAGGAGTAAAAAGGTGAGAAGAATCTACTGGATGAGAGAATTAAGGGTAGCATGAGTGAATATAGGAGTGTGGAAAGATTCTAGGAAAAGGTGCCCCAGATGTAGGGGAGATGGCACAAATCAAGGAGAAAGGGGAGTGGGTGCTTGGCACCTTGTGGATGTAAAAGCTATAAATTGAGACATTGGCCTAATGAGAATGTGTTGGTATTTGATCTCCCATGCCTACTCTATTGCATTGAGTGAATTGTTCACTAATCACTTGGTAATTACTTGTTGCTAATCACATGCTTAATCATGTCTTGCCCCATATTTGATCCACCAAAGCCCACTCTTGCTTGCATTTCTAACCCATGTATCCCTACAATGAGTTCAACAATATATTTGTTGATCTACAACGTCTTCAGAGAGCTATGATCTTATTCTATGGATTGCCTAAACAATGTAAGTAATTTTTTACATTCTCTGCAAGCTAATAGAAAAATATTTTAAGTACTAATACTTATCTACTTTTGTTTGTCATACAAGGTGACAAGGTAAGTTTTGTGTTGAAAAGGGAATGGCATATGCAAAGAGTGATATTAACATGACTAAGGAGATTGAATTACCTTTGGAAGGTTCTAATGAAAACCTAGACAATCAGACGAGCAATAGGGAGAGGGTTTGCAAGTCAAGTTTTCCCTCTTTTAGTGTCCAATCTGAGAGAGAGATATGGTGGCTTGGGGAGTTTGAAATACCAAAGAAGGAGACACATGAAGTGCTGGCTTGGATGTTTGATAGGATACCATGGATTACCAATGTCATTAAAGCATAGATTCAGGGGTAAAATTAGAAGTGGAGGGTAAGGGCACTTATACAATAGACTGGCATTTAGGAGGTGACTTAAAGACAATAAAGTGCCTTCTTGGGTGTCCACAAGGTGTTGACACCTCAAATCCTTGTCTATGGTACATGAGAATGGTGAGAGAAAAGAAACAGAAGAAGGGAGGAAGGAAGAGGAAGCTAAAGAATCAAGATGATGAGAATGACACAGTGGATGATAATGCTAGCAATTGGGTTGGTGGTGTCTTGTGGTGGTGTCTTGTGTGCTAACTCAATTGGGTGCCATGGCGGCAATGTGCAGATTACTGTTAACAAGAAGACCTCTCTAGTGGCATAAATCATGTAGTGGCCCAGCAAGTGTCAATGAGTGGATATAAGGCAAGACATTTCCTAGAGAGGCCAAAAAAAGTAAAGAACTCAAAGTCCCAGGGACTTGTGGAAGGATTTGTGTGAATGTACAACATTTGACTGCACCAATCCAAGCCTTGTAGTTCTACGTGAGAAGGTTTGGTCAGACTTCAATAAGATGGTTAAATTAATGACCAAAAGTAGGATGACTGTAGAGGAGTGCCAAAAATTTCAAGAAGAGCTTCAAAATTTTACAAAAGTCATGGTCGATACATGGGGTGATACCAACATTACGCATGGTAGACATGAGTTTCTTTCTACTCATCAATTTGAAATGATTATGAAGTATAGCTTCTGAATTGGTTCCGTTTTCTCCTGAAGCACATTTTGTATGCTCATGGTGCATACTTCATGAATGAATATGGTTCTCTTGACATGTGGAGCACCCAAGGAATGGAAAAATCTCACTATCGAGCTAGAGGAGGATATTTCAAAAACACCCAACATGGAGGAGGAAAGACTCGTATAAATTACCTCAAAGAAATGTTCAATTGGTTCTACATATATACTTTTGGGTAAAAATTATCAATGGAAAAGGCCCGTACGAGTGATTTAGCAAAGGCAGCACGAAATCAAGCCAAATGAGGAGATCACTGAAGTGGAAAGCTGGCACAGGACCAACATGTCATGCGGTATGGAGATCATCAAGACGAGAAGGAAGAATTTGGGTTTAGTGTAACAAAAAGTTTGTATGCAAAATTTATAATATTTTGAAGTGTTGTAAACATTTTTGCTTAATACAGACTTGTAATTAAAACTTAATCGCATCATTTCATTATATAAAAGATATAACAAAATATTTACAATGACAAGATAATTAATTACTCTCGAGTCTCTTCTCTACTTGCTCTTCATCTTCACTAGGTATTTTTCCTCTATAACGTAAAAAATTCTTGCGACTATAATCCTTGAGTGCATTTACATCTTCTAGTCCGGCACCTAGAGCATAGCTAGCATAATCGAGGAAGTATTCGGTTTTGGAAGGCCAAAATCCTGTACCATATCCAAAGATACAAATAGCAGCACACTTCTCTATCAGCATGACCTTATGTGTATTGTAAGGGATAAAAGGATAGCCTGTATATCTAGATAGTGCCTTGTGAGAAGTGGAATTTCAAAATCACTAGAATATTTGCTGTGGTAGACGATAAATATTTCTTTGTCTCAATAGATGGCATGTAGTGTGCAAGAGCAGCATCTTGGCCAACTCTTGCATGGGCAACACCTCCACATCCAAGAAAACCATCGGCATTATCAAGCTCAATCTGCATTAAACTGTAAGAATCTGGCTTTCACATAAATTCAGTCAATACCATAAATCACATAAATTCACTCACTCAAGAACATATAAATTACCTTTGCCACATCAAACCCTATGCTTAGAAGGCACTCCTCATCACTAGAAACTAGGTCCATAACCTCATCTCATCAGATTCAATCTCTGTGACAAATGAAGCTTGTGAAACCTTTTAACCCTTTTGAACTTCCACAGTTCATCCTTTGTGTAGTCCTCTTTGTCTACATGAAGAAATAGATAAGCAACAAATCCAAAGTAGTATTCAAGAACTTTGCACTTTTTCTTGTGCAGAGGGTAGTTGTCAAGACAAGTCTTTATTCTCTTATCTTCTGATGAATAGGCCACCCACCTTCTTAACATGATCTTGTTTTCAGATGAGGATAGGGCAAAGCTAGACATGTAAACATATTGTGATGATCCCTCATTTATAACTTTTGTACTAACCAATTTACTATATGCCTCCCACTCTTCCCCTAACATAGAGCTTGCCATGCCCTTAACAATATGTTATAAATTAAAGGGAACATTGAATATAGGCTCAACATCTGGAAGACGTTCATCGTGCCTAGCTCTCCTTAACAAATCGAATAGGTTTTCATTGGCACTAGGCTCATCTGTTACCTCTTCAAGTGTCTATACATCTTCCAAAGGATCAGAGTAGTGAACCACCTGCTCCATGCTCAAGGATGCGAGGACGAACAACTAACAAGAAGCAAAATTGCCAATCGCACGGTGAACTGAAGGCGAGTGAAGGGGGATGGAAACTAAGCCACGACGTGAGGACAAAGAATTGACCAGAAGCGAATTTTCTTATCGCACGGTGAATTGAAGGTGCGAGTAAAGGAGGACCGAAACCAATCTACGGTGCGAGGAAGGGGGACCGAAATAAAAAAATTAAAATTTAACAAGGCACGACTCTATATAGATATTATTAGGGCTGACGTCATACATGTACAACGAAAGTGAAGGGCTGACGTCATACATGTACAATGGAAGTGAAGGGCTGACGTCATACATGTACAATGGAAGTGAAGGGCTAACATCATCGAAGTGTGCCATTGTGCCACGTGTAGGGCTGACATCATCACCAGAGAGCCACGTGTAGGGCTTATGCCATCCTCACAATGATGAAATCGCATTCTATAAAAAGGAGAAAATATTCTTTTTTTTTGTCGGGCACCAGAGGAAGAGAGGGTGTTGACAGGTGTGAATACCCCCTTGCTTTTTGGCATTATCTTGGGTATGAACACCCCCTTTCTTTTTGGCATTATCTTGGGTATGAACACCCCCTTGCATTAGAATCATTGGCTTAGGCTAATGAGTTTGTGGGATTTGGTTATTAAAAGATGTCATATCAAGAAGTAGTTACAAGAGGGCTACTAGGGACTTAGGATCTTGTGGAGGTTATGGGAGCCTAATAGTCACATGGGTAGCCCAAGAGTCATATGGTTAGATAGCTATATAAATCCCCTCTTATATGCAAATCATACATGATTCTTACACAATAGACACTACATTATACATGATTCTTACACTTGATTATGGCACACACAATATACATGATTCTTTTATACACAATAGACACTACATTATACATGATTCTTGGATACACAATATGTGATACATGGAATTGGAATACATTATGATCTTCTTCTTGTATCTTTATCTCATTCTTGATCCATGTTTCCTACTCCATGCTCGTGTACATGTGTATTCCATGGCTATGTATGTAGGAGCATGTGATTTTCCCCATGTTAGCAAGGCTATGCTAACAAGTCTAAAACATATCATTTTGTGTAGAAGTAATAGGTAAGCTAGTAATAAAATCCGCAGAAATTTCATCCCAAGGCCCATTAGGAATAAGTAAACTAATAACATGTAAACTCATAATAAAATCCACAAAAATTTCTTCCCAAGGCCCATTAGGAATAAGTAAACTAGTAATAGGTAAACTAAAATAATTAATGGCATTTTTCCAAGTTTACTCCAATTCATAAATCCTTCCATTTGGACTTCATCAAGGGTTTCTAGGCATGTTGCCCCTCGAATCGTGTGTTCGTATATCCTGAAGGACCCATCCCTCTCTCAACTATAATTTCCATTTATTTTTCTTGAGGTTATAAAAAAGGGCTAGGTCCACTTCCTTGAACCTCTTGGTTTTGATATTGGCATCGAACCACCTTTTTCTTCTCTTTTTCTTGGTATACATGCCTACTACTGAGTGTAGCCTTGCTTCATCAAGTTTCTTGAGCTCTATGAGTCATTCCGATAATTCATTGACCATCCATTCCATTTTTCTTCCTAAGGCCCATTAGGAATAAGCAATGGCATGAGTAAGCCATGTTGTTTTCCATGATGTCGCTTAACTTTTTAACAAATAAAACATTAAAAAACAAAGTTGGAAACATCATTCTTTACATTAGGCTAATAAAATTATCTATTACTACTTTTAAAGTATTAAGTATATCACCTTGATGATCCATGTAAGGAGGATAATGAAATTCTTCTAGAAGCGGGTGTCTAAATGAAAGAATAATGCATAAACTCTCTTCAAAGAAAAGAAAACCATCATGATATAAATAATTATCAATAGGCAAGTAAATATTAGAGTGCACCTGCATCATGAAAATCAGGCAAGTAATGATTAGAGTGCACCTTCAACCATGCATGATGAAAAACATGATCTTTCTCCTATGTATCGCACATAGCATCAAAGTAATGTATATCAAGAGCAAAAATATTTGAAATGGAAGGACGTCTACTCAATGCATTAGCTATAACATTTTCTTTACCAGGCTGATATTGAATGAGAGGATGAAAATTTTGAATAAATGATGCCCATTTTATGTGACAATCAGAAACCAAAGGTTGGGTAAGTAGATGCCATATACTTTTCTAATCAGTTTTAATCAAAAACTCATAACCCATGGAATAATGTTTTCGCATACAAAGTACGCGAAAAATAATTAGAAGTTCTTTATCATAAGTACTTGATTGGAAGTACTGCATGCATTACTAGGTGCTACCCAAGGATTCCTATTTGCATTAAAATCATTAAAAGAACGTCATCCAATATGAGAACCATAATGATGAAGAAATGTTTATCGATTGTTATTTAAAGCTTGAGGTTTGTCAATTATTTAAAAAAGAAGCATTGAATGACAAAGAGGCTTTGGCGGACCTCTTTTGTGTTTTGCATCATGAGTAAGGCAATAGCGCATCATCAAGTGAAGAAGGCTCGAACATGTTTACCTCTACTTAATTAGTTTCTTCTTGAGCTTAGATTTATAACGACATTGAATAGTATCTTCAAGTACTTCTTCGTGCATGCAAAGTTGAAGTAGAGTTTGTCAAAACTTCTTAGTATATTGAGGAATCATCTTACAGCCGGACATAAATAAAGTGTCCCATGCATGAGGAGCTTTGAGTGAAAATTATGGTGGTAAAAAGTTGGCCTTCACTTTGTGTTGGAATTCCTCCAAAGTAGTATGTTTGTCATGGCTATGACGAAGAACATTCCACCATAATGATGCACAATCAACGATATGGTTGGCAGCACATTTAATCTTATCCTATTTTAAAAAACTCTCTTCAAAAATTGACTTAACCATGAAAGAACAATACAAGCATCCTTTTTGCCATCAAATTTGAGAAAGGCTCCTTTTTAGTTGTTTGAGCATCGAAAACAACCATAATGATCTTGGCAATGCATGCGTCTCAGAAGTAGGAGTAGAAACTTCAATACTGATAAGACATTGCTCGAGGATGAGAAGTTTTTGTTGTTGTTCATCTTGGAGTAATTGCTTGAGGAGTTAAATTTTATCTTTAAAGGTTGGCTGTGAAAGTGGAGAATTGGAAAATCCACCATCTCGAATAGTAGCAACTTCAGCATTGGTGTCGTCTCACTCATTGGTGGCTTTATTAAAATCGGCACTCAAATCCATTGATTTAAAGTAAAGAGGTTTTATTTGGCTTGGTTAAGTGGCTGAAAACTTTCACAACTGTTGGCAAAAGATAAAGAAAAATTTAACAAATTTTCATTAGATTTTTTGGGTAATTTTTAGTGCAATTTCGAGCTCAAATGGTAAATTTTGGGTACAATTATGGATCATGGGACCCAAAAATGGCTCTGCAAATTTTTAAAATTTATTGGCGAGGAAGATAAGTGCAAAGGCTAAAATGTATTATGGGTTAAAATTTTAAAAAAAAAAGCTTGGTAGCTTATAAGAAAACCTTATAAGATAAACTTTAGAGCTTGAAGCGTTTATAAGCTTTTAAGCTTAAAGCTTATAAAGTAGAGGAGGAATCCACCAGCTATCTACATGCAACAAAAAGAAGAAAGTAATTTATTATTAGAGAAGTGCACCGTGCACCATCAAGAGAGAGAGAGAGAGAGGATAATGAAATTTAGTTGCAAGAAGCCATAAATTAAATATCCATAAGGAAGCTCATATATCCAAATAAATATATTCGATGCCAATAAATTTAAATGCCACCCAAAATGGCCAAAATGGAATAAATGGCATGTGTTACACAAAATCAATCCACTGACCCTCAAAGTTGAGTATCTCAGAATCTTCCTAGCCCACTACCAATGAATATGAATGCCACCCAAAATGGAATAAATGGCATGTGTTACACAAAATCAAGTAGTAATCCACTATCCCTCCAAGTCGAGTGTCTCAAAATCTTCTTAACCACCACCACCAACTTGCCTCTATTATATAACCCAAGGATATGCACTTACATCAACTATGCCAATCAATTAATAAATTAATTGATTAAAAACATAAATAACCATACGAAACTCAATAAATTAACACGGTATAACCTATACTCTCACGCATATACGAAATCACCTATGTATGTACAAAGTAAGCTCTACGATTGCCCAGATTGAGAAAGGCATCCCAATTTAAACCCATCTAGGAAAATTTATAAATAATGAGAAATGTGAGAATATTAAATTCCATGAATTTACTCCTTATAACATGCCCCTAGGTAAGAAGAAATTGTCCTCAGTTATCAAAAATCTAAAATAATCATGGGCGAGTATGAACATAAGATGCGATCAAAGGATGAGATGTTGCCAGATGAGCAGATAACACCACAGATATGGAGAAAGACCAAATGACAAGCTCACCAGATGGGACTAGTACCTTGAAATATATGGACCTACATGATGTACTTGGAACACATGGATATAAATGGAATATATGGATATGCTTGGAACACTTGCAGTCCGTAGTTGAGGATAACTATAATATAAGAGGGAGGGAATGTAACTATTTGGCCCTCCTAGCTCTATATCTCATGAGATGAAACCCATGCCCAGAGACCACACAAGTGGAAGAAGACATGGGGACATGTTCCATAAGGTTTGATTAAGAAAAAGCACTAGTTTTGGTCAAGAAGTAAGAAAAAGCATAAAAGTCCAACTAGGTTGACTACTACTACGAGCAAGGGGGCACCAGTGAAAGAGGACACTAAGCCAAACCAAAAAGCTAAAAGCCGCTTTTTAAAAAAGAAGTTCCAAGTCCAAAAATCAAGGCCCTGAAGCTAGAAAAGAAAAACAAGAACTTTTGACTAAAGTTGTGAGTCATATTTTTTATTAAAAAGATTAAAAGCAAAGTAAAAGGGAAAAGAAAAAAGCAAAGCAAAAGCATCACTTTTTGGAAAAAAGCAAGGCTTCCTCAAGTATAAAAGAAGCACGACTCTCTCTTGAGCATCAAGTTGAAGAAGAACCTCTTCATTGCAATGCCATCTTCGTTGAAGTGTGGGAATCATCTTCTCCATCAGCATCTACTTGATCAAGAACCAAATCATGGAATTTTTCATCATTGCCTAGTGAGATAAAGAGTGCCTCCATCAACTTTTATGCCACATCATTGCCTGACTTTATGGATCCGTACAGTCATATGGGATTGTCCTTGTTGGAATTACGGTTAGGGTTGCAACAATGCACACACACAAGATAGAGAAGCTTGAGAGCACACAAACTCGCTAGATTAGAATTAACAAATGTGTGCCAGATACAAAAGATAAGTACAAACCCCAAAATGGGTAGATAAGAGGGTGTACATACGCACGGGGAAAAAAACCTCTTAGTGAGGGAAAAAGTGCCCCAGCGGTCCTAAGTGTGTTCATACAAATCACTACCATATAATGCTATAAATGCCCCTTAGAATGATGATGTGAACATGTACACGGTATGGCCAATCAATCATAAAAAGGAAGTAAGTCCAAAGATTTATGAAAAGCTTGAACTTTTCATGAAGAGCCTTCGTGAATAAATCTACAATGTTGTCATATTTAGGCACATAGACCAAGTTGATCTCTGCTCTGCTGCTGCAGAGAGTCTTTCCCTGACATAGTGGTAATGCACCTCAATGTGCTTAGTGTGAGCATGAAACATTGGGTTCCTCACAAAACTGCTAATGCACTCTGGCTGTCAGTAAAAATCATAGTGCTAGATGACTATCCAACACCCAAATCAACCAATGAGACGTCTGAGCCACACACACTCAACTTTAGCTATAAAAGCTATCCTCCTGTACTCAGCTTCACAGCTGGAAGTGGCCACTATAGGCTACTTCTTGCTGTGCCATGATTATACACAAATCACCAAGGCAAAAGCAAAACCCACTAGTGGTGGACACTCATGTGTCATAACATCCAGCCCAATCTGAATCACTGAAAGCATGTAGCTATGCTCACCCCCCTTTGGATAAAATAATCCAATATACTGAGTGCCCTGTAAATAGCGAAAAACCCGCTTAGCAGCCTACCAATGCTTTGTACTTGGGCTATGCATATATCTGCTCAACTGTGAGACCACATATTGTATATCTGGCCTCATATTGTATATCTGGCCTCATGTTCACACATAAAGAAGAGATTCAATAGCCTGTTGATACAAACTAGCATCAAAAGAGTCTCTTACATCTTGAAGACTAAGTTGAGTACATGTCTCCATAGGTGTAGCCATAGGTTTACAGTCTTAGATATTAAACCTCTTCAGTAGCTTATGTATATATTTAGACTACAACAAAACAATGCCATCATTGCTGCATAAACTGAATCCCCTAATAGTAATGCAAGGGCCCCAAATCTAACATCTCAAACGATGACTGCAAATCAGCCTTAAAGGTTGAAATCTGATATATGGCGAGTCCCGTGATGAGCAGCATGTCATTAACGTATAGAACGATGACCAAAAATGTGTCCTTACTCCTCCTCACATAGAGGGTACTCTTTGGTTGGACTATTGCAAAAATCATTTGCAACCAAGTATGCATGAATCTTCTCATACCATGCTGTAGGAGCTTGCTTAAGGCCATAAAGAGCCTTTTTCAACCTGCATATTTTAGACTCTTCTCCTTTCATAGCAAAACTAGGAGACTGCGATACATACACCTCCTCATGTAAATCACCATTAAAGAATGCAGTCTTAATGTCCAACTGATGTACATTCCACCCATGATGTGCTGCCAAAGCAATGAGACACCTAATGGTAGTCATACAAGATGTGGGTGCAAAGGAGACCATCATAATCAATGCCCTTTTGTTGCTGGGCATACCCCTTTGCAAAGTCTGGCCTTGTAGCGATCAATGCTACCATCTGCTTTGTGTTTTAACTTGTAAACCCACTGATTACCAATGACCTTCTTGCCATGAGGTAGATTTGTCAAATACAAGGTGTCGTTCTTGAGTATAGAGTTATCTCATCTTGCATAGCATGCATCCAATGATCATCATCCTATGCTTCCTCAAAGGAAACAGGTTCCTCCTCATTACATAAAGTAGAAATGAGAACATGATCCACATGAGAATAATCTACATGATGAGAACCTACACGAGTCCTGCTAAGTAAAGGAGCTACCAACTTACTATCCCTCAATGTCTACACACAAGACATTTTGGCATACGCCTAGATTCTTCTATGGTTGCTCTCTCCTCATCCACTACATCCTCAATAATTGTCTCATCAAAAGGCTGATTTGAAGGCTAATTTTGAACCTCAAAGAAAACTCCAATGATCATCATCCTATGCTTCCTCAAAGGAAACAGGTTCCTCCTCATTACATAAAGTAGAAATGAGAACATGATCCACATGAGAATAATCTACATGATGAGAACCTGCACGAGTCCTGCTAAGTAAAGGAGCTGCCAACTTACTATCCCTCTCAATGTCTACACACAAGGCATTTTGGCATATGCCTAGATTCTTCTATGGCTGCTCTCTCCTCATCCACTACATCCTCAATAATTGCCTCATCAAAAGACTGATTTGAAGGCTAATTTTGCACCTCAAAGGCTGAATTTTAGCACTTGGTTGAGCATTCAATTGCTCTACATACGTTGCCCTCCATTAAACAAAGGTAGAAGCAAATCAAACATGTCTTGTGAGCATACATTCTGTTGTTTTATGCATGAAAGCATGGGCTGAATTGGGTTTTCGACAAAAACAACATCTCTATTTACCAAAATCCACTTTGAGGCTAGATGGTAGAGTCTATATCCCTTGCTTTCTAAACTGTATCCCATAAATATGCATTTATCATCAAGCTTACTACATTGTTGCTCAGGCATAATAGCATAAGCAAGAGAACCAAGAACATGCAAATGAGCCACAAAAGGCTTCCTGCCATCATGCCAAGCTTCATAAGGAGTTTTAGACTACAAGGCCTTGGTAGGGAATTTGTTCAACACATAGTTTGCACACATAACTGCCTTTAATCCCAAAAACCATGCGGTAAATCTTGGGCTTTCACCATACATCGTGTCATCTCCATGAGAGACCTATTCTTTTTCTCAGCCACACCATTTTGCTGAGGTGTGTATGGCACTATACATTAATGCCTTATGCCTTTTTCAGCCATATATGCATGAAATTCCTTGGACATATACTCCCCCCCCTTGATCTGAAAGAAGGGAGGGTGCCAACTTTACATTCACATGCATTTTCAGCTATGGATACAAAGTGCCTAAAGAACATAAAAACCTCTGACTTTTGCTTTAACGGATACACATAGCTATATCTAGAGTAATCATCAATAAAAGTGAGGAAGTAGAGATATCCCCTGATAGATGGTGTCCTCATAAGACCACATACATCACTATGTATAAGTTGTAATTTCTTAATAGCTCTCACAGATCCATCCTTTGGAAATGATGCCCGATGCATTTTACCAAGAATACACCCCCCACATACATGTCTAGCAGGGGTCTTAAGAGTTGGCAACTCAGACACCATATCATATGCCTTTAAAGTCGTAACAAACTGCCATAATTCAAATGGCCAAATCGTGCATACCATAATTCTGCATCTCACTCATACCACGAGTTGTAGAGACTGAACAAACATCGTGCTGCAACTTCTCAAATACATCCATCTTGTATAGGCCATGAAACAAGGTACCTGAGGCAATGATAGAATAACCATCATTTCTATCCTGAACTGTACATCTGTCATCCACAAATTTCACCATCAAGCCTAACAAGGCTAAGGCTAAAACTGACAGCAAGTTCCTTAATGCACACTAGCGAGCTACTCCTTAAAATCTTTGATCTTGGTCAAGAAGATGTTCATTGAGTCTCCCTCATTCATGTGCTCAAACTCCAACTGTTTGCGCACATATGCAACATGTGCTTCATTGCGCACCTAGTATAATGCAGGAAGTGCACCCCATGCCCGTTTTAAAGTCTTATATAATCAATAATGCTTCGCTTCTTCAGAGAAAGTGCAAACATTTCATGTGCATGTGCATCTCTTCCATACCATCTTGGGAGGTACTGGTGGTGCATGTGGAGGAGCCACATCTATATCAGATTTTACTTTAGATGTACTTTTAGCACCTAGTTGCGTTGGTAGTTGTGAAACAGGGCGAGTTTCACTACCACTGACCACATTCCAAAGGCCTTTAGCAACCAGTACATGCCTCATCATATAGGACCACAATAGGTAGTTAGTCCCATCAAGTTTATCCTAAATTAAGCAGACAACATGTTGAATACATCACTACTGCCAGCCATGGCTATCTACCAAATGTAAAATCTTTTAACACACTACAAGTACTATATATTCACTAAATGCAACCCCGAATGGCTAACAAGTGATTGAATCATCTGCAAAGTATATGAAAAATAACACATGGAATAGAGTGTTCCTAGAGAAAGTATGATGGTTGATGTTTTTGAAGACACTGTAGATGCTATTGCACACCAAATCTTTGCTGCTTCTGTTGCTGCTGCTGTCTGCTGCACAGCCCAAACACCCAAAATTGAGCAGAACCAATCCAAAATGAGGCCTCTCCAGAATGTCTGCCAAACCTGGCGGTGCCCAAATTGCATCGTGGACCCCAAAAGCTTTGTATACTTTGTATACACCACTACAGTATATACCTTCTTCTCCTAAGAGGGTATCTCAATCGAAGACATAAAAACACGGTCGTGAGGAGGGAAGCAGACTACTAGATCAAGTGTTAAGGAAGCTAGCTCTGATACCAATTGTTGGAATTAGGGTTAGGGTTACAATAATGCACATACACAAGGTAGAGAAACTCGAGAGCATACAAACTTACTAGATTAGAATTAACAAATGTGTGCTAGATACAAAAGATAAGTATACATCCCAAAATGAGTAGATAAGAGGGTCTACATACGCATGGGGAAAAAACCTCCTAGTGTGGGAAAAAGTGCCCCGGCGGTCCTAACTATGTTCACACACATCACTACCATACAATGCTACACTCCTAACATATATGGAGCTTTACGGACTTATGCAAAGCTGTATGGTTTAAAAATTTTAAAAACCCTAAAACTGTTTCAAAAACCCTAAATTTTACCTTTTGGAGACTTTTATTGCCCAAAAACTATTAAAACATGTTTTATATTAGTTTTCTTACCAAAAAGAGCTTTTCCATGGTTTTCCTCATCGACAAGGTTATAGGAGTTATGGAGATTTCTCAAGGGAACTTGGACTAGAACCTGGACTTAGACTTGGATATGAACTTGGACTTGGACTTGGATTTAGACTTGGAATTGGATATGAACCTAGACTTGGACTTGGATATGAATTTGGACTCAGATATGAACTTCGACTTGGATTAAGACTCGGACTTGGATTCATTGGATTTGGATCTAGTACTAGCCCCATGAGAGTTTCTTGTGGGTCATCTCCATGGTGTGCTCTCGAGGGGTTCACCTCAAAAATGTTAGTGTACCACATGAGTTCAATAGGAGGGGTTTTTTAACTAGATACATTGAGAAAAATTAACAGGACTACATTAAGAGGAGGGGTTTTTTAATTCAACTTTAGAAAAAAAATATGTTAGTTCATAACTAAAAAGGGGTTGTTTTATTGAGGCAAAAATTTTAGTTAAGGGGTTTTTTTAATACCTCTTGAATGTTCGTGATACCTAGGGTTTTCTAGTAGTGCACCCCTCAAGGGTGTGCTCGGCATCAAAGTCTCATGCCTAGACATAGACATCGACATCGACTTGGATATTCGACATCGGCATATCTGTTTGTTTTGTATTCATTGATTGTATTGATCCTGGCCAGCGCGCCCGTGGATTGTTTCTGAATAAATTCTTGAAAGGAGGTGGGACCTGTTCCCCCGTCTCGCTGAGTGTGGTGTATTATGCAAGATCCCTATTCCCTTCTCTCTCTCCCCTCTCTCTCTCTATCTTTATCTCTTGGACACTTGGTTGAGTCTATCACTGCACACCCCGCTGGGCTTACAGATATGGATCTAAAGCATTTCCATTTAATTATAGGTTTTTCATAGATCCAACTATTAGAGAGATTGACTTAGTAGAGGATATGTTGCATAGTTGGGATCATGTTTATACACACATAGATGTAGTGGATCATGTCATCGATTGTTCAAGTAGCACTATATGGGACAAGAGTATTGGTTCACATTTGATCTTGCATGATGCTGACCTCGAGTTGTGTTCTTTGATCTCCACGGGTGTTGACATGATCGTATGCTCTTTAGAGCCAGGACATTTCTCTTTGCCTGTATTCCTTGCCACTTGATATTATGTATGCTGGATGATTATATGGTTTAACATTCAGATGCACCTGTGACATATCATAGTCTTAGTCTACATGATAGTTCTTTGGTACTAGGACCATTTGATATTCCAACTAGGAGTTTCGAGCTCATTTGGTGGATCTTTTCAGTGTTGGATTCACACTTTGATTGTTGCGAGGATGGGCTAGATAGCTTTCCCTCGTATGTGAACTTTCATTCCAATCGAGGAGCTACTTCTACATCAGCTTTGGAGGTTTGAGATGTATACCATTGCACATCCATTTGATCCTGGAGAATATGCAACTAGCTTCATCATCAATGGTGGTTCCTTTTCTTCTTTATTTGATCAAGATCGCCACACGAAGCCATTGTCTTGGAGTTTGCATGCTTTGGATTTCCTTTTGATATAGGCAAAGGCATAGCTAGCTTCATCGTCGACATTGGTTCTCTACACTTTTCATTTGACCTAAGCAGATGGAGACCCGTGGTCTTGGATTTCACATGGCTTGGACTTCCATTTGATCCAGGTTAGCTTCATCGTCGACATTGGTTCTCTACACTTTTCATTTGACCTAAGCAGATGGAGACCCGTGGTCTTGGATTTCACATGGCTTGGACTTCCATTTGATCCAGGTTAGCTTCATCATTGATGAGAGACCCTTATCCTTTCCACTTGACCCCAAGTGACGGTTGAATTACAATTTGCAGTGGCACGACAATGTCTTTGTGTCAGCAGTAGCCAACTACCTTATCCAGGTTGCATGGGTGTAGGTCACCATCCTTAGGTAAGAGCCAAGAAGACCATGAAAGCTTGGACATAAGCTTCGAGAAGACAAGATTTCTATATCAAATGATAAGGTGATAAAAGGGTACAATAGTCTACTAAGGTCAATTATATAGTGCCTGGTCATTTCATACTAGCTAATCAATATGCCCATGTCCCAAATCTATGCTCAAGGGACCCAAGGTCCATGTCCCTAAGCCCATATGGACCCATACATGTACATGTGGATATATAATTGCTTCATTACAAACCATCCCTTCTTATAATGATTTCGTCCTCGAAATTGAAGGATGATCATATACAAAAGACACATACAAAGGCTACATACAAAAACCCAAAAAAATCACATAAAAAACGGGATGTCAATGTGGTGAAAATCTAGCACATGAATCATATAACCTAAGAAGTTGCGTATCGAGGAGAGATTTGTAGTTCCCGCCACACAAACGCACCCCCCAACGCCTATCCCTCATAGAGGTGGGAAAGGTGCCCAAGGTGGTGACGGCGTATCCCGTGCCGCCAGGTGCCATGCAGACACACGAGATGGTTGTGGGGTAGGCGAGCACCTGCCACCACTGGTGAGCCATCAACAACTACCGCCAGCTGAAGGTGAAGCTGGACCAAGCCACCACGGGGTGCCTGCTCTCGTACACTAGGTTCACGATGGACGACTTCTAGGCTGGGCACTGCACAAGCTTCCTGTGTCTCAATAGTACCACAGCCAGGTTTGGGCCATGCTACAGTTCAAGTCTACCCTCAGCTACCTGAGCCTACTAGCTGTGGGCTAGTTGTGGGGGGAAACCATCTCGTCGGTGAAACAAATCCCCCCACGTTGGAGCATCAAGGGGGGCATCCCAACTTCTTCTTCATGTACTTCGCTACCCTTTGAGACCTTCGCAGCTATTCCCTTTCATAGCTTTGCTTTGCAGGGCCTCGCTCCTTGGGCCAGAAAACTCCTTTATGTGTGTGCTGATGGTGGCCAGCCTAATGTAGTCGACAATTCTTTTCTAGTGCAGCCACATTTGTAAGCTTTGGGGTGATCTCGGCATGCTGCCTCTCGGTAGCCTCATAATCAAAATCAAATGCAAGGTGGATGAGCTCTGGTAGAGGCATGCTGAGATGGAACCATTTGACCTTGCCCGTTTTGGAGATGTAGCCAAACCGAGGGACCACATAGAATCACAAACCACACACTGCCACTTGGCCCAAAAATCAGCCCCACAGGTGTAAGATTCCTCCCCCGCCTCTCCCAGGATGTCCAGTATCTTCTCCTGTAGTCAAATCCCTCTTCAGAAATATAAAAGATCTTGTTTCTACTAGTTTTAGCCTAGAGAGAGGTTATTGAGATTTTGGATATTTTTGGATGGAAAAATATCTCTTTGTATTTAAATAAGTTCCCCTAAAACAAGAGTTCAAAAAGATTTTCAGAAGGTGCATTAGAAATCAAGTATAATCTGTTCAAGAGGCCTTATTCCTAAGGGTCAAGATTTTTTTGAAATTTTAAATTAAGGTTCCTATGGACCAATAAGATTCATCCAAATGTAGGGAGGAGATAAATGAAAGAATAAAAGGAAAATCCCCCAAAAATGAGTAAATACTCACATAAGATGAAGAGTTGACTAAGGACAAGGTTAATAGTTAAAAAAGAGAGATATTTAGAAGAAATGATGCATTTTTGACACCTCAATATGGGGGAATTCCCCTCATGAAGGAGGTGCCTATGTCACATGTGTGGGAGAGTTTTAAGCTCCCAAATAATGAGATATTTTTATCTCTCCTCTCTCCTGTAACTAGATCCAAAAAGTGGACTAAACTGACCCAAAAATGGTCAAAAATTGACCAAACTGATCTGGAAAATTCTAGAATCAGTTTGCTTGGTTAGAGGCACATTTTTTTCTATAAATAGAAGCCTCTCCCTTTGTTAAAGCTTAATAGTGTTTTTTGCACTGTTACCCTATTTCTCCCAAGAGCCAAAAACTATGAATTTACTCATAATTCATTAGTTTTTGACCTTCCCTCTTCTAAAGATTGGTGGCCACTCTTGTTTCAAACAAGAGTAGATCCCTCAAACCATCAAGCCAAAGGAAAGCTCTCAAATTCCTTTGTAAGTTGGAGATTCTTCTCTTTTCTATTTCATTTTATGGTTTTTATGATTTTTGTCTTCTCTTAAATGAATATGATGTTATGCCTCATTGAAAAAAGGCATTCCCCTCTCTTCTTTAGTAAATCAAACCATTCTTTATCCTAGATGAATGATTAATGGATAAAATCAAGTTTTTCATAATGTTTCTCTTAAATACGTAGAAAATGTTTACATTAGAATGATTTAAATACTCTTGGTGAAATTAGAATTAATTTTAGAGAGTTAAAAATTAAAAAATGGTCAGCCATACAAAGGAGGTTATGGCAAAATTGTGTAAAATAAGTTTTACCTTTTTTTTATTCAAAAAGAGTAATTCCCATCGTATATGTATTCTTAAAGTGTTATTTTTCATCCTAGGTATAGAAAAATGAATACTAAAAATATTTTATTAAAAGGTGTTACTTTCTTTAGAATTAAATTCTATGCATAGAAGGAAGCATATTGAAATTGTTATTTTGATTATAAAAGTGTGATTTTCATCATAAATGATTTGTATGCATAAACATATGCATAAAAGATATTTTCTTATATTAAAAGTGTGATTTTTATCATAAATGATTTTTATGCATAAAAGAAATTCTTTTATATTAAAAGAGTGATTTTCATCATAAATGATTTTAATGCATAAAAGATAATTTTTTATATTAAAAGTGTGATTTTCATCATAAATGATTTTTATGCATAAATGGATGCATAAAAGAAATTCTTTTATATTAAAAGAGTGATTTTTATCATAAATGATTTTTATGCATAAATAGATGCATAAAAGAAATTATTCTATATTAAAAGAGTGATTTTCATCATAAATCATTTGTATGCATAAACATATGCATAAAAGATATTTTTTTTATATTAAAAGTGTGATTTTCATCATAAATGATTTTTTATGCATAAAAAGATGCATAAAAGAAATTCTATTATATTAAAAGAGTGATTTTCATCATAAATAATTTGTATGCATAAAAGATATTTTTTTATATTAAAAGTGTGATTTTCATCATAAATAATTTTTATGCATAAATCGATGGATAAAAGAAATTCTTTTATATTAAAAGAGTGATTTTCATCATAAATGATTTGTATGCATAAACATATGCATAAAAGATATTTTTTATATTAAAAGTATGATTTTCATCATAAATGATTTTTATGCATAAATGGATGCATAAAAGAAATTCTTTTATATTAAAAGAGTGATTTTAATCATAAATATTTTGTATGCATAAACATATGCATAAAAGATTTTTTATATATATTAAAAGCGTGATTTTCATCATAAATGGATTTTATGCATAAATTAGATGCATAAGAGAAATTCTTTTATTCTAAAAGTGTAATTCCTACTAAATTGGATTTATGCATGGAAAGATACATAAAGAATTTATTTTAATCCAAAAGTGTTATTCTCATCAATTTTGATTTTATGCATAGTGCTTTCCGGACAAAGGAAGTTTTTTCGGGTTTGGTTTTAGAAAAACCGATGGCTTAGTCTCTTGTCCGGATATCCGTGGGCGAGGCCCTGAGTGTGGGACCCTGTCCCGCACAAGAAGTGCTACTTCCGCTGCTAGCACCCCTGAAATTGTTGCGCGGAGGGGATAGGGATCTTACAGTTGTATCAGAGCTATTTGGCTAATGAGGATCAAGCGAGAAGCCAAATATGTCAAAAATTTATCAAGAAGCACTAAAAGGTTGTAATCGTGTGATAAAATTCATACAATTTGATATTCAAACTGAAATTCACAAATTAATAATTGGGTCTTCAGATGGAAGAACCGCAATTGTATGGAATCCCTGACTTGCTTGAGGCCTAGACATGATGGTATTTACCTTATAGTTCCAAGAACCATGACTACCCGTATATACCGAGGGTATAACTGCTGGCAGTATATATGAGTAAATCTAAGACTTGAATTATAAGCATTAATGCTATCCAAATGATGAATTCGAATGTGGTTGATATGATTTTTAAATTTTGGTTGAGAACTGATGAGTTGATTTGGATTCTGATTGAAAAATGATGATCCCTGAAATTTGGTTGAAATGTAAAAGCAAAGCAAAACCGCAATGAGGATGAATGGGACGAGTCCCTGTGATGTTGTTCTTAACTAGAATGACGTTAATGACTTCAGCCAATCACTATGAGATTAGTAGATTGTGCTGGTAGATTGCTACTGTTAACTTTTGTCCAGTGGATCAAGTTAAGGGATGATAAATTAAAAATCTGAAAAATTAAAATCCCCATGGAGGATTGTTCAGATGGAAAAAAATTAGTCTGATGGACCATTATTGTGTTAAAGATATGAATGAGATATTCTGAATGAATTGTTAACTGATAATGCGTTCTATATGAGTATCTTTATCCCTTGATTCTATGAGGAGCCGACCTATTTAGAGAACCTCAAAATCAGTTGAATAAAAAATCGGATTGAATCATAAATAAAGAGACTTAACAAGAATTTTCGTATTGATAGGAACATGGATCGAGGTCGTCGTGGTAGAAATGTTAACCCCCAACTCGATGAAGAAGAGCTCGACCTAGATGTTCGTAAAACTCTTCATAGTTCACAGCCTGGACCTTTCAAGGGTGAAGGGAAAAACTTCGGCGAGGCTGTGGAGAAGTATATCGAATCAATGGAAGAATACTTCGATATCACCGGGTATAATGAGAAGAGCAAAATGGCTCTTACAAGGCTAAAGATAGTGGAGTCAGCTAGAGTGGCATGGAGAAACCATTGCGAGACAAAACGTCTCAACTAAAATACCCAAACCTAGACTGATCTCAAAATTTACCTAAGGACGAGGTTCTGTCCTCCCGGCTTTTTAAAAACAAAGATGAATGAATTCTTAGAGTTAACCTAGGGGAGTAGAACTATTGAAGCATATCACCAAGCATTCGCCCTCCTCCTCACATATTCGCCTCCGCCGCTGGATGAAACAGCTGATGGCCAGGTTCATTCGGGGACTGAACGAACCTTTAAATATCCTGGTGAAGAATGCCAAGCCAGTTTCCATGGCCGAAGCAGGCTGGCGAAGGATTTCGCCAAGGCCTTTGATGTCTGTGAGATCCCTGTTCCCACCGCGCAACGGATTCGGGGTACTAGCAGCGGAAGTAGTACTTCTTGCGCGAGGCAGGGTCCCACACTCGGGGCCTCGTCCACGGATATCCGGACAAAAGACTAATCCGTCGGTTTTTCCAAAACTAGACCCGGAAAAACTTCCCTTATCCGGAAAGCACGGGCGATTCCACCAGGATAATTTTTACTCTAACGTAGTCAAAACCCTTACTGATCAAATAGATCCGACTGCATCTATAAAGATACTTGGTCAGATCAAGGAAGAAACTTGCACTTGGATCATTGGGATCAACGCTTTTTTCCCCACCAAGGAGGCACAGCCGTTGATTCCTATCCATAGAACAATTACTATCCGGGATTTACTTTATCTATCGTAATAACAGAAATTGAGTCTCGATTTACGGATCCATCAGTCCAGCCTAACCCCATCCGATCCCATGGGTTAGCCAACCGCCCAACCACTGTAGTGATGGGATCCAATTTGGAATTTGGTTAGGTTTTGTCCCGGGTACCAAGGAAAAGAGTTCCAAGGCCCCCTAGCCGGAATTTCATGCAAACATAAAACTAGCCACACCACTTACACACCCAATATGAAAATTGCCTTTTTCTTAGCATCAGCTAACTTTAAAACAATCCTTTAATGAAACCATAGTACCACTGATCACAATCTCCCAAATTATCCAGTTGATTCATAATTTTCCATCATTCCTTCATCAGAGTATCTATGGCATCATTGGCAACTAGAACGCTCACCACCTGTCCACACAGGGGCCGTTTCAATAGTTCCTAGCCCATAATACTCAACAATATAATCACTTATCAAGATGGACTCTCGTTGAAGATCAGCAAGATCAACCAACAGATCCATATAAAAGAGCCATGGACTCATCCGTTGAGGACCAGCAAGGTCAGTCAACCAGATCCATGCCCGGTTCCAGAAAACAACTCTTACTCCTTGTTCCAATATCTTCCTCGACGCACGCGTGGGTATCCTAGGCGACCCAGAGCCCGAGCACCGTATGGTCAGCACCCTCTAGGATCCTTCGCAGGTGACCTAGCGCTTCACTCATAGGCCGCTTCCTTGGTCCCTCATCCACCGTACCGGAAGCTCACCATTTTAATCGAACCGAGGCTGGTCAAGACCTCGGTCGACCTTGCTACGCGAGACGTCCTCCATTGACTCTCCGTCAGCAGTTGCAACTTTATCAGTTAGGTCTCCACGACCTTAATCACAAGACGGTCAAAATGCTTCCCCAGCATTCTTGACATAAAACAGCCATTTACAAACAGCATTTACAAACAGTTTACAAATACAGTTTCTATATTAACTCTCATTTTTCCACATTATCCCTCATTAATCCACATTACTTATTCCACATTCCATGTATATGTGTACTCATCCAATCACCTCCTTTTCCATCTCTTCACTTCAGATTCCTTCACATCACATATCATATATTCACATCCATATCCACATCCATACATCCACATCCACATCCACATTCACATCCATACATCCACATCTACATACTTATCTCCATTTTCACATCCTCATTTATACATCCACATCCCATATCCACATTCATACTTACACATCCATATATCCACATCTACATCCACATACATACATACATCCACATCCACATTCCACATTCACATCTATACATCCACATCTACATTCACATTCACATACATCCACATCCACATTCCCATACATCCACATCTATACATCCACATTCTACATTCACATCTACATTCACATTCACATACATCCACATCTACATTCACATTCACATACATCCACATCCCCATTCCCATTCACATCTATACATCCACATCTACATCCACATACATACATACATCCACATCCACATTCCACATTCACATCTATACATCCACATCTACATCCACATTCACATACATACATCCATTTTCACATTCCCATTTATATAACCCCATATACTTTCACATCTAATCTTTTACATCACATCCATTCTCGCCCTATCACAACCCATATACATCTTATCCTATCACATACACTTCTTACCTCATCCCCCCATACACATCTTAATTCATCTTATCACATCCTAACTTATTTCATAAGCATCTTATCACCTCTTATCACACCTCTTATCACATCCTATCACTTTCCATACGCATCTTATCAATTCTTATCACATCTCATACACCTCTTATCACATCTTATCACATTTCATATCTTTAAAAAAAAAGAAAAAAAAAGAGAATTCTTTTATTTGATATAAGATTTCTCTACACATTTATTTATACATAAATTCCATTTAAGGAGACTAACACTTTCGAAATTAAAATCAATCTTTTATGCATCTTCTTATGCATGATTTCAATTTGGTAGGGAATTATACTTTTAGAATAAAAGAATTTCTCTTATGCATCTAAGTTAAGCATAAAATCCATTTATGAGGAAAATCATACTTTTAGTATAAAAAGAATATCTTTTATGCATACCTATATGCATGAAATCCAATATGATAAAAGTAACACTTTTGATATAAAATTTTTTTCCTTTATGCATACTTCTATGCATGAAAATTAAAAATGATAAAAGTAACACTTTTGATATAAAAATTTTCCTTTATGCATACTTCTATGCATGAAAATTAAAAATGATAAAAGTAACACTTTCGATATAAAAATTTTCTTTTATGCATACTTTTATGTATGAAATAAAAATGATAAAAGTAACACTTTTGATATAAAAATTTATCCATTATGCATACTTCTATGCATGAAAATAAAAATGGTAAAAATAACACTTTTGATATAAAAATTTATCCTTTATGCATACTTCTATGCATGAAAGTAAAAATGATAAAAGTAACACTTTTGATATAAAAATTTATCCATTATGCATACTTCTATGCATGAAAATAAAAATGGTAAAAATAACACTTTTGATATAAAAATTTATCCTTTATGCATAATATTAAAATTCAATTTCTCCATGATTATAATGAAATTCTTTCAATTAATCTAGGATGATGATTCCTAGAATATGGTAGGAAGTCCTCTTTTTATGCTTTGAATGAAAATTTTTTATGTATAATTTTTATAAAAATTTTGCCATAGCTCCGCTGCTATGACTGATAAATCTCAATTTTTCTAAGGGATAAAGCTTATCATTAAGGAAATAATTAAAATGATTCTCTAATTGGATCCTCAATCCATAATGGATTGAATCATCAATATACATAAACTAAAAGCATAAGAAAAAGCCATTAATTTGGCCTCAAGCATAGCTTTATCTTGGGTTAAGGAAAAGCTTTATGAAAAGCTTGATTTGGATTGAGAATGGGTCATGAGTATGACCATTTCTTGAGTGAGAGAGAGAATTTACATAAGAATCATTATAATTTAAACATAAATGAAAATTAACTTCAATAGCATTTATTAAATTATGTAACTCTTCACTACTATTCAAAGTTCAATAGCATTTAAAAAAAAACCATACCAATTAAACTTCTCAAGCTTGAGAGGGGTTGAGAAGAGAGAAACATTGAGAAATTATAGAAAGATGAATATTCACTAATTACCTTACAACTTGCTTGATTCTTTGTTCACGGTAGAGGCCCCCAACCAATCAATTGGTTAAGTATGTTGATGGAGCCACTAATGGGGATTGAAGAAAGAGGGAAGCTCCAAAAACTAGTGAATTATTAAATGAATTCACAGTTCTTGGCTTAGGTGGAGTAGAGTAACGATGCATAAACACTAACTATTTTTCAACAAGGGGGAGGCTTCTATTTATAGGAAAAATTGAGCTCCTAACCAAACAAACTGATTCTAGAATTTTCTAAATCAGTTTGGTCAATATTTGACCATTTTTAGGTCAGTTAAGCTAACTTTTTGGAACTAGACTTGAATGAGGAGAGAGGAGAGATGAAATATCTCAATTTTTATGAGTTTAAAACTCATTCAAGCATGTGAAATATGCACCTCCTTTAAAGAACTCCCCTTCCTTACATATGTGTCATAATGGAATCATTTTAATATTGCTCATAGTTTTTTTTTACTAATAAACCTTGTACATTTTCAACTCTTCATCTTATGTGAAATATGCACCTCCTTTAAAGAATTCCCCTTCCTTACATATGTGTCATAATGGAATCATTTTAATATTGCTCATAGTTTTTTACTAATAAACCTTGTACATTTTCAACTCTTCATCTTATGTGAAATATGCACCTCCTTTAAAGAATTCCCCTTCCTTACATATGTGTCATAATGGCATCATTTTAATATTGCTCATAGTTTTTTACTAATAAACCTTGTACATTTTCAACTCTTCACCTTATGTGAGCATTTACTCATTTTTGGGTATCTTCTTTTTTACAAATTTGGATTTATCTCTTCCCTACACATGGATTGATGCTATTGGCCCATAGGAACCTTAATTGGACTATAGTCTAAAGATTTCTGAAAATCTAGACCCTTAGACTAAGGTTCTTTATACCTATTTCCAATTAATTCCAATTGCACATTGAAAAATTCTTTTTGAATTTCTATTTCAGGGGAACTCATCTGAATTATAAGAGATATTTTTCTATCCAAAAATATTCAAAATCTGAATATTCTCTCTCTAGAATATTTTTCTCTCTCTAGGCTAAAACGGATAGAAACAAGGTCTTTATATTTCTGAAGAGGGTTGATTACAGGGGAAGATACTAGACATCAAAAAGGGGTTGGGGGAGGAATCTTACATTCTACCCCACTTAAAAAAACACGAGATGTCCTCATCTCGCAACTTGTGATAATTTCGCAAGATTCACGAATATGAGACTTAGAGAAAAATTTTAATCAAGATTAACCACCAAGAAAAAGTCTCAAAGAGAGCAATATTTAAGATAAGAACAAGATTTAAACTTTATTCATTCTCGGAACTTATACAGTAAAGATAGAAGAACTCTTTACACTTCCATAAGCCCGTCCATCATATGATCACAAAAGCAGCACTCACAAGCTGCGCATGTATAAGGTAACTCATCTATGGGAATAATTCTATTGGTTATTGCTGCACCTATCTCAGTGGTATGAGGTGATCTAACAAAAGGACCTCTGAGAGGTAAGCCAAAAACGGGGTAAAGGCATATCTTCTCATGAGGAAGAAAACACGCCAGTAAGAAGACCCGCTCAGAAAACCCAAGATGTCTTGATCTCATGACACAGTAGTATCGGGGACCCAAACCCAAAGCTTCAATAACCATGGCCAAGCGGACATTGTTACGAAAGTGCTGCTGACCCCAGGGTGTTACCCTAGTTATGTTTTGATAGGTCCGCCATTTGGTTTGCGCTACAGAAGTTCCCAAGTGAGGGAAAAGTGAGCGCTCATACTGCTCTATAAAATCCTTCTTCACAGATTCACTTGCGTCTTGAAGGTGAGAAATCATCATGGATAAAACTAATTCTTGTTGCCAAGCCATGAAGGAGATTAAGAAAGAAAGGAGATTGATGGGAGTAAGATTACTGTGAGCGGCAAGTAAAAGTTACGACTTATATAAAGGAAGGAGCTAGCGTAACCTAGAAGCCAACGGTAACTTGCCACTGAAGTTTTACCGTCTTTCCATGATTTGGTTTGACACATTTTTCTATAGAAGGCATTAAGAATTTTGAGATGAGGAGATAAAAGAAACTTGTAGGTTAAGTCACCTACTTTCATTGAATTCAGATATAAGGATCACAATATCTGGGGGATAACTTCTTATACTCCCCAAGAGATAAAGAACTTCTTTTGGGCCATACTCGAATGAAAACCAAAACCTTGGTATCCAAAACACCGATTCTCACTTCTAAACTCATTGTTCTATCCTTAAAATAGGCGTGACTCCTGAGAAGTATTTTAGGAAAAGGGTATTCCTTTTTTAAACAGAAACTTTCTTTTATTTTAGAGAGGGAATAATTATAAGATCAGAAAGGGAGATTCTTATTCCTGTATACCTCGAAGGCTGGGGAGGAATCTTACATTCTACCCCACTTAAAAAGTGCGAGATGTCCTCATCTCGCAAGGTAGAGGACAGCTCTTATTCTTAAGATCCAATTTTATTCTGGGGTTCCTTATATTCTGGGTGGTCAACCCAACAGAACACTGGGATAAATATCCCTTATATAGAACTCATCATTAAATAACAATTCATTCAGATTATATCATTCATATCTTTAACATGATAATAGTCCATTAGACCGAAAAGTTTCCTTCCGAACATTCCTCCACACGGAAATTTCAGTCAAGCAAGTTCTCAATTTGACATCCCTTAACTTGATCTACCGGTCAAGTATTAACAGTAGCAATCTGACCGCACAACCCACTAATCTCATAGTGATTTGCTGAATTCGTTATCATCATTCTAGTTATGAATATCATCACAGGGACTCGTCCCATTCATCCTCATTGTGGTTTTGTTCAGATTTTTATATTTCAACTAATTTCAGAAATCATCATTTTTCAATCAGAATTTTCAATCAGAATCCAATTCAATTCATCAATTCTCAAACAGAATTAAAAATCATATCAACCACATTCGAATTCATCATCTGGATAGCATTAACGCTTATAATTTCAAGTCTTAGATTTACTCGTATATACTATCGGTAAAGAGCTGCAGTTATACCCTTGGTATATACGGATAGTCATGATACTCGAAACTATAAGGTAAATACCATCATGTCTAGGTCTCAAGCAAGTCAGGGATTCTATATAATTGCGGTACTTCCATCTGAAGACCCAATTACCAAATTACGAATTTCAGTTTGAATATCAAATTGTATGAATTATATCACACAATTACAACCTTTTTGTGCTTCTTGATAAATTTTTGACATATTTGTCTTCACAGTTGATCTTTATTAACCAAATGCTCTGATACCAACTGTGAGATCCCTGTTCCCACCGCGCAACGGATTCGGGGTACTAGCAGCGGAAGTAGTACTTCTTGCGCGAGGCAGGGTCCCACACTCGGGGCCTCGTCCACGGATATCCGGACAAAAGACTAATCCGTCGGTTTTTCCAAAACTAGACCCGGAAAAACTTCCCTTATCCGGAAAGCACGGGCGATTCCACCAGGATAATTTTTACTCTAACGTAGTCAAAACCCTTACTGATCAAATAGATCCGACTGCATCTATAAAGATACTTGGTCAGATCAAGGAAGAAACTTGCACTTGGATCATTGGGATCAACGCTTTTTTCCCCACCAAGGAGGCACAGCCGTTGATTCCTATCCATAGAACAATTACTATCCGGGATTTACTTTATCTATCGTAATAACAGAAATTGAGTCTCGATTTACGGATCCATCAGTCCAGCCTAACCCCATCCGATCCCATGGGTTAGCCAACCGCCCAACCACTGTAGTGATGGGATCCAATTTGGAATTTGGTTAGGTTTTGTCCCGGGTACCAAGGAAAAGAGTTCCAAGGCCCCCTAGCCGGAATTTCATGCAAACATAAAACTAGCCACACCACTTACACACCCAATATGAAAATTGCCTTTTTCTTAGCATCAGCTAACTTTAAAACAATCCTTTAATGAAACCATAGTACCACTGATCACAATCTCCCAAATTATCCAGTTGATTCATAATTTTCCATCATTCCTTCATCAGAGTATCTATGGCATCATTGGCAACTAGAACGCTCACCACCTGTCCACACAGGGGCCGTTTCAATAGTTCCTAGCCCATAATACTCAACAATATAATCACTTATCAAGATGGACTCTCGTTGAAGATCAGCAAGATCAACCAACAGATCCATATAAAAGAGCCATGGACTCATCCGTTGAGGACCAGCAAGGTCAGTCAACCAGATCCATGCCCGGTTCCAGAAAACAACTCTTACTCCTTGTTCCAATATCTTCCTCGACGCACGCGTGGGTATCCTAGGCGACCCAGAGCCCGAGCACCGTATGGTCAGCACCCTCTAGGATCCTTCGCAGGTGACCTAGCGCTTCACTCATAGGCCGCTTCCTTGGTCCCTCATCCACCGTACCGGAAGCTCACCATTTTAATCGAACCGAGGCTGGTCAAGACCTCGGTCGACCTTGCTACGCGAGACGTCCTCCATTGACTCTCCGTCAGCAGTTGCAACTTTATCAGTTAGGTCTCCACGACCTTAATCACAAGACGGTCAAAATGCTTCCCCAGCATTCTTGACATAAAACAGCCATTTACAAACAGCATTTACAAACAGTTTACAAATACAGTTTCTATATTAACTCTCATTTTTCCACATTATCCCTCATTAATCCACATTACTTATTCCACATTCCATGTATATGTGTACTCATCCAATCACCTCCTTTTCCATCTCTTCACTTCAGATTCCTTCACATCACATATCATATATTCACATCCATATCCACATCCATACATCCACATCCACATCCACATTCACATCCATACATCCACATCTACATACTTATCTCCATTTTCACATCCTCATTTATACATCCACATCCCATATCCACATTCATACTTACACATCCATATATCCACATCTACATCCACATACATACATACATCCACATCCACATTCCACATTCACATCTATACATCCACATCTACATTCACATTCACATACATCCACATCCACATTCCCATACATCCACATCTATACATCCACATTCTACATTCACATCTACATTCACATTCACATACATCCACATCTACATTCACATTCACATACATCCACATCCCCATTCCCATTCACATCTATACATCCACATCTACATCCACATACATACATACATCCACATCCACATTCCACATTCACATCTATACATCCACATCTACATCCACATTCACATACATACATCCATTTTCACATTCCCATTTATATAACCCCATATACTTTCACATCTAATCTTTTACATCACATCCATTCTCGCCCTATCACAACCCATATACATCTTATCCTATCACATACACTTCTTACCTCATCCCCCCATACACATCTTAATTCATCTTATCACATCCTAACTTATTTCATAAGCATCTTATCACCTCTTATCACACCTCTTATCACATCCTATCACTTTCCATACGCATCTTATCAATTCTTATCACATCTCATACACCTCTTATCACATCTTATCACATTTCATATCTTTAAAAAAAAAGAAAAAAAAAGAGAATTCTTTTATTTGATATAAGATTTCTCTACACATTTATTTATACATAAATTCCATTTAAGGAGACTAACACTTTCGAAATTAAAATCAATCTTTTATGCATCTTCTTATGCATGATTTCAATTTGGTAGGGAATTATACTTTTAGAATAAAAGAATTTCTCTTATGCATCTAAGTTAAGCATAAAATCCATTTATGAGGAAAATCATACTTTTAGTATAAAAAGAATATCTTTTATGCATACCTATATGCATGAAATCCAATATGATAAAAGTAACACTTTTGATATAAAATTTTTTTCCTTTATGCATACTTCTATGCATGAAAATTAAAAATGATAAAAGTAACACTTTTGATATAAAAATTTTCCTTTATGCATACTTCTATGCATGAAAATTAAAAATGATAAAAGTAACACTTTCGATATAAAAATTTTCTTTTATGCATACTTTTATGTATGAAATAAAAATGATAAAAGTAACACTTTTGATATAAAAATTTATCCATTATGCATACTTCTATGCATGAAAATAAAAATGGTAAAAATAACACTTTTGATATAAAAATTTATCCTTTATGCATACTTCTATGCATGAAAGTAAAAATGATAAAAGTAACACTTTTGATATAAAAATTTATCCATTATGCATACTTCTATGCATGAAAATAAAAATGGTAAAAATAACACTTTTGATATAAAAATTTATCCTTTATGCATAATATTAAAATTCAATTTCTCCATGATTATAATGAAATTCTTTCAATTAATCTAGGATGATGATTCCTAGAATATGGTAGGAAGTCCTCTTTTTATGCTTTGAATGAAAATTTTTTATGTATAATTTTTATAAAAATTTTGCCATAGCTCCGCTGCTATGACTGATAAATCTCAATTTTTCTAAGGGATAAAGCTTATCATTAAGGAAATAATTAAAATGATTCTCTAATTGGATCCTCAATCCATAATGGATTGAATCATCAATATACATAAACTAAAAGCATAAGAAAAAGCCATTAATTTGGCCTCAAGCATAGCTTTATCTTGGGTTAAGGAAAAGCTTTATGAAAAGCTTGATTTGGATTGAGAATGGGTCATGAGTATGACCATTTCTTGAGTGAGAGAGAGAATTTACATAAGAATCATTATAATTTAAACATAAATGAAAATTAACTTCAATAGCATTTATTAAATTATGTAACTCTTCACTACTATTCAAAGTTCAATAGCATTTAAAAAAAAACCATACCAATTAAACTTCTCAAGCTTGAGAGGGGTTGAGAAGAGAGAAACATTGAGAAATTATAGAAAGATGAATATTCACTAATTACCTTACAACTTGCTTGATTCTTTGTTCACGGTAGAGGCCCCCAACCAATCAATTGGTTAAGTATGTTGATGGAGCCACTAATGGGGATTGAAGAAAGAGGGAAGCTCCAAAAACTAGTGAATTATTAAATGAATTCACAGTTCTTGGCTTAGGTGGAGTAGAGTAACGATGCATAAACACTAACTATTTTTCAACAAGGGGGAGGCTTCTATTTATAGGAAAAATTGAGCTCCTAACCAAACAAACTGATTCTAGAATTTTCTAAATCAGTTTGGTCAATATTTGACCATTTTTAGGTCAGTTAAGCTAACTTTTTGGAACTAGACTTGAATGAGGAGAGAGGAGAGATGAAATATCTCAATTTTTATGAGTTTAAAACTCATTCAAGCATGTGAAATATGCACCTCCTTTAAAGAACTCCCCTTCCTTACATATGTGTCATAATGGAATCATTTTAATATTGCTCATAGTTTTTTTTTACTAATAAACCTTGTACATTTTCAACTCTTCATCTTATGTGAAATATGCACCTCCTTTAAAGAATTCCCCTTCCTTACATATGTGTCATAATGGAATCATTTTAATATTGCTCATAGTTTTTTACTAATAAACCTTGTACATTTTCAACTCTTCATCTTATGTGAAATATGCACCTCCTTTAAAGAATTCCCCTTCCTTACATATGTGTCATAATGGCATCATTTTAATATTGCTCATAGTTTTTTACTAATAAACCTTGTACATTTTCAACTCTTCACCTTATGTGAGCATTTACTCATTTTTGGGTATCTTCTTTTTTACAAATTTGGATTTATCTCTTCCCTACACATGGATTGATGCTATTGGCCCATAGGAACCTTAATTGGACTATAGTCTAAAGATTTCTGAAAATCTAGACCCTTAGACTAAGGTTCTTTATACCTATTTCCAATTAATTCCAATTGCACATTGAAAAATTCTTTTTGAATTTCTATTTCAGGGGAACTCATCTGAATTATAAGAGATATTTTTCTATCCAAAAATATTCAAAATCTGAATATTCTCTCTCTAGAATATTTTTCTCTCTCTAGGCTAAAACGGATAGAAACAAGGTCTTTATATTTCTGAAGAGGGTTGATTACAGGGGAAGATACTAGACATCAAAAAGGGGTTGGGGGAGGAATCTTACAATGTCAAAGTTCCGCCAAAGCCAGCACCATCACCTTTCAAAAGGATTTTATTCCCAGAAGATGATTCCAACCTTCCTCTGCCTAAGAGACATCAGGGTCAAACCCAGGATATGGAAAGTTCCATAATGGAGGAAATGTCCTTTTCTCGAAACACAATCCCCTAGATTTCAACTTCAGAAGTACCACCCTTGAACAAGAAAGTGAAATGCTATAACTGTCTAGGGTTTAAACATCACAGCATGGATTGCCCAACTCCTTTTGGATCAAGGTTTTCAGGGGCATGAAAATCAGGGATCAAGATTCCAGACTCCAGCCCCTTCCATCCAGAGTAATCAGGGTTCTATCTGTGCCAAAATCAGGGAAATCCCAGAGGTAGACCCTCTATCCAACCTACAGTTTCAATCCAAAGTAATGCAAGACCTCCACCTCAGAATAGGGGAAGTCAAAGAGAGTTGTTCCCAAATCGGCCGTCCACTTCCAAGGCAGTAACACTGGAAGTGATTGAAGAAGAAGAAGATGATGAAAGAGATCATACTCCACCTGCGAGATGAGGACATCTAGCTTTTTTTAAGTGGGGTAGAATGTAAGATTCCTCCCCGCCTCCCAGGATGTCCAGTATCTTCCCCTGTAGTCAAATCCCTCTTCAGAAATATAAAAGATCTTGTTTCTACCAGTTTTGGCATAGAGAGAGAAAATCTTCTAGAGAGAGGATATTCAGATTTTGGATATTTTTGGATGGAAAAATATCTCTTTGTATTTAAGTAAGTTCCCCTGAAACAGAAGTTCAAAAAGATTTTCAGAAGGTGCATTAGAAATCAAGTATACTCTGTTCAAGAGGCCTTATCCTAAGGGTCAAGATTTTTTCGAAATTTTAAATTAAGGTTCCTATGGACCAATAAGATTCATCCAAATGTAGGGAGGAGATAAATGGAAGAATAAAAGGAAAATCCCCCAAAAATGAGGAAATACTCACATAAGATGAAGAGTTGACTAAGGACAAAGTTAATAGTTAAAAAAGAGAGATATTTAGAAGAAATGATGCATTTTTGACACCTCAGTATGGGGGAATTCCCCTCATGAAGGAGGTGCCTCTGGGAGAGTTTTAAACTCCTAAATAATGAGATATTTTTATCTCTCCTCTCTCCTGTTTTAACTAGATCCAAAAAGTGGACTAAACTGACCCAAAAATGGTCAAAAATTAACCAAACTGATTTGGAAATTTCTAGAATCATTTTGCTTGGTTAGAGGCACACTTTTTTCTATAAATAGAAGCCTCTCCCTTTGTTAAAGCTTAATAGTGTTTTTTGCACTGTTACCTTGTTTCTCCCAAGAGCCAAAAACTGTGAATTTACTCATAATTCATTAGTTTTTGACCTTCCCTCTTCTAAAGATTGGTGGCCACTCTTGTTTCAAACAAGAGTAGATCCCTCAAACCATCAAGCCAAAGGAAAGCTCTCAAATTCCTTTGTAAGTTGGAGATTCTTCTCTTTTCTATTTCATTTTATGGTTTTTATGATTTTTGTCTTCTCTTAAATGAATATGATGCTATGCCTCATTGAAAAAAGGCATTCCCCTCTCTTCTTTAGTAAATCAAACCATTATTTATCCTAGATGAATGATTAATGGATAAAATCAAGTTTTCAATAATGCTTCTCTTAAATAAGTAGAAAATGTTTACATTAGAATGATTTAAATACTCTTTGTGAAATTCTAATTAATTTTAGAGAGTTAAAATGTTTCTCTTGTATAAGTAGATAATGTTTACATTAGAATGATTTAAATACTCTTGGTGAAATTCTAATTAATTTTAGAGAGTTAAAAATTAAAAAATGGTCAGCCATACAAAGGAGATTATGGCAAAATTGTGTAAAATAAGTTTTACTTTTTTTTATTCAAAAAGAGTAATTCCCATCATATATGTACTCTTAAAGTGTTATTTTTCATCCTAGGTATAGAAAAATACATACTAAAAATATTTTATTAAAAAGGTGTTACTTTCTTTAGAATTAAATTCTATGCATAGAAGGAAGCATATTGAAATTGTTATTTTGATTATAAAAGTGTTATTTTCATCATAAATGATTTGTATGCATAAACATATGCATAAAAGATATTTTTTTATATTAAAAGTATAATTTTTATCATAAATGATTTTTATGCATAAATACATGCATAAAAGAAATTCTTTTATATTAAAAGAGTGATTTTCATCATAAATTATTTGTATGTGATTTGTATGCATAAACATATGCATAAAAGATATTTTTTATATTAAAAGTGTGATTTCCATCATAAATGATTTTTATGCATAAATGGATGCATAAAAGAAATTCTTTTATATTAAAAGAGTGATTTTTATGCATAAATAGATGCATAAAAAAATTCTTTTATATTAAAGAGTGATTTTCATCATAAATCATTTGTATGCATAAACATATGCATAAAAGATATTTTCTTATATTAAAAGTGTGATTTTCATCATAAATGATTTTTTATGCATAAATGGATGCATAAAAGAAATTCTTTTATATTAAAAGAGTGATTTTTATCATAAATGATTTTTTATGCATAAATGGATGCATCAAAGAAATTCTTTTATATTAAAAGAGTGATTTTCATCATAAATGATTTGTATGCATAAAATATATTTTTTTATATTAAAAGTGTGATTTTCATCATAAATAATTTTTATGCATAAATGGATGGATAAAAGAAATTCTTTTATATTAAAAGAGTGATTTTCATCATAAATGATTTGTATGCATAAACATATGCATAAAAGATATTTTTTATATTAAAAGTGTGATTTTCATCATAAATGATTTTTATGCATAAATGGATGCATAAAAGAAATTCTTTTATATTAAAAGAGTGATTTTAATCATAAATATTTTGTATGCATAAACATATGCATAAAAGATTTTTTATATATATTAAAAGCGTGATTTTCATCATAAATGGATTTTATGCATAAATTAGATGCATAAGAGAAATTCTTTTATTCTAAAAGTGTAATTCCTACTAAATTGGATTTATGCATGGAAAGATACATAAAGAATTTATTTTAATCCAAAAGTGTTATTCTCATCAATTTTGATTTTATGCATAGAATGATGCATAAAGAAATCTATTTTTGGTTCAAAAGAGTTATTTTCATCAATTTTGATTTTATGCATAGGAAGATGCATAAAAGATTGATTTTATGCATAGGAAGATGCATAAAAGATTGATTTTTGATTCAAAAGTGTCATTCTCATTTAAAATGAATTTATGCATAGGAAGATGCATGAAAGATTGATTTTTATTTTGAAAGTGTTATTCTCATTAGAATAGAATTTATGCATAGTAAAATGCATAAAAGGTTTTTTTTAATTCGAAAGTGTTATTTTTCTTAAAATTGAATTTATGCCTAAATAGATGCATAAAAGGATTTTTATAAAAGTGTTATTCCTACTAAAGTTGTCTTTATGCCGAATTAGATGCGTAAAGAATCTTTATATTAAAAAATTAGAACTCTCTTACATTCTGTAAATAGATGTGATGAGATGTGATAGGAATCAGATAGATGTAAATGGATGAGATGTGATAGGAATCAGATAGATGTAAATGGATGGATGGAAGTGATATGAATCAGGTAAATGAAAATGGATGAATGGATGTGATGTCCTGTGAATTAGGATATGAATGAATGACGGCATGTGAGTCAGATGTGAATGGATGATGTGATTTGATGTGTGAATAATGTGGGTTGATGTAGATGTGGATGTGGATGTATGAATGTGGATGTGGAAATGGATGTGTGGATGTATGGATGTGGAAATGGATGTGTGGATGTATGAATGTAGATGTGGATGTGGATGTATGAATGTGAATGTGAATGTGGATGTGGATATGGAAATGGATGTATGAATGTGGATGTGGAAATGGATGCATGGATGTATGAATGTAGATGTGGATGTGGATGTATAAATGTGAATGTGGATGTGGAGGTATGAATGTAGATGTGGATGTGGATGTATAAATGTGAATGTGGATGTGGAGGTATGAATGTAGATGTGGATGTGGATGTATGAATGTGAATGTGGATGTGGATGTATGAATGTGAATGGGGATGTTGATGTATGAATGTGGATGTGGATATGGATGTATGGATGTAGATGAGGATGTGAAAAAATGGATGTATGGATGTGGATGTGGATGTGGATGTATGAATGTGGATGTGGATGTATGGATGTGGATATGGGTGTGTATGTATGAATGCGGATGTGGAAGTGGATGTATGATGTGGATGTACGAATGTGGATGTGCATGTAGAATAATGAATGTGAATGTGTATGTGAAATGATGTGTCATCGATATGAGTGAATGGATGAGATGTGATGACATGTGAATTGGGATGTGAATAAATGATATGTGATGTGAATGAATCTGAGGTGATGAGATGGAAAATGATGTGATTGGATGAGAATGAGTACACATATGAATGGAATGTGGAATAAGTAATGTGGACTGATGAGGGATAATGTGGAAAAATGAGAGTTCAATATAGAAACTGTATTTGTGACCTGTTTGTAATGACTGTTTTATGTCAAGAATGCTGGGGAAGCATTTTGACCATCTTGTGATTAAGGTCGTGGAGACCTAACTGATAAAGTTACAACTGCTGATGACGGAGAGTCAATGGAGGACGTCTCGTGTAGCAAGGTCGGCCGAGGTCTTGACCAGCCTCGGTTCGATTTAAATGGTGAACTTCCGATACGGTGGATAAGGAACCAAGGAAGCGGCCTATGAGTGAAGCGCTAGGTGACCTGCGAAGGATCCTAGAGGGTGCTGACCATACGATGCTCGGGCTCTGGGTCGCCAAGTGTAGGATGTATGGGAATGCATAAGGTTTATACCTATTTTTGTTCAGTGTAGGATGTATGGGAATGCATTACTCAAATATATGGTAGGAGTGATTCCACAAAGGCATAATGACTTAAGCATTGTTTATGTGATCGGTGGACCTAGCCAAGTAAGGAGAACCCAAGAACAAGAAAGCAAGAGTGTTACCTTGCACTCATCCCACCAGTTTATGAGATGATATTACCCACACTATGTCCATTCTAGGTAGCATCAAGTGAGTTTGTCAATGATTTCTAGGGAATGAGATGCTACTACCCACACCATGTCCATTCTAGGTATAGTAGTAGGTAGGTGGCAGGGTAGATGAATTTATCGATGATTTATAGGGAGTGAGATGCTTGACCAACTTGCTTTGTAGTACCTATGCTCTTCCATAGCCAAGATACATTGAGACCATTACCTACTCATCTTGTAGAAGGTTATGTTTTAGGAATCCCAAGCAAGGGGAAAGATCAACCTAGTGACATCAAATCAAAGCTTACTTATTAACTATGGTTGAGCTTGCCAAATAGGATTATTTTATAGGTTATTGAGTTGTATTCCAAGAATTTCTATCATTGCACACTAAATCCATACTTTATGACTTGAGAAACCCATGTAGCAAACATGCAACCTCGATATGGGTTGAATTCTTCCATTTACTCAGGTGTCCCCTAACTTAACTTCAATTTCAAAAAATATTCTTTAGTACACTTACCTAAATTAATTGAATTAACTCAAAGACATTATGACTTGAATGAACTCCTTTGCTGCTCAGAGGAACTCCAAGGCCATATTATTTCTTAGACTTAGTAATGTCCCTATCTAACTATGATTGACCTTACAATACTAATAGAGTAGTATGCCAAGTACTCCCACTCAACCTTTAGTGAATTTTAGGTGAGTTGTAGGTTTAAAAAATAATAATTTGGAAAAAAAGACCAAGAAGACTCTTAGTTACTTGTGGTGATACCTTGAGACTGATGCCTTGGTTCTCATGGGATAGGACCTTGTGTCTCCAATAAGCTAATAAATGGAAGAGGCTAAGACATCACCATAATCAGGGGATTCCTAGTGGTCCTTAGATACTCTTAGATAAGTATTTAGGCCATTACCTTAGTCTTCGTGGATTGGTGTCTTATCCCTATTTATCTTTATTTTTACTAAAAAGGAAGAAGAAGAAGGAGAGAGAGAGAGAGAGAGAGAGAGAGAGAGAGAGAGAGAGAGAGAGAAAACAAAAGTTTGATCACCTTCACTCTTACCACTAGTACACAAAAGTCTGAGTATCTTAAGACTGCACCATAATTGTTGGCATGTGGCTAAGACTAGTTCAGGTGTAGATAGACTTATTACTAACCTCTAAGTTAATTGGCCTTATTTTTTCTCTTTGTAGCACAAGTTAAGCTCACCTAGTCATAACTAACAAAAAAAACATGCATGCATAACTATTTTTCAAATCCATGTTTTATGTTATTTTTCTACAAAAAGAAACATTTTACTAGTTGAATCATTTTTCATGTAGGTATCATAAGACTTGGCCTATCGTTACCTTCCCACATATGTAGCATTGATTCATCTTCACCTGACATATTTTGAGGATAAAATCTATATCAAGAAAGGGGGCATGTTAACCCTCAAGGATCTAAGGGTGTCGATGCCGCATCACTGCATCATTATTTACCTTTTTCATGTAGGTATCATAAGACTTGGCCTATCATCACCTTCCCATGTATGCAGCATCAACTCATCTTCACCCGATATATTTTGAGGATAGAATATGTATCTAGAAAGGGGGCATGTTAACCCTCATCTAAGGGTGTCGATGTCGCAGCACTGCATCATTCTTTACCTTCTTTGGTTGTATACGTTAAAATGGCTGGAATTCATATTATTGCTTGTATTGTATATTTTATGTGAGCTCTTGCCAATTGTCTATGAAAGGCATGCCATGGGATAGCTTAATGAGTTCTAGGACCTAATTTTTAACTTTGGCTACCTAAATTGTGTAAACCCTAGAAACAAAGAAGATAAGTCAAAAGGAAAGCCAACCCCTCACTCTTTGGTATTCTCTTATGCTAATTCACTAGAGTGTTCTTCTTTTCTACTCTCGTATACTATTGCTTTATTTCTTGCCTCTTTCTTGTTTGAGCTCTTACGTTCTTGCTTACATGTGTGTGAGAGAGTGAGGTGCAAGTTTGTGTGGTGAGAGGAGGGTCGAGATTTTGTTGGTGTGCGATGATGCAATGAAAGTGTTGAGGTCTTGCATGCTCCATCAGTGAGGTAACTATGTGGAATCCTCGATTGTAGAGAGAAAGAGAGGTATGTGTGAGAGATACTTTGTCTTTTACATAATACTTCTCTTTTGGTAGATAGATCTGGGTAGAGCTATGCCTCTTTGAAACTTAAGAGTGGAGTCCAAGCCATACCATATGAAACTTAATAAATCAAGACGATGCAACCCATACTCTCACGTGTGTATGGAATCACCCACATATATGTAAATTAAGCTACGATTTCCCAGATTTAGAAAGGCATCCCAATCTAAACCCATCTAAGAACTCTCATGAATACGTGGGCAAAATTCACATATATGGAGATTTCCCGTCTAAGAGAACTCATAAATTAAATTCATGGAATTTGATTTTGTGACAACTGAGGATAGTTTCTTCTTATCCCTAGGCATCCCAATCTTTGTTTTTAAATGTCTTGTTTGTTAAAAAATTAAGTGACATCATGGAAAATAGCATGGCTTACTCATGCTATTAGGCACCTATTCCTAATGGACCTTGGAAAGAAATTTATATGGATTTTATTACTAGTTTACGTAGGATTTCTACATGAAATGATATGCTTTCAATCATTGTTTGATAGATTTAGTAAGCAAGAATATTTTATTACATGCAAAACAACATTGTCTACTTTTCACACGTTACACATCTTTCCATTAAGCATGTTTTTACACATCATGGTTTGCCTGAAGTTATTATATCTGATCACCAAATTTTGTAATCATTTTTGGATTGCTTTATTTTCTAATCTCATAGCTCAAATTGGTTTCACATCTACTTTTTATCTTGAGAGTAATGCCCATACTAAAGTAACTAATAGCACCATTCTAGACTTGTTAAGGTCCTACACTATTTCTACACCAGGCACTTGGAACCAACACCTTCATCCCAAACACAATATGTGACCCAAGCCAATAAGCGATGTAAGGAAGTGGCTTTTCAAGAAGGTGATTATGTTTGGCTTTGCATAAAAGAGAGAAGATTGAAAAGTGTAGAGAAATACCCAATAGTTAAATAAGCTCCTAGATTTTATAGCCCATTCAAGATTATCAAACAAATTAATGATAATGCTTTCCGTTTGCATATTCCATCCCATTGGAATATTCATAACTCTTTTCACATTAGTCTATTGAGTCTATTTTGAGACACTCTTCCCATATATCCAGTCTATGATGACCCTCCATCGTTAGACAAAGATTCTAAGATTATAGAACCCAAAATTATTCTAGACCATGAGAAGACCATAATAAGAAGAGAAAATATTTATCATAAATATTTGGTGAAGTATAAGACCACCCCATTTACAAGGCTCAATGGTTCCTTGATCATGCCCTCACTTCCTATCCATCCTTGATTACATCTTATCTTCACACTTGCCTATGAATATTTTTTATTTTGTGACAACTGAGGAGAGTTGCTTCTTACCTCCAAGGCATGTTATAGGGAGTAAATTCATAGAATTTAATATTCCCATGTTTCTTGTTATTTTTAAATTCTGCTTTATGACTTTAGATTGAGATACCTTTCTAAATCTAGGCAATCGTAGCTTACTTTACATGAACGTGAGTGATTTCATACATGCATGATAGTATGGGTTGCATCTTCTTAATTTATTGAGTTTCATATGGCTATTTATGTTTTTTTCATCAATTAATTTATTAATTTATTGTTGGCATAGTTGATGTAAGTGTAGATCCTTGCGTTATAATGGTGGAGGCAACCTAGTCATGGTTAGGAAGATTCTGATTAGCATAGTTGATGTAAGTGTAGATCCGTAGATTGGATAATGGAGGCGAGTTAGTGGTGGTCCGAAAGATTTAACCTGGGATGTCGGTAGATTATTATTTGATTTTGTGTAGCGCATGCTATTTATTCCATTTGGGTGACGTCCATATTTATTGTCAGTAGATATATTTATTGGAAAATGTGAAAGCTCTTGTATACATATTTAATTTTACAAAAGATATACATACTTATATGGTTTGAGGTTTATACCTATTTTTTAGTAGTTTGGTTTAAAGCAAGCTATTTTTGTTAATGTTAATATATTTATAAAAGTGGAAACAAGTTATGAGCCCCACAATTTATTTCAAGTAATATGATTAAAATACACCAAGAGGAAGTGTGGACTTACTCTTGTGTATAGGGCAAAATGGGGAGCCAATCTTATGTTATGTGTAAATTTTTCACTATGTCATGTTAATATACAACCCACGCCAATTGTGGGGGATTCACAAGCCATATCTTATGGTATCATGTGAGTTTAAGGGAAGGGGGTTTTTGGAAGGGGGGGCTTAAGCTTACAAGTTAGGGGGTGAGGGAGACTTATGGTGGTGGGAGGGAGACAAGGGAGCAGAGGAGAATGAAAGTAGGGGTTTCATTTCTTCTTGTAGTTTGCAATATGTGATCTAGTGGTGTAATTTGAAAACTTGATTAGTTTACTACTCTTTTAAGCTAACCAAACATGGAACAATTTTTTGAGAGTATATGTAGGTCTTTGTGCTTTTAGCACTTTCATCTATGCTACTTACTACCTGGGCTGCAACTTGCCACATGTATAACATCAATATGTAGGTCTTTGTGCTTCTAGCACTTACATCTATGCTACTTACATGGGACTCAACTTGCTACATGTATAATATCAATATCTGCTATTTGATTTTCAAACCTTAAGGGGGTACTTGAATTTCATAATTGGGACTCATATGCTTAGAAAGGGGTATAGTCTATTTTTTAGAGAAACTTAAATAGGAGGTTTTTATGAGTTTTATGCACGTGGGTGATGTCCCCTTTCTATGGAAAGTGAATTCTTTGGGACGCCAAAATATGTTATAAGGTATTGATTTTTCAAGAAGGTAATTATGTTTAGCTTCACATAGAAAAGAGAAAATTAAAAAGTGTATAGAACCACCTAGCAATTAAATTAGCTCCTCGCTTTTGTACCCCATTTAAGATTCTCACAAAGGTTAATGATAATGTTTTTCATTTAGATATACCATCCCATTGACATATTCTTAACGCTTTTCAAATTAGACTATTGAGACCATTTAGAGTCCCTTTTCTTGCATATTTTGTCTATGTTGAACCCCCATTGGCAGGCGAAGATTTTGAGATCATAAAACTTGATATTATTTTAGACCATGAGCAAACAACAACAACAAGAGAAAATATATTTAGTAAATTATAAAGGCCACCCCATTGAAGAGGCTAATGGCTCCCTGATCATGCCATCGTTGCCTGTCTATCCTTGATTGCATCTTATATTTATGCTCGCCCATGATTATTTCATACTTTGTGTGACAACTAAGAACAATTTCTTCTTACCCTTGGGGCATGTTACGATGAGGAGTAAATTCATGGAGTTTAATATTCTCACATTTCTCATTATTTATAAATTCTCCTAGACAGGTTTAGATCCGGATGTCTTTCTAAATCTGAGTGATCATAACTTAGTTTGCATGTATGCTAGTGATTTTGTACATGCGTGAGATTATGGGTTGCATCATCTTGATTTATTGAGTTTCATATGTTTATTTGTATTTTTAATCAATTAACTTATTAATTTATTAGCATAGTTGATGTAAGTGCATATCCTTGGTTGGAGAATAGAGGTGAGCTAGTGGTTGTTTAGGAAGATTTTGAGACACTCGACACTTTGGGTGTCGTCGAAATGTTATTTGATTTGGTGCAATGCTTACTATTCTTTTTTTGGTGACATCTATATTTATTATCAATAGAGGTGGATATATTTATAAGGATATGTGAAGTTATCTTATACATATTTAATTTTAGAAAAGATGTACAAACTTATATGGTTTGAGGTCTATACCTATTTTGAGTAGTTTGGCTTGCACGTTCAAAAAAACAAGCTATTTTTGTCAAAGTCGACATCTTTGTAAAAATGGAAACTATTTTAGACCCTAGAATTTATTTCAAGTAATATGATTAAAGTACACCAAGAGGAAGTGTGACCTCACTCTTTTGTGGGGTAAAATTGGACCCAATCTTGTATTATATGTAAATTTTACATTATGTCATGTTACTCTTATTTTACAATTTATTTATGGGTCGTTGTCCTCCAACATATATTATGAGGAGAAAATTCATGGAATTAAATATTCTCATGGTTCTCATTATTTATTAATTCTCCTAGATGGGTTAAATTAGGATGCCTTTCTAAATTTGGAGGATCATAGCTTGCTTTGCTTATTCATGGTGGGTGATTCCATATTACATATGTGAGAGTATGGGTTGCATCATCCTGGTTTATTGAGTTTTGTATAGATATTTATATTTTTAATTAATTTATTTATTAATTGATTAGCGTAGTTGATGTAAGTGTGGATCCTTGGGTTGGATAATGGAGGCAAGCTAGTTGTGAAGATTTTGAGACACACAACTTTGGATGTCAATGGAATATTATTTGATGAGTATTTGATTTTATGCAATACACGCAATTTTAAGTGGCATCCATATTTATTGTCAACATGTGAAAGCTCCCTCATGCAAATGTAATTTTACAAAAGATGTACACACTTATATGGTTTGAGGTTTATAGCTATTTTTGAGTAGTTTGGCTTGCATTTTCAATAAAGCAAGCTATTTATGTTAAAGTCAATATCCTTGTAAAAGTGGAAACTATTTTAAGCCCCACAAGTTATTTTTCGAGTAATATGATTAAAATATACCAAAAGGGAGCATGGGGTCATTGTTGTGGGGGGGGTGGAATTGGACCCAATCTTGTGTTATGTGTTATATCATGTTCATTATTATTTTATAAATTTTTAACAGGTCATTCTCCTCCAACAGTGGTATTAAAGCCAAGGATAATTGAATATCTTAAAATTGATGAAGAAATAGAAGGAAAAGGAGATATGGAAGCCAAGGAAAGGTAAATTTTCATTTACAAATTAAAGAAGATGCGAAGGCTTGGTTTTATCGATTTGGGCAACAACATTTCATAATCATTTCACCCCCACAAGGAAAATCAAGGTGGAAACCACTTTCAAAACCACCCAAAAATCAAAAGAGGTTCTGCCAAGTTCTTCACCTCTTCGGAATCGGAGTCCACAAATGTTCTTCTCTCAATCCATAGGCTACAAAACCACTATTTCCATGGTTTACATAACTTAATTTCATCGTCCTCTCTCTCTCTCTCAATGGCACACATCAACTTCTCAATGGCACACATCACACTTCTCAATGGCAGACATCACACTTCTCCAATAAATAGCTTCCTTCTTTTAACTACGCACAGACAGCCAGTGGGTTCCTTTCTCTACTTAATAAGCTTTTTACATAAATTTTATTATTTTTGAACCTAAAAGTGCCCTAAAATTTACCAAAAATCTCAAAAAACAAAACTTTTCTTGAACTTTTACACTAACAATTGGCAAGTTTTTGACCATTTAACCAAGTTGAATCAAAGCTCTTCACTTCCAATGTATTCGGGTGCTAATTTTAAATGAAGCCACCAATCACGACACCAACAATGAATCTGCTAATGTTCGGGATAGTGGATTTCACAATTCTCCACTTCCATAAACCAACCTTTGAAGATTGAATTTAACTTCTCGAGCAATTACTCCAAGATAAGCAATAAAAACGCCTCGTCCTCAAGCACCGCCTAGTTAATATTGAAGTTTCTACTCCTCCTTCTGAAGATGCATACATCACCAAGATCATCAAGGCAACTTTCAATGCTCAAATAACTAAAAAAGAAAATAAGATTAGCCGTTGTAATTTTTCTTTTTTCAAATTTGATGTTAAAAAGGATGCTCGTCTTGTACTTTCATGGTTAAGTCAACTAGATGATTACTTTTTTGAAGAGACTTTTTTAGAATGGAATAAGATTAAATGTGTTACCAACTATATGGTTGGGGGCATTTGAGCATAAAAAAGGCCTTGTAAGGATTCGTAATTTTAAGGAATTAAGACTAATGTTATTGAGGCTTAAGGAGACAAATCTCATAATGACACCTACTTTTGGGCCTAAAAGTAGGGGATCTCTCTAATTTTTGAACTAGGATTCTCTCTAGAATTCGCTTTCTAGCTATTAAAACCCCCTACTAGGATCACTGATATCTACGCTTTCAATCTTATTTGCTCCACTTTAATAGTCATATTCAAAATTCCCCCCACATTTCGTTTCTTTCAATCATTACTATTATTCATCATGTTTCCTACCAACCTCTGCAATAAGATTCTCTCTCTCTCTCTCTCTCTCTCTCTCTCTCTCTCTCTCTCTCTCTCTCTCTCTCTCTCTCTCTCTCTCTCTCTTTCCCAAGCTCTCTTCTCCTGTTTTGCGAATACAATAGGTCTCTCTCTCTCTCTGTCTCTCTCTGTCTCTCTCTCTCTCTCTCTCTCTCTCTCCCTCTTCACAATAGAATAGCCCTATTGTGAATACAATAGGATAGCCCTGAGTCACTTCAGAATAGTCTCTTCCATTTTTTGAATGCAAAAATTTCATATTCAACAAGAGTGCGGAAGGTGGACTTACATATTCACATATTGAATGAATATGCACCAGCACCAATCAAGAAAGAATGTTTGAATGCATAGAAGAAGCATGCAAGAAGACAACAGGACTTGGCTAATGTGGATTTTTGGGTTGATGGATATTTATATCCTAATGATCCTTCTTTGCATTGTCCTCCACCCTTCACTGATCTTCCTTTATTTATTCAGTTTGTTGGAGAGGGTGAGAATGGGCTGCTTGGGTATTGTATAAGGTTAAGCATAAGCGATGCATGGAGAGTCCACTCACAAACACAAAGCTTATAAAGAACTAAATCTCAAAAAAATCTTATAATAGAAAAACATAATCAAAATTACCTCGTACAATAGAACATCGAGTGGATGGTACATGAGGAGCTCTAGTATAAACCCCATAACGAATACCAATGGTCATAAAGGATGTAAGAAACAACCAGTCTCATCGGGTACTGAATACCCCTCAAATGATGCAAAGCATCTGTCCATCTCTCTCCAAAACAAATAGACACCCCACTCTGCATCATTTGAGGGGGGTACTGAATACCCCTTAAATGATGCAAAGCATTTGTCCATCTCTCTCTAAAACAAATAGACACCCCACTCCTCATCAGGAACACCGATCCCGTACATCTCGATGCCTTCGTCGACAACTCTTACCATAAACGTATCAATGTCATGCAATATCCTAAAATCAAAGCATAATAAATAGGTTATACAATTATTTATATATAGGTTCAAAAAATATTTATGCAATGCCTAACAATTACACTTATACTTACCCATCCCTATAAGCATCAATCATAATCCCTACAATGTGACCTATAGTAATAGGAGCTGACCATAGCGGTGGCTCTGTACAGATAGACATCAGTATAGAATGTCATGTTCCATACTTTGTAATCAAGAAAAGTTATACAAATATAGAGAATAACTCACCTACTATCCTCGACAAAGACATGTCCAATGTAAAGGTAATCTTAGACATGTCTATCAAAACATAAACAACAAAAATAGGTACTTTTACCAAGGACAAATATCTATAAAAAAAGAAATCACAACAAAATTAATCAAATTACAGAACTTAAATAAGAAACCTGACTTGTCACTCTGAAGTCATCAAGATCTCCTTATAAACAATATTGTTTGTTGTAGGTGTATAACTTTGAAGATCATCAAATGAACACTCCACATTAGCATTATCCTCAAGTAACACCTTTAGAGCATGAGGAGACCGTGCTCGCACTGGAGTCACCAAATACAACCCCAAGACATTTAGGGTTTGGCCTTGTGATTTGTTTATTGACATGCCAAATGCCAGCCGCACAGGAAACTGTCTCCACCTCATGGTGAATGGTAGTTGGGCCTCACTGCATATAAAGGTAATCCGTGGAAGAAATACTCTTTCACCAACTTTAGTACCAGTATTGATTTCAGTCTCCAAGACTTTAGAGTGAAAGGCCTTACATATCATCCGTGTACCATTACAGAGTCCACATCTGTGTAAAAAAATTATGTGGAATATAGGAATGAATTTTCATCATTTTCAAGAATTGAATCTGCACTGAAATATTGCTTACGCTCACCAGGCATTTCATCCAAAGCGTCTTATTCACAATATCCACTTGACTGTTTATTGGAGCAAGAATATCCACTTGACTGTTTATTGGACCAAGAATAGCACGCTTTCTAAAGTATGAAGCATATGTCCTAGTGATAGCCAATTCAGAGATACCCAATGTACCAAGTCTTTAAGAGTCGATCTTTGCAAGACCATATTACTTGGTAGTGTCACCATCGTATTATCATCGCTACAATCCACTCCATTCCCAATATTCATGACCCACTGTTTAAACTCATTGCATCCATTAGTATTGCTTGATTGAATACGCATATTTCTAGTTAACTTTAGAACTTTGATAGAGTTCCACAGAAAGGAACGACACAATGCTGCATTAACAATATCCTCACATCGTCTTCCCTTCATAATAACAGGCAAGATTTGTCTAGAATCTCCCCCCATTAATACAGCCTTTCCACCAAATGGCTTATCTGAGAATAATACATCGTGTAAGCTCCTATCCAATGCTTCAAAAGCATAACGATGAATCGCTTACAAACTCTCAAGACCTCAGCAAGTTGTCCTTGTACAGGGATTTTGCAAGTTGAAGAATTGTTTAGCTCTAGAGGTATCTTGAATCTAGAATGTGCAGTACATCCATTCGCCAAGAGTAGAGAAGCAATACCTGATGATGCATTATTTTCACATTTACATGAGCATATTTTCACATTTACATATTTTCATATTTTCACATATTTTCACATTTGTTGAGCATATTTTTACATTTACATGAGCATTATATGTGACTGAAAGATAAGGGTTATATGGCACAACCCATCTATTATCAATGCCACAGTTCTTCCACATTACACTTTTTCAATGCCACAGTTCTTCCATCATTTTGATGCATATACACGAGGTAACCACTCTCATCCACAATAGTCTCTTGTGTAAAAGCTCGTGGATAGTTCCTTGTGCATTTCCCTTTATCCATACAAATTGCACTTGGATTGAATGGCCCACAGGGCCCATGGATATTGCAATGCAATATGACATCATGCAGAGTAGGAAACATTTGCTTGTCAAGCAATTCGGCACATACTAATCTGTCATAGTCTTGGACAGTCTTAGGTTTATGGGCACTATCCAAGATCAATAACGTGTGTGAATGAGGCAATCCTCTTTTTTGGAACTCAATGACACTCACATATCCAATCACCTTACCAAAGGGCTCCTTCTTCACAATATTTTTCATCATATCTGAATGTTTTTGGTGAAATACTCTAGTAGTCAAATCAAGCCGGTCACATGCACTTTGCCTTGGGAGTAAAGCATCTAATACCTCTCGCCACTTTGGGTTACAGGTGAAAGTAATGAATAAATCGGGCTTGCCCTTTGAACAAACAATTGCCATGGCATCCTTATAAAGTTGATACATTTGTCGTGGCCCACCAGTAAAACTGGAAGGTAACACTATTTTGCTTCCCACTGTCCTTCCTGCAATACCACTTCCACTTCCTTCTACATGAAGCATGTATGCTAAACCACTATAAACCTCTGAACGCAAACTTTCTTGATTATGGCGCAGCCAAGATAATTGTGACTCTTCAACACTGCAATAGGCATCAACCATAAACTGTTGCAACAATCTTCCACCACGTAGCAAGCATGCATTTGTATCTGGGCGAATTTGCAATCGATAAGCATAGTATTGTCGTTGAGTCACACAATGACCATTTCTCAATGCACTCACTTGTCCATCAGCATAAGGGATTCTCAAGTGCCATCGGTCCTCCCCTCTTGGAAATAACATGACGTACACCTTGACCAATCATGATACCAGCAATCTCAGAAGCTGTTGGCACATTGAGTACTGCGTAGATGTGGATTTCGTCTCACATATAGTCATTTTCAAATCCGAACTCGGATTGTCACTCAACATTCTTCCCACATACTTAAAAGCTTGTGCAAATGGATTAGAAGTGTGCATCATGGATTGAAGTGCTTCTAGGGATGTGGATTCCAATCCATTCATGACACCTAGTCGATTTTGTAATTCATGCTCAGTATCAAACACATACAAGTGTGCAAACTATGGCTTAGGATTGTACATATTATTGGGGACCAAGGACCCAATCCGATGATAAACAGTCCCATGCACCTTGAAAGTATAGACACTACTATTGTGAAAGAGAGAGTCATCTATTTGTGCACCCAATGATGAAAAAGCCAACACACTATTATAAGCCCTGATGTTTTCTTGAAATTTTTTACTTGTAGTGTCACTACCAATCAAAAGAGACCTTAATGGCTCAGGTGGTTCTACAAGTGAAGGAACAGACACACGCCCATGTTTACAACAATATTTGCCAAGAACCTGTCCACAACTCATCTTCTTTTCACTTGCCCATAACTGTGCTCCACAAAACCGACACTCATGTGTCATCCCTCCTAAATGAGTGACTTAAAGTGCACGAATATACCAAAGGCCAAGTAGCTGCATGTGTACCTTGTATGGGCAGGAGTTCATGGAGGATAGACAAAATTCCTCCCTTTCTTTTTTCAAATACATAAGAGGGAATTTCTCCGATACTCTCCCTTCTTATTGTATTATTAGCAAATGGCACTTCTCTCTCTTCATGGGCAAAAAAGGAAGACATTGTAATTGCATTACCTTCATTTACTCTTCTAACTGCATTATAAGAGGTCCTATTTCTAGCGACGGTACCTTCTTGTAAGTCTCAAACTTTGAACCAGTGATATCCCTGAATAAACTCCACTTGCCATTTCCCTTGTTATTTCTTTCAAAAGAGTCCTATTCCTAGCAATTCCACGATGAACACTTCTAGCACTCTTGTTAGATATCCTTTTATCTCCACCTAGGGCAATTAGAGACCTCTTAGTGCTAGATTGAGGTAAATACATCAAAGTTTCTTTTGCTACTTGTTTTTGTGCACAAAAGGTATCATTTTCTGCAAGAATCCTATGAGTCTCTTGCATCAATACATCATCGGTATTACAGGTAACATTATGCATTCTTGCATCACAACAATGAGGTTCACTATCCCTTGACTCTTGTGCACATTTTATTTTTTCATTTCTTCTTCTTTTCCTTGGAGCATTCAAGGAAATGGTCTGAAGAGGACACCTCAAACTACGTGTCTCTACCATTCTTGCTATAAACCTAATTCCATCAAGTATTCAATCAGAAGGAGTGGCACATTGAGTATAAAGTCATTTTCTTTATTATAAAAAAGTAAACATTGAATAGAAATAACAATATTTTTTCTATAATATTTGTGTATACACATAATATACAATCCCTCATGAGATTTTCTCCAATCTTCACATACATACTAAAAGATTATAAAGCTCTCTCTCTCTCTCTCTCTCTCTCTCTCTCTCTCTCTCTCTCTCTCGGGATGACATTTACCCACCTGGGTTCAAGGCTCCCCGTTGATTGGGTAGAAATAACCCTCTAAGTCAACGTTAAGCGGTCTAGTCTCAAGTGGGTATATACACATGTATATGTACATGTATATACACGTGTATATATATATATACACATATATATATATATACATACATACATATATATATATATATATATATACACATCTATATATACATGTGTATATACATGTATCCATACATCTATATATACATCTATACATACATGTATATACATGAATATATATATATATATATATATATATATATATATGTATGTATATATATATGTATATATATATATACATATATATATATATATATACATGTATATATACACACATATATATACATATATACATATGTATATATACACATATATATATACGTATATACATATACATATATACACATATATATATACGTATATACATATATATATACATATATACATATATATACATACATATATACATATATATACATATATACATATATATATATACATATATATATGTATATATATATATATATGTATGTATATACATATACATATACATATACATACATGTATATACATATATGTACATATATATATCTATATATATATATCCATCCCTCTGACTCAAGCTAGATTGTGCTTATATGTAGGTAAGTAAATGTCATAAACTTATTTGATCTTTGCCAAGTTTCATCTTTTCTCATGAGCATTAAAATCCTTATGCTCTTATCAAACTATATCGAACTATTCGTATTTAAAAATCATAAATTCCAAAAATAAACATACAATTAAGAAGAAAAACAAAAATAAAGCAAAGTTTTGGTAGCTTACCTCAAAAGACTAAGGAAGACCCAAACTATATGACAAATCAACTATATGGCAACCCTATGAAAAGCTAATGTACCTACATTGATCCACAAAGTAGAATAGATGAGAGCTCTTTCCATCCCCTTAACTTCATTTCACATTTTTCCTTAAAACTTACATATATAAAAATATTAGACAAAATCTATAATCCTAAAACATTACATATATAATTATAAAAAGATAATAACAATGTCACAAATATTACAAAACATTATAAAATCAACATCCAATGTCTTCCAAATGACCAAATCAAGCTTAGAAATCTCTCTCTCTCTCTCTCTCTCTCTCTCTCTCTCTCTCTCTCTCTTCCCCCCATGTACATATAAGAGACAAAAAGCCATAAAAAGAGAATTTTCTATAAAAAAACCATTAAAAGAGACATTCTCTATAATCTCCATATAAATACTAAGAGATTATATCCACATATATAAATCTCTCTCTCTCTCTCTCTCGCAATGATATCTGAGAGACAAAAAGGACCATCATTATCATTCGAGTACTTAGAGCCCAAAGTTACAAAAAGATAATACTGTCATAAGCATTACAAAAGGATCATAGCATCAATTCCTAATCGCTGAACCAAATGAATAATTACATTCCACGTGTTTACAATCTATAACTCATTTTGGTAAGTAAAGGACAATCATTATCATTAGAGTACTTAGAGCCCAAAGTTACAAAAAAATAATAGTGTCATAAGCATTATAAAAGGATCATAAGATCAACTCCTAATTGGTGAACCAAATGAGTAATTACATTCCACGTGTTCGCAATCTCTACGACTCATTTTGGTAAGTAAAGCCCCAAACCTATTCAATGTTACTTTAAGGCTTGATACTTTCATTCCAAGCCTATCAACATGGGCACTTAACTTGTCTTGTTGCTCTTTTATAGCATCAATTATCTTTCGACAACCAATATCTTTCGACAACCAATATCACAAAGGTGTGCTTCTCCGAAATCACCACATGTATCCATTATGCGGAGGTAGGTAGCTTCGACAATATCCTTGATCTCGTGATTGCCACTTATAATGGCAAAAACTGATTCTCGAGTTGAACTGCTCTCCCCACTTCCATGATTTCTTATGCACTGACCAAGACCAGCAATCAAGCTCTCCACATTTAACACATGGGAGTTTGTGTCATCGACCAAATGGAGTATATTCTCTGATGTTACATTTATTATCTTCTTTCCATTTCGAGTCTTCTTACCATGGTTACGTCGCACCCACTTAGTAGAGGTTTTTAGTTTCCTCTGGCATTGCTTAAAAGCATGCATTATTCATTGAGTCTTCTCATTATCTTCTCTTACCTCAGATTGTTGAGGTCTTGAATACTCTGCACGATGGCTTCTATCCTCAATGTCCATCTCAACATCCATGGAACACCTCATAATTTCCCCCTCGTTATCCATACTGTACATCATTAAAAAGAAATATATTAATGAAATATTATTTAATTTTTATTTAATCTAGAAGAAATTATGGATTATGAAAATAATCCAAACAGTGAATCACAAACTAAATCACACGTATGTAGAATAGATTAAGACCCAACTACGCTCAAGTGAATGAATGGTAAAAGGGTATCCACAGGAATATATATATATATATATATATATATATATATATATATATATATATATATGTGTGTGTGTGTGTGTGTGTGTGTGTGTGTATGTATGTATGTATGTATGTATATGTATATGTATATGCATATGCATATACATACATATATGTATGTATACGTATTTGTATATATATGTATATGTATATGTATATGCATATGTATATGGATATACATACATATATATATGTATATGTGTTTATATATATATCTATATATGTCTGAAGGCGGTTCACCTAATTTTAGCTTTTAGGAAACTCATTTAAAAAGATGGATGAGAGTGCGGGCTCAAGGGATTCACCTAGGAATATGTAAAATATCATGTGAGTTAAACAAAAGGAGCTTACAATTTCATCGACTTACATAAAGTTTTACATACATCCTTGATTTTTTAAATACAAAGAATGAAAAAAGTTGTAAGTTTAACCATAGTGTATTACCTTGACGTTAACAAAATGGGTATATTTAAAACATCAAGCTTCATAGATCAAAGAGTTTTAAACTACTCCTTTAGTGAACTCCCTTCGTATGAGAACCACTCTCTTTGTCTCAAGAACATGCATGTTCCCCATGTAGAGGACACATATTGTGTCAACTTTCATAAAGAAATCTGTTCTTGAAGGCGTTCATGTCAATAATTCAAGCATAAGAGGTATGAGGGGCAATGCTCTCTGGGTCACCAACACCAAGAAGCCTTTCAACATACACGCCGATCATCATGCAAGTCACGGGATCAATTGCAAGGCAATAGCCGTCAATGCATAAGGGATTTGGTCCCATGGGCTTCTCAGGTAGTATCACAAAAAAAACCAAGGCAATGATCGATCGTTTCCTTCTGGCCATGGCGAAGGCGCTGCATTGGCCACACTGTTGACATCGAGCCGTTCATGAATAGCCCCCTCTCCCATCCATGAATGCATCGAGTTCAAGGTAACAGCGCAGTACCAGTTCTAGTTTGCAGCGCATTTTTGTGTGCGTTTTAAAACCTTCTTCTGCCTCCTACTGTCAAATTATAAAACCAAGCCGAACATGGCATTGCTTACTTATCAAATTATACCTCCTTCTGCATGCTTGCCCTTCAAAGCTGGCCACCTATTTAAAAATCTCTTATTTAAAACAAAACAAATCATTTTTTAAATTTAAAAACCCAAAATCATTCTACTCTCTCTCTCTCTCTCTCTCTCTCTCTCTATACATATATGTATGTATACGTATTTGTATATGTATATGTATATGTATATGTATATGTATATGTATATGTATATGTATTTGTATATATATCTATATATGTCTGAAGGCAGTTCACCTAATTTTAGCTTTTAGGAAACTCATTTAAAAAGATGGATGAGAGTGCGGGCTCAAGGGATTCACCTAGAAATATTATGTAAAATATCATGTGAGTTAAACAAAAGGAGCTTACAATTTCATCGACTTACATAAAGTTTTACACACATCCTCGATTTTTTAAATACAAAGAATGAAAAAAGTTGTAAGTTTAACCGTAGTTTATTACCTTGAAGTTAACAAAATGGGTATATTTAAAACATCAAGCTTCATAGATCAAAGAGTTTTAAACTACTCCTTTAGTGAACTCCCTTCGTGTGTGAGAACCACTCTCTTTGTCTCAACAACATGCATGTTCCCCATGTAGAGGACACATATTGTGTCAACTTTCATAAAGAAATCTGTTCTTGAAGGCGTTCATGTCAATAATTCGAGCATAAGAGGTATAGTTTGAACATGCATGCATGTTCCCCATGTAGAGGACACATATTGTGTCAACTTTCATAAAGAAATCTGTTCTTGAAGGCGTTCATGTCAATAATTCAAGCATAAGAGGTATGAGGGGCAATGCTCTCTGGGTCACCAACACCAAGAAGCCTTTCAACATACACGCCGATCATCATGCAGGTCGCGGGATCAATTGCAAGGCAATAGCTATCAATGCAGAAGGGATTTGGTCCCATGGGCTTCTCAGGTAGTATCACAACAAAAACCAAGGCAGTGTCGTTTCCTTCTGGCCATGGCAAAGGCGCTGCGTTGGCCGCACCGTTGATATCGAGCCATTCATGAATAGCCCCCTCTCCCATCCATGAATGCATCGAGTTCAAGGTAACACTAGCGCAGTACCAGTTCTGGTTTGTAGCGCATTTTTGTGTGTGTTTTAAAACCTTCTTCTACATTCTATTGTCAAATTATAAAACAAAGCCAAACATGGCATTGCTTACTTATCAAATTATACCTCCTTCTGCATGCTTGCCTTCAAAGCTGGCCACCTTGATGCACACTCTGTAGAGGCCATGGTGAAGGGGCTGCCGTTGGCCGCACCATTGACATCGAGCCGTTCATGATGAATAGCCTCCTCTCCCATCCATGAATGCATCGAGTTCAAGGTAACAATGTAGTACCAGTTCTGGTTTGCAGTGCATTTTTGTGTGTGTTTTAAAACCTTCTTCTGCCTCCTATTGTCAAATTATACCTCTTTTTGAAACGCAAGCGTGCAAGCGTGAACTTCACATAGAGGGAGGAACGCAGGTATTTGAATTAACCCCACCTCCTTTGCCCACGTGGAGGGAGGTGGGGTTGTCCTTAATCCTGTATAGATGTTTTCTATTTAATTTATATTTTATTAAAAGCTACTTTTTATTCTCTATCTCTCACTCTCTTTCTCTCTCTGTTCACCCTCTCTCTCTCTCTCTCTCTAGGTCTGCCCCATCTCACTCTCTCTCAAGCACATTCTACACATAGATGCAGATGTATGCACATGCATGCATATACTCTCTCTCTCTCTCTCTCTCTCCTTCTAAATGCTGGGTCACCATTGCAACACGGACACACCTCCTTATTTCGAAAACAAACCACCTCTCGATTTCATGGAGAGGACCCAAATTCAGCACAACGGACGCATATGGTGCCATGTCAACGCCAACCTCCTTCTCCTTAGCCCCACCTCCTTTGCCCACATGGAGGGAGGTGGGGCACATGCATGCATATACTCTCTCTCTCTCTCTCTCTCTCTCTCTCTCTCTCTCTCTCTCTCTAACGCTGGGTCACCATTGCAATGGACACACCTCCTTATTTCGAAAACAAACCACCTTCGGATTTTGTGGAGAGGACCTAGATTCAACACAAAGGACGCATATGGTGCCACATCAAAGCCAAACCTCCTTCTCCTTAGCCCCGCCTCCTTTGCCCACGTGGAGGGAGGTGGGGTTGTGGTTAATCTTGTATAGATAGATTTTATTAAAACAAAACAAATCATTTTTTTAATTAAAAAACCCAAAATCATTCTACACTCTCTCTCTCTCTCTCTCTCTCTCTCTCTCTCTCTCTCTCTCTCTCTCTATATATATATATATATATATATATATATATATATATATATATGTGTGTGTATATGTATATATTTCTTTTATTCAAAACAAAACAAATCATTTTTTATTAAAAAAACCCAAGGCTACCTTCACCTTGCCGATGTCGAAGGCCGGGAGCAGACAGGCTAATCGACGTAGAGTGCTAGGTGTGGCCTTTGACGTGGGCGTGGTGAGCTTGTAGGTGCGCATGAAGGCCTACCTGTGCAGCACGTGCTGAGAACAGGGCGGCTACTCTCCTTACAGCTTATGGTTGCTGGTGAACACAGGGCACGCGAAGGATATTCCCCAAGGCTAGCTTTGTTGAAATTTGAGCATAATGATGAGCTAGGGTGGATCAAACACTAGAATCAACATGATTAACAAAGTGATTAAGAAATGATTAAGACGTAATTAGTGAATAATTAGCAGATAGATTAATGTAGGCATGGATACTCAAAAACCAGCAAATTCTCATTAGGGCTATGCCTCAATTTATAGTGTTTACATCAAGCATCAAATCCCATTGATTTCTCCATGATTCACTCCCTGAATATCTCCACCTCTTGCTTGAATCTCTCCACCTCTTCTCTTTTCCCTGAATATCTCCCAGAATATCTCCACACTCCTAAATTCCCTCATGCTACCCATTATTCTCTCCCAGTAGATTCTCCTAATCTTTTCACAGGTTCTTTCACAATTACATCTCCTCTTTTACAGCCTCTATCCAAGAGCTTGTTCCCACACACACCCTTTTCACTTGTATATTTCAACACCTCCCCTCAAGTGAATACTCCTAGTACACCTAGACCCTATACCAAGTTTGCCACCCTTTACTTGGTAGTCCGCGACCAGTGTCTACTCCTCCCCTCAAGTTATCTCAGCACACCTGGACCCTGTATCAAGTTTCTTTCTTACTTGACAGTCCGCGACCAGTGCCTCAAGTCCCTAAACTCCATAGTCCTTGACACTCTCTCTCTCTATGTGTCCAAGGCTACTATAAGTGCCCGCGACCTTGACTAAAGTGCTCACACATACATCTACCACGTGGCCTACATCATCGGTGGCTCAGAGGTGGTTTTACTTTGTTGGGGCAGGTTACATTGGGTTGTGGGGTCTCTCTCTCTCTTTCTCTCAGAGATTTTCACATGGCTCCTCACTCTTTGGAGCCTCACATCTTCTCTTGTCTTCAGTCTTCTTGTCGTGGCAGCATCTCTCCACGCGTCCGTCTCTTCTTTCAGTCTTCTCGGGGCAGCTTCTCTTCTTGTGGCAGCTTCTCTTCTCGTGTCCATGTCTTCCTTCAGGTCTTCTTCTCGGTGTAGATCCTCTTCTTGGGAAGAGATATTCTTCTTCTTTCATGGCTGGGGCCATGAGCTCGTCCGTCAGGTCTTTTTGCTCCATGTGAGCAACATGTTTCAATGTTTTGCTGACAGTTCCTTTGGGCTTTTTATGTTTATTTTGTATCATTATGCAATGCAAACCCAAATTTATGCGGGAGGTCTTACCTCTTGCCTTAATCTGGACAAGGGCAGTGTCTGTTTCCATTTTTACACTGATAAAATGTGCCCAATACATGATGCGTATAGCATTCATTCTCATGCACATTCCAAATGCAACTCTGGCTGTGAATAATCTTGTATTTGAGTGAGATTTACAGGCATTAACCAAGGGTTAAATGCAAAATGATGATTTTCACAATTTTATCAGCACAATTTTCCCAGAAATTACACTAAATTAAGGGTAACCAATTTGTACGGGATGGTTGGAGTACCAAACCAACTCCGATTTCCAATCTGAAGTTATAGGGATCTGTATCAGATACCTAATGGTTAATTTGAACCCTCAATTGCACCAAAATATAGTGATTAGTACTGATTAATCACTGATTAGCAAATTAATGCTCTGGTTTGTGTGCAGAAAACAGAGTATGCGGGGAGCTCAGATCTGGTGCCTTCCACTTCAAATGAGCTCAAATGCTTTCAAAGGCATCAATAGCAATGAGTCTAGTAGAGGATTAAGCCAAGAAACACAAGATTTGACCAAATAATGAAAGCTTAATCTCTGTTTTACCAAAGTCACCTGCAGATTTGATGAAGAGCTTTGATCTCTCTGTAGACTTGATGAAATTGATTTCTGTCTTCACCAGCTTGTAGAGCATTCTTGAAAACCCCTTGGGCTAGGAGGAATTGAAGCAATTTGATTGGAGCAAGTAGCAATGGCAAAAATACCTCAGAAAAACGGCGCCCTTCATTCTGCGAAAATCTACGTTTCTGCGCTGAATTTGCCCACAATAATTAGGTTGAGTATAGCCCTATGAGTCTACTATAAGTGCCTAAAAGGGCTTAGCCTAATATTGACTGTGCATGGAGAATAGAGTCCTCCACTGGCTGGGGGTGAAGGGGAAGAGTGAAAGCTTACTAAAAAATTGATTTTTTGCTAATTATTTTATTAATCCTAATTAATTCACTAATGGGCTCATAAATCTAGTTGATTCTAGGCATGGCTCTGATACCATGTTGAAATTTGAGCATAATGATGAGCTAGGGTGGATCAAACACTAGAATCAACATGATTAACAAAGTGATTAAGAAATGATTAAGACGTAATTAGTGAATAATTAGCAGATAGATTAATGTAGGCATGGATACTCAAAAACCAGCAAATTCTCATTAGGGCTATGCCTCAATTTATAGTGTTTACATCAAGCATCAAATCCCATTGATTTCTCCATGATTCACTCCCTGAATATCTCCACCTCTTGCTTGATTCTCTCCACCTCTTCTCTTTTCCCTGAATATCTCCCAGAATATCTCCACACTCCTAAATTCCCTCATGCTACCCATTATTCTCTCCCAGTAGATTCTCCTAATCTTTTCACAGGTTCTTTCACAATTACATCTCCTCTTTTACAGCCTCTATCCAAGAGCTTGTTCCCACACACACCCTTTTCACTTGTATATTTCAACAAGCTTCACCATGCCGATGTCGAAGGCCGAGAGCAGATGGGCTAATTGGCGTAGACCTGGCCTTTGACGTGGGTAAGCTTGTAAGTGCACAGGAAGGCCTGCACGTGGAGCTAGCGATGGGTTGAGGACACCTGAGTTGGCGGGGGTAGAAGACGACTGGAGCTGGAGAGAGCAGAAGACAAATGGAGCTGCAATCGCGTGTGATGACATGGGTGAGCTTGTAGGCCGGCATGTGGAGCTGGCGACGTGCTGAGAACACTTGAGCTGGCGGGGGCAGAAGATGACTGGACCTTGCCGATGTCAAAGGCCGAGAGCAGATGGGCTAATTGGCGTAGACCTGGCCTTTGACGTGGGTGAGCTTGTAGGTGCATAGGAAGGCCTGTACGTGGAGCTAGCGACGGGCTGAGGACACTTGAGTTGGCCGGGGTAGAAGACGACTGGAGGCTGGAGAGCAGAAGACGAATGGAGCTGCAATCACGTGCGATGACGTGGGTGAGCTTGTAGGCCGGCATGTGGAGCTGGCGACGTGCTGAGAACACTTGAGCTGGCGGGGCCAGAAGATGACTCGAGCTGGAGAGCAGAAGACGACTAGTGATGCAATCGTGCTTGCAATGGTGACCCAGCATTAGAGCGTGAAGTTCACGCTTCTCCACCTCGTTCAAATTCAAAATGCCCAAAAGCGCTATTTCTTCCTTTTCAATTGCAACGGACACACCTCCGGATTTTGTGGAGAGGACCCAGATTCAGCACAAAGGACGCATATGGTGCCACGTTAATGCCAACCTCCTTCTCCGTAATCCTGTATAGATAACAAAATATTTAAAATGAAATGATAATTAATTGCTCTCGAGTCTCTTCTCTACTTTCTCTTCCTCTTTACTAGGCATTTATCCTCTATAACGCAAAAACTTCTTGCGACTATGACCCTTGAGTGCGTTTACATCTTCTAGTCTGGCACCTAGAGCATAGCTAGCATAATAGAGGACATATCTGGTTTTGGAAGGCCAAAATCTTGTACCGTATCCAAAGATATGAATAGCAGCACACTTCTCTATCAGCATGACCTTATGTGTATTGTAAGGGATAAAAGAATAGCCCATATATCTAGATAGTACCTTGAGTGTGAGAAGTGGAATCTCAGCATCACTAGAATATTTGTTGTGGTAGGACGATAAATATTTCTTTATCAATAGATGGGATGTAGTGTACAAGAGCAACATCTTGGGGCCAACTCTTGCACGAGAAACACCTCCATGTCCAAGGAAACCATTGGCATCATCAAGCTTAATTTGCATTAAACAAAGAATTTGGCTTTCACATAAATTCAGTCAATACCATAAATCACATAAATTCACTCACTTTAGAAATTACCTTCTGGTTCTTATCCTCTTCCAACTTGGATGCATCCCAAGGTTGATGGAGCCTTCTTCATTTCCTTGATCAAGGGCGGGCAAGGGCTCTCTTCCCATTATTTCAGTAATTCCCAACTCCTCTTGAAGACTTTGAAATTCTAGCTTTATGGGAAGAGAAGATTCAGTCTTCTTGGCTTTGTCAAAGAACAATGACATGGCTCTAGGGGCTTCAATGAAGTTCTCTGTCACCTCAGTTTCCAACTTCAGAAACTCCTCTTTATGTTCATTTTCCACATCGAGTATACCCCATGGCAGCCTCACAACCATTTTGCTATAATTGTGAGGCAATAATCCTCCCTTAAATTATAAAGCTTTTGTATGTGGGAGATAAGAATAAAATTCTTGCCATTTATAATAAGAAAGGAGGGCATCCCAGGGATGATGAAGTTTGATTTTAAGTGTTCTCCATGCACAGATGATCCCTCATCAATAACAGTGGATGCCTTAAACTCTGCCACATCAAACCTTGTGCTTAGAAGGCACTCCTGATCACCAGAAACTAGGTCCATAACCTCATCATCAGATTCAATCTCTATGACAAATGAAGCTTTTGAACCCTTTTGACCCTTTTGAACTTCGAGTTCATCCTTTGTGTAGTCCTCTTTGTCTACATGAAGAAATAGATAAGCAACAAATCCAAAGTAGTACTCAAGAACTTTGCACTTTTTCTTGTGCAGAGGGCAATTGTCAAGACAAGTCTTTATCCTCTTATCTTCTGAATAGGCATCCCACCTTCCTAACATGCTCTTCTTTTCACATGAGGATAGGACAAAGCTAGACATGTGAACATATTGTGATGATCCCTCATTTATAATTTCTATACTAACCAATTTACTATATGCCTCTCCCACTCTTCCCCTAACATAGAGCTTGCCATGTCCTTAACAATATGTTCTAAATTAAAGGGCACATTGAATATAGACTCAACATCTAGAAGACGTTCATCGTGCCCAGCTCTCCGTAACAAATCGAATAGGTTTTCATTAGCACTAGCCTTATCTGTTACCTCTTCAAGTGTCTCTACATCTTCCAAAGGATCATAGTCTGCTCCATGCTCAAATTGCTAGCCACGACATGAGGATGAACAACTAACAAGAAGTGAAATTGCCAATCGCACGATGAACTGAAGGCACGAGTGAAGGGGGACGGAAACCAAGCCACGGTGCGAGGATGAAGAATTGACCAAAAGCAAATTTGCTTATCGCACGGTGAACTGAAGGCACAAGTGAAGGAGGACCAAAACCAATCTACGGTGCGAGGAAGGGGGACCGAAATAAAAAAATTAAAATTTAATTAAGGAACGACTCTCTAAGGGTACTAAATCAGGAAGTACCTCAAAGAAAAGTGGTCCTCAAGTGGGTGCCAAGAAGGGTGTTGGCAAGAAAGCTAAGAAGGAACTCAAGTTTGCTGGTAAGAATAACCAGAAACAGTCAAAGGAAATGGACATGGAGACAAAGGAGGCCACAAAACCAGAGAAGACAAAGGGGGACATGGAGACAAAAGCAGAAGAGATGGAGACAAAATCGAAAGCTTCATTTTCCTCCCTATTTATCATTGTAAATATTTGTAAATATTCTTCTAATTTTATAATCTTTTTTGTAAAGATTGAGAAATTCTCTTCTCATTTTATGATGTTTTTTACTCAAAACACATTTGTACTTAAATTTTTCAAGGTAGAAACATGAGTTTGTAATGGTTTTGAGATATTGTGCCATAATTGTCATCTCGTGACTCGAGTACATCTCTAAAAGGAAAGTATTATAACTCTTAAAGGGCTTCATAAAAAGAGCTCTAAATATTGTAATTCTAAAAGAACAACATAAAAAAATAAAAAGGCACAGCAATCACAAGACAAAACTTTTCATTAATGAATTACATACGTAAATTTACAAAATTGGTATGAGGAGCCCAACAGTCGAAGGCAAATATTATAATTCTAAACAGACTTCATAAAAAAACTCCAAAGCTTTCTTATTAAGTCATGCTTATACAGTCATATTCCCAATCAGCATCGTCTACCAAGGTCTTCGACTCCATTCGTATTCAAATCTTTCTATTCTTCACCTTGAATTGTTCCCCACTTATATCCTCACTTCCCATGATATTGAGGTGCTCCCTAATATTTAGGAGGCTCCAATGCCTACTTCCAGTTACAATTTCCACCACACCATTGGGCAACCTAACACATATGTCAAGAGGCAAAACAACTTGTTCATCCGCTTGCAATGGGACCCAACTACTGTTTTTCTTCATCCACCGTTCGTAATAAAAGTGAATGTATAAGGTAGCACGAGAGATAGAGAAAGAAAACACAAAGATGCTATGTAGATTGGGGTTTCGGGCTTGATGGATATTGAAGAGATGGAAGAGGAAGGGAGGAAGGTTAACGAGAGTTTAATTTGGACGTTCAAGAGGGAAAGCAGACTTGAAAATGAAATTTTTGACTACAATGAAATTTGAGATGGGTTTTTGGGGGGAAAAGTGACTTTTGGGAAAATCTCAAAAATTTAAAAATTTTAAGCATTTTTTGAGCCACAAAAATGGTGGCACCATACCTACCCTAACCCCCGTACTTTTTGAAGGGACAAGTGTAATTATTAGTATTGAAAGCCTAGTCCCCCTCCCTACAGCCTAGTCTCCCTCCCTATATTCAAAGGCCTGACCAAATGTGCACAATCTGCTATTCCTATTGGTTTGTTGCTAATTACTTTCATTAGCAAAAGGCCCAAAATATGTTCAAATGCCCCCTAATGTGCATCATTATGGTGGAATGTTCTCCCTAATAGCCATGATAAACCCACTACTTGGGAGGAATTCCAATGCGAAGTAAAGGCTAACGCTTTAACACCATAGTTTACACTTAAAGCTTATCATGCATGGGAGAGTTTGAGTATGTTTGACCATGAGACGATACCCCAATGCACTAAGAAGTTTTGGCGAACTCTAATTTAACTCTGTATGCTCCAAGAAGTGCCTAAAGATACTATTCAATATCATTATGAATCTAGTCGTGTGAAGAAACTATTCAAGAAAAGGTAAACATGTTCAAGCCTACTTCACTTGATGATACTAGCTCATGATGCAAAATGCAAAAGAGGTTAGCACAAGCCTCTCTATCAATTCAATGCTTCTCTTTCAAATAATTGACAAACCTTGAGCTTTAACAATAATTGGTAACCTTTTCCTCATCATTATGGTACTTCTATCGGGTCACGTTCTTTTAATAGTTTTAATGCAAAAAGAAAGCCTTAGGTAGCACCTAGTAATGCATGCACTGCTTTCAATCTCAACATGTAAAGAATGTTAATGATCAAAGCAATGTAATTCAACCCAAGCCTATTAGTCACAACACTAACATTGCCAAAAAGTGTTGCCCTACATGCTACAAAAGTGCTATCAACCATGTCATTTTGTTGCTCGATGTTGGAAGACCACAAAAGAGTTAGTTGCTCAGCTTCCCAACATCGAGAAGATGCCTAATGAAGATGGTGACTATGCTCTAGATTGGCTTGAAGTTATGTTACACTGATGGTTATCCCAACCAAAGTGACAAGTAACCCTAAATCATTCATTGCTTAAAATCAAAGGTAAAATTAATGATCATGATTTATTGTTTGTTACATGATGATGGTAGTACACATGATTTTATTTCTGAGCATGTTGTTAAGAAATTGCAACTAGAAGCACACCCATCACTTTATAAGGTTAAATCTACATTTTAAGGTACACGTTATAATGACACTCAAGAAATTAGAAAGTTAGAAATTTCTATTGGCCCTTATAAAGAGAAAAAATAAATTTCTTGATTATATCTTAGCACACTAGTGATCATATTAGGCATGTCTTTTTTGTCATTTATTTAATCCTCAAATTGATTATGATACACACACACGATATGGATTATACATCATACTGAAACTTTGACTCTTCATGATGATGTTGCACATGAAATCTACCCATTATTATTAAACACACAAGAATAATGTACACTAAGGAAACATGAGAAAGCTTACATGATTTTATGTGAACAAAATTGACACAACATGGTGCAAATTATCACATAATTAATAAGCTTTTCTAGATCTAATATCTCCACATTTCTTATTATTTATGAATGTACACAGGTGATTGCTTCCATTTGTGAGAGCATATGTCGCGTCGTCTTAATTTATTATGTTTTTTGGTTATTTATATTTTTAATCAATTAATTTATTTATTAATTAGCATAATTAATGTAAATATAGATCCTTGGGTTAGATAATGGAGGCGAGTTGGTAGTGGGTCAAGAAGATTTTGAGACACTCTACTTTGGGTGGCATCGACAATTTATTATTTGATTTTATGCACAACACACGCTATTTATTCAATTTTGGATGGCGTCCATATTTATTATTAGCAGATATATTTATTGGGACATGTGAAATCTCCCTTATACATATTTAATTTTATAAAAGATGTACACACTTGTATGGTTTGAGGTTTATAACTGTTTTTGAGTATTTTGGCTTGCACGTTCAATAAAGCAAGCTATTTTTGTAAAGTTGATATCTTTGTAAAAGTAAAAATATTTTGAGCTCCATAAGTTATTTCAAGTAATATGCTTAAAATACACCAAGAGGAAGCGTGGACTCACTCTTGTGTGAAGGAAAATTGGACCCAATCTTGTATTGTGTAAATTTTATACTGAGTCATATTAATTTTTATTTTTGTAATTTATTTATAGGTCATTGTTCTCTAACACGTATTGGTAATTTCTTACCATACACAACTTTAAAAGGATATTTTCCTGTAGCAAAATGTGTTGTATTATTGTAAACACAATTTAGTAAATAAAGATGCTAGTCCCAAGTGCCTAGTGTGTCAAGTGCCTGGCGTCACGCGCCTAGTGTAGAAATAGTATAGGACCTTAAATCAGTTTTAGATTAGAGATTAGAAAATAAAGTAATGCAAAAATGATTATAAAATCTAGAATTATGATCAAATAAAATAACTTTAAGCAAACCATGATGTGTACAAACATGTTTAATGAAAAGATGTGCAGCATGTGAAGCAGATAACGTATTTTTGCATGTAATAAAATATGTTTACTTACTAAATCTATCAACAATAATCTTGTTGATGGGTGTGAACACCCCCTAGGATTAGTAGCATTATATTAATCTAATGAGTTGTGGGATTTGGTTATTAAAAGATGTCATATCAAGAAGTGGTTACGAGAGGGCTAGTTGGGAGTTAGCATCTTGTGGAGGTTATGGGTAGCCCAGTAGTCACATGGTGGGTAACCCAAGAGTCATATGGTTGGATGGCTATACAAAAGCCCCTCTTGTATGCAAATTGTACATGATTCTTACACTTGATTCTTGCACACACAATATACATGATTCTTGTATACACAATTCACACTATATTGTACATGATTCTTGGAAAAGAATCATGTACACAATATGTGATACATGGAATTGGAATACACTAGGATGTTTTGCTTGTATCTTTGTCTTGTGCCTTTAATCTTGTTCTTGATCCATGTCTCCTACTCCATGCTCATGTGTACATGTGTACTCCATGCCTATGTGCGTAGGAGCATGTGATTTTTGCCATGTTAGCAAGGCTATGCTAACACTTGGCCATCACGATAGGATAAGAAGCTTCGATCTTCTCCTTGCCCACAAGATTATTATCATTATAAATCTCTTTTGAAATCATTATTTATAATATAGTAGAAATCATTGCATCATCCTTGGGGCGGGTAGCATCACATGGTACAGATCAAGTGGAGAACCTCTGGGTAAACTAGCAGGCTCATGTTTTTGTCGTGCTTTGCAAGAAAGGCCCTAAGGTGTTGTGCTGGCCTTTCAAGTAAACAAAGTATCAGTTACAATCTATACATATAATTATTGGTCAATTTATTACCTAGAGAAAACAGTCATTTAAGTCATGGCATTGTGCTTTAAGCAACTTGTTTTCCCTTTTGTTTCTTTTGTTTTTGTTCTTTTCTTATTTTTAAGGTAGCCTACTCTCACACACACACACGAAAAATACTGGAGAAATAGAGGAAAAACTGTTGGGCTTTAGCTGCAATATCTATAAATGCGCGAAGTGTCTTTCGTAGATCCAACTCGATCTCAAAGCAAAGGTCTCGTTGGATGAGGTGTGTGAAATGAGCACATTTGTCGTTTTGCTTGCTCCTTCGGTACCACCTCACTAGTTGTTTGGTGCTAGCAATGAAAGAACAGGCACTGCCAGACTTTGCAAGCAAAAGAGAGAGAGAGAGAGAGAGAGAGAGAGAGAGTGTGTGTGTGTGTGTGAGTGTTTGATATCATGCGTGATTGAAGAAGTCTGGGTATCAAACACAGACTTTGCAAGAAAGACAACCTCGACCCTGCTACTCTCCAATCGAAGAATCCGACCCTCCGAGGCCCGTACCAGAAAGGAGCAAGGGCGATATTATTGCAGAAAATCCCCTGCATGTGCCCGAATTTCAACCGGGAGAAAAGGCTCAACAAATTGTGCCCGCCTTCCATAATCCGTGTTCTCGTGAGTGTTCCCGTGGAACATTCCCCCCTTCCTAAATCGCGCACTTTGCTTCGTTCAACCACTATGCGAATCTCCTTCCAATTTCATGCATGGAGGTGATGGGCTTCTCATTATGGCCTTCGCTTCATCCCCTCCTCTGTTCCACCGTCTCTCCATCTGATCAGTGGACTTCTCCATATTCCGCATGGGTTCTTTCCATATCTTGTCCTTGTGTGAAGATGAAGGTAGAGCTTTTCTTGCTTCGTCTACTCAAGTGCTTCTTGGATCCAGGGATAGGCTATTGCCATCATGGTTTGCAGGTTCCATAGAATGCTTCCTGTGTTAAGGGACCTATAAATATGCAGCAAGCAGATGTACATGATGTCCACACTTATCATTATGCCCTAGGTCTTGCTGCTTCATATGATTCTGGCAGTGTTTCATTACAGTGCTGTAGCTGTGAAGCCTTTCTTGTTTTATCAACACAAATGTCATGCCAATTCTAATTATGGTGTTATTTTGATGCTTGACATGATCCTTTTGGATTTCGCTCTTCCCTCTTGGAGGGGAAGTTCACAAGATGCTACTGTCCGACATGATGTTCATGTCTCATATGGTGCTAAAGCTGCTTGCAGGCTTATCCCTGATGGTTTTATTGATGATGCCCTAACCATAAACTCTCCTTTGCGGGGGAGCCCTACTGTTGCTGCAACGGTGACTTCATGGGGATGATCTTCCATTTCTCTCCCTTGAGGGGGAGTGTTGGTGATCAAGGTCGTGAAAGGAAGATTCGAATAAAGATTGAAGCAATTTTAAGGTTTGAAGATTATGCTTATGACAAGAAGAGAAGCTGAAAGAAAAAGGTAGGTGCAAGATGAAATCTCAGCTCGAACCTTTCTCCTCTACAAATCTCAGCGCGAACCTTCTCTCAATCATGTATCTATTTGATGTACCTTTCATGCATTTAGGCTTAGGCTGTACACCGCAGCTTACAAAAAAATGGTGATCATGATGTATATTATATAATTATAGCATGCAATAAGACCATAGATCCATCTCTTCCTCCTTGTGCTCGTCGACAGTAAGCATTAAGGGGGAGTGTTGGATGATAATGCCAACTGTCCGCCATGAGGTGTGAATGTGTGTCAAATCTGAAGGGGCACAAGACCCTTATATATTCATGTAAGGTTTTTATAATACGAACATGAAATAACTGTTTCCTGTGTCTCTGCCCGTTAATTTGAGAGAGATCATCTTCTCTAATTTTTCTACAGTTAGAATGTCGGTAAAACCTATTCCCTCTCTATCTGCTGTGGATACATCTAGGCGGATCCTTTGTAGTGACCCACATATCTTGCTGGAAGCAGGCATCTGTGATGAAAACTTCTCGATCACCATGTCTCGGAAGATGGCTGTCCTGGCCTACTCCTTTAAGATTTTTGCAACTACTTGCAGATAACATTGCATTTCTTATGTTGTAGCGAAAAGCATGGAGTGATGTTTCCGCTATCTTTCCAAGGTTGTTCTTAATCAATTCTTCCACCACATTCCGATGGTACAAACCACCTTCACTCGCGTAGTTTAGCACGCAATCATCTTTCCCGTCCTCTAGTCCCCTCATGACCTTCTACGTTGAATAGCCATGGCTCCTTCTGGCGGCAGGACTAGTTTGCAATAGACTCCCATAAAGTGGTTTCTAGGTTTTCTGTAAAGACACTCTTTAGCTCCTCTAGAAGTGAGTTTGCCATATCACACCCATTTGTGTGAATGTTGTGGAGGTTTTGAAAGCGATCCTGTTGCTCTCTGAGCCTCGCTTCCTTCCGCAAAATCTCTGCGATTGATGTACTGTGATGAGAGTGGCACATTCCGAATGGATACTGAGGCATGTGCGCACCCTCTGTGCAAGAACTGCTCTCCGGTGATCTGGGCATAGCCAAAGCTTGCAAACTCAGAAGGTGGCATGCTATCTCCCCTCTGACATAGCCTAATTTTGCAAACGTAGAAGACGACGTTCTGTGTTATCTCTGCAAAAGCCAGTTGCAGCCAACAAAGGAGGCTTTTGCAAAGTTCCCGAGCTCCTAGAATACAGCACACATTCAGGATCGAGGCACTCAGAGTTATCTTCCACCCAGGGCCAAATATGAGCCTCCCTGTGCTCCAAAGGACGGCATTTCCTATGATTCTCGTTCAAGTCCCTATGTGCAACGAGAGAGAGGAAAATCTCAACCATATTTTCTTATGTTCTTCTATTGATAACTTGGAATTCACATCTTTGATCACTCTTACTATGATGATTGGCAGGTTCATCAAAACTCTAAGAAGTGTTTGTCTCTACGTATGTATTGTTTGCACATGTCTCTCTCTCACACACAATATTTGTAAGAGAGAGAGAATTGTGCATTTACTAATTTCTAAAACCATTCAACAATATAATGATTGTTGCCTGTACGTATGTCATGATCAAATCATTATCATGTATGCTTGTTACCTCCATTTTTTTTTGAAAAAATGAATTTCATAGTCCCAAAAGTATTTGGATTAACTCCAAGACAATGCCATTATCATTTCAGGCTCGTCCTTAGATGATAGAATGTGCATGGTGTAATAATTCCAAGAGAACTATGTTGGCAGCTACTATCTTCACGCATCCATCCTAAGTCTAACGACTCCTACTGTATGGATTGATGAGGGGGATGAAGAATGTTCCACTACCTCACTTGCTAATGTTATATTTATCTATAATGATGTAGCCATGGCCGATAATGTACATGGTCTACTAGCCTTGGGTTCCCTCACCTTATTGAGGATGTAGATGTTTTACTTGATGTTTCCATGTCCAATGATGCACATGGGCTACTTGATGCTATCCCTCACATAGTTGAGAATGATGATGATGTGTGTGAACGGCAAGAACCATGGTATTACACTAAGCTCTACTTGTTGGAAGAACACTTGGTCTTGCACTATTGCGGTGCACTAGTTTCGGGGGCTTTGATATCAAATTAAACACTAAAAATGGGGAGAAAGTGAGTTTTGTCACAACAAGGATAACCACACTAAAAATTGTCAATTCTAATCGTGAAAGCACTATCATTGGAGAATGAGTTCACGGGAATCTTGCATGTCTAAATCACATCAAGGCAAATCTAAAGGAGCAGATTAAAAGAAGCACATATGGCATACAACATGTTGGCTTCGATGATCCAGCTCATCTATGCCTACTGCATGGAGTACATGGATAACATTCTTCACCTCCATGTGAAATTCGGGGTGGATGACCTGATGAACTTAAATGATAAGTAATTGGCCAATTCTTGAAGTATTGTCTTTTGAAATATGGTGTCAATGGAAAAATGATATCAATATTAAGAATGAAGCATGAGAGGGTCGGAAGAGACACTTAGTTGAGGATACTACCGAGACGCCTGTAAGACCCGGTGAGAAGGCATTAGGTCTGGACGAAGCCCAACAAGGTCCCGACCGCAATATTAATATTGAAAGAATGAGGCATGAAAAGAGCCGGGAAGTAGATGCTTAGCTTGGATACTACACCGAGACACCTGTAAGACCCAGGCAGAAGGCATGAGGTATGAAGGAAGCCCATGCGAGGTCCTGATCGCATCACTTGTAAGTCCTTAAATGAGGAATAAGGGCCAGAGGAAGAGTCTTGCACTCAGGATACTACCAAGATGCCTATAAGACCCAGTGAGAAGGCATGAGGTTCGGAGGAAGCCCAATTGAAGATCCCTACTGACTTGGCTATAAGTCTCGACTAAAGAGGCATGAAAGCCGGAGGGGAAAGCTCAGTGAGATACTTGTCGAGATGTCATAAGACCTAGTGAGAAGGCATAAGGTCTAGAGGAAAAGCTAACCAGGCCTATCGAGTTGACTGTAAGGAAAAAAACCAAAAAAAACAAAATGAAAGTATTAAAAGCATAAGAAAATGATGTAATGATTTCTAAAACACAGTTACTCATTGGATGTGTTAATTTTAAGACCCAAGGGAGGACTCACTTTGTGGCTGACTTCCCGGACATATGGAGCAGAAGTAGGTGGCTACATTGACACAGATGGTAGCACACTTGAGTGCCCATAGATGAGATTCTTCATCAACATATGCTTCTAGATTCTTTATCGGATTGGTGGAAATTATCTTCCCACCGTCTCCTTGGTCTACCATCAATTTTTTATGGTTCTACATGATATATATTGTATGACTTGAAATATCTTGCATTGTACCTCCTATCAATCACTTATTCACATATTTTCATAATGTATTTAGCATTAATAGAAGATGGTACACCCCAACTAAACAAAGAGGAAGAGAGGTGTTGACAGGTGTGAGCATCCCCTTGCTTTTTGGCATTATCTTGGGTATGAACACCCCCTCGCATAAGTAGCATTGGCTTAGGCTAATGAGTTGTGGGATTTGGTTATTAAAAGATGTCATATCAACAAGAAGTAGTTACAAGAGGACTAGTAGGGAGTTAGGATCTTGTGGAGGTTATGGGAGCCCAATAGTCACATGGGTAGCCCAAGAGTCATATGGTTGGATGGCTATATTAATCCCCTCTTGTATGCAAACTATACATGATTCTTACACTTGATTATGGCACACACAATATACATGATTCTTGTATACACAATACACACTATATTATACATGATTCTTGGATACACAATATGCGATACATGGAATTGGAATACATTATGATGTTTTTCTTGTATCTTTATCTTATTATTGATCCATGTCTCCTACTCTATGCTCATGTGTACATGTGTACTCCATGGCTATGTATGTAGGAGCATGTGATTTCCCTCATGTTAGCAAGGCTATGCTAACAAGTCTAAAGCATATCATTCTGTGTAGAAGTAACATGTAAACTAGTAAAATCCATAGAAATTTCATCCCAATGCCCATTAGGAATAAGTAAACTAGAAATAAAATCCACAGAAATTTCTTCCCAAGGTCCATTAGGAATAATCAATGGCATGATTAAGCCATGCTGTTTTCCATGATGTCGCTTAACTTTTTAACAAACAAAATATTAAAAAACAAAGTTGGAAACATCATTCTTTACATTAGGCTAATAAAAATTATCTATTACTACTTTCAAAGTATTAAGTATACCTCGATGACCCATGTAAGGAGAATTGTGAAATTCTTCTAGAAGCGGCTGTCTAAATGAAAGAATAATGCATAAACTCTTTTCAAAGAAAAAGACTCCCATCATTGTAGAAATAATTTTCAATAGGCAAGTAAAGATTAGAGTGCACCTTCAACCATGCATCATAAAAATCAGGCAATATAAGGAAGCTTTCATATATCCAAATAAATATATTCACTGCCAATAAATATAAATGCCACCCAGAATGGAATAAATGGCATGTGTTACACAAAATCAATCCGCTGACCCTCAAAGTCAAGTATCTCAAAATCTTCCTAGCCACAACCAATGAATATGAATGCCACCCAAAATGGAATAAATGGCATGTGTTACACAAAATCAAGTAGTAATCCACTATCCCTCCAAGTCAAGTGTCTCAAAATCCTCCTGAGACCACCACCAACTTGCCTCTAACATATAACCCAAGGATCTGCACTTACATCAACTATGCTAATCAATTAATAAATTAATTGATTAAAAACATAAATAACCATATGAAACTCAATAAATTAACACGATGCAATCTATACTCTCACACATATATGAAATCACCTATGTATGTACAAAGTACGCTCTACGATTGCCCGGATTGAGAAAGGCGTCCCAATTTAAACCCATCTAGGCAAATTTATAAATAATGAGAAATGTGAGAATATTAAATTCCATGAATTTACTCCTTATAACATGCCCCTCGGTAAGAAGCAATTGTCCTCACTTATAAAAAATCTAAAATAATCATGGGCGAGTATGAACATAAGATGCGATCAAAGGATGATATGTTGCCATATGAGCAAATGACACCACAGATATGGGGAAAGACCACAAGCACAAGCTCACCAGATGGGGCTAACTTGTAGTCCTGTAGTTGAGGATAACTGTGATATAAGAGCGAGGGAATGTAACTATTTGGCCCTCCTAGCTCTATATCTCATGATGAAAACCCATGCCCAGACAACAGATAGGTGGAAGAAGACATGGGGACAGGTTCCATAAGGTTTGATTAAGAAAAAGCATTAGTTTTGGTCAAAAAGTAAGAAAAAGCAAAAAATTCAAACTAGGTTGACTGCGAGCCAGGGGCATCAGTGTGTGTAAAGAGGACACTAAGCCAGACAAAAAAGCTAAAAGTCTCTTTTTCAAAAAGAAGCTTCAAGTCCAAAAATCAAGGCCCTGAACCTAGAAAAGCAAAACAAGAACTTTTGACTAAAGTTGAGTCATATTTTCTATTAAAAAAACCAAAAGCAAAGTAAAAGGCAAAAGAAAAAAGCAAAGCAAAAGCATCACTTTTTGTAAAAAAGCAAGGCTTTCTTAAGTATAAAAGAAGCATGACTCTCTCTTGAGCATCAAGTTGAAGAAGAACCTCTTCATTGTGTTGCCAACTTCCTTGAAGTGTGGGAATCATCTTCTCCATCAGCATCTACTTGATCAAGGACCAAATCATGGAATTTTTCATCGCTACCTAGTGATTAAGAGTGTCTCCATCAACTTTTGTGCCACATCATCACCTACCCGTAACGACTTTATGGATCCGTACAGCCATACGGGATTGTCCTTGTTGGAATCAGGGTTAGGGTTGCAACAATGCACACGCACAAGATAGAGAAGCTTGAGAGCACACAAACTCACTAGATTAGAATTAACAAATGTGTGCTAGATACAAAAGATAAGTACACAACCCAAAATGAGTAGATAAGAGGGTGTACACATGCACGGGGGAAAATTCCTCCTAGTGAGGGAAAAAGTGCCCCAGTGGTCCTAAGTGTATTCACACAAATCACTACCATATAATGCTACAAATACCCCCTAGAGTGATGATGTAAATATGTACACAGTATGGCCAATCAATCCTAAAAAGGAAGTAAGCCCAAAGCTTTATGAAAGCTTTGAACTTTTCACGAGGAAGAGCCTTCGTGAATAAATCTACCATGTTGTCATGTGTAGGCACATAGACCAAGCTAATCTCTGCTATACAGAGTCTCTTTCCCTGACATAGTGGTAATGCACCTAGTGTGAGCATGAAACACTGGGTTTCTCGCAATAGCTAATGCGCTTTGGCTGTCAGTGAAAATCATAGTGCTAGACAACTGTCCAAACACCAAATCAGCCCATAAGATATCTGAGCCACACACACTCAACTCTAGCTCTATAAAACCTACCCTGTACTCAGCTTCACAGACTGGAAGTGGCCATTGTAGGCTACTTCTTGTTGAGCCATGATATACATGAATCACCAAGGCGAAAGCAAAACCCACTAGTGGACACTCATGTGTCATAACATCCAACCCAATCTAAATCACTGAAAGTGTCACGTAGGCTGTAATGCAGGTGACCGACGGCAGGATGGCTATGTCCGGGGTTCAGTGAGAGAGGACACCCATGCGGAGTCATGGGCGGCCAGGCTAGTGTGGACGGCAGGCCACACACTATATAGCCTAGGGAATGAGGGGCAATCCTCATTCTTCCTCTATGGCTGGGTAGTGAGCCAGAGGCCGTCCCCTCTTGTGGTAACGCCCGTAGCGGCGTTACAGATATCTAACACTGGTATCAGAGCGTGGTTCGAGGGGATCGTGAGAGTTCGCACGTGAACGGGGGACTGGAGCCCACTCGATGGTTTTCAACCATTCTCACCCTTATCTCCACAAGGGAGTGTGTGGAGGGAAGCGGCCAAGCCATTTTTGAAGGGAAGAACTCTCTCTCTCTCTCTCTCTCTCTCTCTCTCTCTCCCCCCCCGTCACACACAGCAAGTCTCCACGCAGGCATTTTTCTCGTGGATCAGAGCATCCCGGAAGCGTCCTTGTAGAGGCTCGCAGCGCAACACAAATTGACAGGCGACCGTAAAGGGAGGTGACTGTTCTCTCTTCACCACTGCTCATTTTATTAGCGTTTTTTTAGTAATTTCCGAGTTCTCGCATTATTTTTTGCAAGAATTAAAAATGTCTGCTAGGTGTAGTGTGTCCCCACCGCCTTCTACTTCTCTAGGTTTTTCTGGTCTCTTGTCCTCGGTCGCGGGTTTGACCCCGATCGAATTGTCAGGCCGTACACGCCCGACCATTGTTCGGTCCGGAGCGCGCTCGTCGATCACGCGTGATCCGCCAGCACCCTCCTTGTCTATTGACCTCGCCTTAGGACCCAGCGAGCCCGCAGCGGCCGCATTGGCTGATGACCCCTTTCTGGCCGATGAGCCAGAGGACATGAACACTGACGTCGCCGAGGGGATCGAGGAGGACCTCTTGGATTATGATGACGATGACTATGACCTATTAGACCCTGCTGATGTCCTGACAGAGACGGAGCTCTCTAGTGGACTGTTTAAATATCTTAATGCCAAATTGAACACTATGGGTAAAGTCCAGGCTGATTTAGTCACGATGCTACAGAGCATCTCCACACGGTTAGATGCACTGACAGCCGCCTCGGCTAGTACTCCGACTCCTCGTGGTAGCCGAGCTCCTGTGGCACGGGTGAGCGTAGCCTTGCCAGTAATTGCAAGAGTACAGGCCGATGCGCCTGCGGGGCCGTCCGTAGCGACAGCTTCGTCGTTGTTAAAAGACTTAAAGCCGCCTAGTTTTGGTGGCGAGGAAAAGGAGAGAAACAAGGACTCAGTCAATATGTTTCTAGCGAAGTGGTCAGATTTGCATGCGCTGCGACAGCAGCCTAGCCGTATACAGCCCGTAGAGGCTAGCCTCTCATTAACCGGCAAAGCGTACAAGTGGTGGATGAGTTTGACAACTCGCCCTGCCACTTGGACGGAATTTGAAACGGTTTCAAAAAGAATTTTTGCCTGTTAATGAGGCAAAGAGAAGCTGGGAGTTATGGGACAAGTGCTCGATGGAGAACAAATCCCTAACTCTGTACATCTCAAACTACAGGGAGATAGTACTCAAGCTAAAGGGAATCGATGCATTCCAGACATGGCGAGGCTTTAAGAGAGGCCTCAAAGATGATTACCTTGAGTATGTAGAGTCCTTACAGCCTAAAGACTTAGCAGAGGCAATTCAATATGCACAGATATTTGATGACATCAAGCGCCGTAGTGCGCTAGGTAGTTCTAGTAGGGCCGAGAGTAGTGAAAAGAGGAGGCATTCCAGACATGGCGAGGCTTTAAGAGAGGCCTCAAAGATGATTACCTTGAGTATGTAGAGTCCTTACAGCCTAAAGACTTAACAGAGGCAATTCAATATGCACAGATATTTGATGACATCAAGCGCCGTAGTGCGCTAGGTAGTTCTAGTAGGGCCGAGAGTAGTGAAAAGAGGAGGTCAGGCCTTAAAAGAAAAGGGTTTCGCAGTGAGAAACAAGGGGATAGGATGGACCAGGAAGGACAGGGTGGTCATTGGTCTAAAAAACCGCGACCATCCAGGAAGAAAAGAGACACCGAAATCCAAAAGAAAGAGCAGTATATTAAAGCGCGAAAGGAAAATCGCTGCTTTAATTGCAATGAAGTAGGGCACACGAAGGCTAAGTGTCCAAAGCCTAAAGCTAGTGCGAGTGGCAACGAGCCCAAAAAAGATGGTAAATCTTCTAGGCAGTTGCATACAGTGCAGAGACTCCCTCTCAGTTCCATAGAGTTCAGAGAGGTGACAGTGTGTCATTGTGATGAGCATCACGCTTATTCAGTGACACCAGCGATGTGGCAGCCTACTGTAGGTCCACATGACATGGTGCGCATGTTTGGCACCATAGGTGGCCGTAGAGTCACAGTTTTTATTGATGATGAAGCTAGCCACAACTTTTTGAACTACTCGTTAGTCAAGAAGTTGGGGTTGACTGAGACCCGGAGTGATCATGAGTATACTGTTGGCCTAGCCAACGGATATGACAAAACGATATGGAATACCATAGTATTGGGGGTCCCATTATCTATGCAGGACTACGAGGCTTCGCTTGACTTTCAGGTCATGCACTTAGCCAGAGCAGACGTATATCTAGGCAGGGAGTGGCTGTATGGCTTGGGCCCTAGTCTAGCTCAGAATTACTTACATAATACGCTATGTTTTGAGCACGGAGGTAGAGTCATCACCCTGCAGGGCGACCGTACTGTCCCTGCCACACCACTTATTTCCTCCATGGAGCTGTGTACAGCGGTCCGCAGAGACCAGATAGCAGAGGTATATGCTTGTTACCCTCTTTTGAATTCTGTTTCCGTAGATGAAACAATAAATGATGTTTGCGTAGACAAACAAGGAAAACAAAATAACCTTGGACGAGACCCACTATTTGAAAACCCTGTTTGGCATGCATGTGATTCAAACAAGAAAAAAATCTAAGGTAAATGAGACATTAAAGAAAAAATACGTAGATATTTTAATGAATTTATTAGAGGAATTTCAGGATGTTTTTCCTGATGATTTGCCAGATGGTTTACCACCATCTAGAGAAGTAGACCATGGCATCGAAGTTATGCCAGGATCAAAACCTATAAGCAAACCTGCTTATAGATTAAGCCACTCCGAGGCACAGGAGGTGGAAAAACAATTGACGGAATATTTGAACAAAGGCTTTATTCGGCCTAGTTCAAGTCCGTGGGCATCGCCTAGTCTTCTAGTAAAGAAGAAAGATGGATCTATGCGAATGTGCATAGACTATAGGGCTCTTAATCACATAACGATTAAGAACAAGTATCCAATGCCACGCATGGATGAGTTGTTTGATCAACTCTATGGATCGAGATACTTTACAAAAATAGACCTGAGATCTGGGTTTCATCAGGTTAGAATAAAAGCAGAAGATGTTGCGAAGACAGCATTTAGGACCCTTTTTTGCATTTTGAGTTTTTGGTTATGCCATTTGGGCTAACCAATGCTCCAGCGACGTTTATGACGCTAATGGACAGCATTTTACATCCATATCTGGGAAAATTCGTAGTAGTTTTCCTAGATGATATTCTTGTGTACAGTAAGACACAGAAAGAACACATAGAGCATTTGCGTCTAGTGTTCGAATTGTTGCGAGAGCACAAACTATTTGCGAAGAAGAGCAAATGTGAATTTTTTGAAACAAAAATTCACTACCTTGGCCATATTATATCCGCCGATGGTACACGGATAGAACCAGAAAAAGTAGAGGCTATTCTTAAATGGCCAGTGCCGAAGAATGTCGAGGAACTGCAGATTTTTCTTGGCATGTCGGGGTTCTACCGACAGTATGTGAAGGACTACGTGAAGATCGCAGTCCCGTTGACTGAACAGTTACGGTAAAAAAAAAACATTAGTTGGAGGGAAGCCAAACAGAAAAGCTTTGATAAGCTTAAGGTGACCGTAGCAGCTGCACCTGTTTTGACTATTGTGGATCCAAATGAGCCGTTTGTTTTGGAAACAGACGCTAGTAATGAGGCCATTGGGGCCGTACTTATGCAAAGGGGACGCCCAATTGCATTTGAGAGTAAAAAGTTAGATCGTGCGCAGCGTAACTACTCGGCTTACGAGACGAGCGAGAGTTACTAGCGATAGTTCATGCACTGAAAAAGTGGAGACACTATTTATATGGTGCTACTTTTGAGGTCCGGACGGGCCATGAAAGTTTGAAATGGCTTTCAAGTCAAAATGAACTGAAGGGTAGAAAAGCTCGGTGGGCGGAGATTCTACAGGAGTTTGACCTTCAGATACGTTACCAGAAAGGTAAGTATAACGTGGTGGCAGATGCACTTAGTCGCATGCCACAGATTAATGAACTTAGTTTCACAGTCTTCAAGAATGATTTCTTGGAGTCCCTACGTGGTTTATGTGAGCACGATCCATCTTTTACAGAGGTCTGGCACGCTGTGCGCGTATGCACTTCTTCACAGACGCGACCACCTCCCTCGTGGCACGTATTGCTAGTCCGGAGAGACTGGCCGAAGGTGCAATGGGAAGGGAAGCGAGAGTTAGTCCGGAGAGACTAGCCGTGTCTTCTGGGTATAGTTTGGAGCCGGAGAGCTCTGACGTAGGCCCTTCATCACTTTTGACTGCCACGGCTTCAAAGGGGAGTGATAAACTTCGTCGGGGGGAGAAATATGCTAATTACTCCATTGACGACGGGTACTTACTCAACAAGGGTAGAATATGTGTACCAACTATTAGTGACTTTCAAGCCCAAATTCTTAAAGAAAGTCATGGTAGTCCAAGTGCGGGTCATCCTGGGATTCAGAAGACCTATGCACTAGTAAAAAGACAGTTTTATTGGCCTAGTTTGTTTAAGGATGTCCAGACTTATGTGCTGAAATACAGTAAGTGCCAGGTCAATAAACATGAACGTCTTAAGGTTGGAGGACTACTCCATCCGCTGGAGATTCCTCAAGGGAAATGGGAAAGCATTTCCATGGATTTCATTACCGGTTTACCCAAGACGAGTCGAGGGAATGACTCGGTGTGGGTGGTAGTGGACAGGTTAACTAAAATGGCAAAGTTTATTGCCACGAAGAAAACTGTAAAAATGCCAGAGTTGGCAAAACTCTTTATTGAACATCTCTACAAGCTATATGGCCTACCCGCAGATATAGTCGGATAGAGATAGAAAGTTCAACAGTCATTTTTGGAGGGAAGTCTTCAAAAAACTGGATACTACTCTGAGTATGAGTACGGCAGATCATCCGGAGTCTGATGGTCAAACTGAAAGAGTTAACCAAATTCTAGAGGATATGTTGCATTCTTATGTTAGTAAGAAGCAATCTAATTGGGAAGAGTACTTGCCCTTATTGGAGTTTGCCTATAACAGCTCCAAACACTCAACGACTGGATTTACACCATTCATGTTAATGTATAGATTCCAGCCAAGATCTCCGATGGCTGTAAGCCTAGAAAAGGAGAAGATTCAATCTGTCAAGGATTTCCTTGAAGATATGAATGATATGCTCAGAGCCGCACGTGAGAGCATTCGTAGCGCTCAGGATCACGCTAAAACTTATGCGGATAAAGGACGAAGAAAGGTGACCTTTTCAGAAGGTGACTTTGTATTCCTCAAGGTTCCTGCGCAGTCAGAAACCATGAAAACGGGAAAGTGTAATAAACTTTCTCCGAGATATTATGGTCCTTTTAAAATCCTTAAGAAGATTGGGGACGTAGCATATAAACTTGAGTTACCGGAGAGTTCTCAAGTCCATTCTGTCTTCCATGTCAGTAAACTGAAGAAATCAGTTCACGGGTTAGAGAACGCAGTTTCTCCAGAGATTTTGGTGGACTTGATAGAGCCACCAAAGATACCACATGAACCTGAAAAGATTCTACAGTATCGTGACAGACAAACCCGACATAAAGTGTACCAGGAGGTACTTGTTAAATGGACAGATAGGGATGAGGAGGTGGCAACCAGGGAACGCCATAGTGCAATTTCCAAAAGGTTTCCCGAGTTTGTTTTCAAGGACGAAAACTCTTCTTAAGGGGGGGTAATGTCACGTAGGCTGTAATGCCGGTGACCGACGGCGGCAGACCGGATGGCCATGTCTGGGGTTCAGTGGGAGAGGACGCCCATGCAGAGTCATGGGCGGCCAGGCTAGTGTGGACGACAGGCCACACACTATATAGCCTGGGGAATGAGGGGCAATCCTCATTCTTCCTCTATGGCTGGGTGGTGAGCCAGAGGCCGTCCCCTCTTGTGGTAACGCCCATAGCGGCGTTACGGATATCTAACAGAAAGCATGCAGCTATGACTCACCCCCCTTTGGATAAAATAATCCAAAATATTGAGTGCCTTGTAAATAGAGAAAAACCCGCTTAAAATCTTGCCAATGCTTCATACCTATGCTATATATAGATCTGCTCAACTGTGAGACCACATGCTATATATCTGGCCTCATGTTGCACACATAAAGAAGGGATTCAATAGCCTGCTGATACAAACTAGCATCAAAAGAGTCTCCTGCATCTTGAAGCCTAAGTCGAGTACCTGTCTCCATAGGTGTAGCCATAGGTTTACAATCTTCAAGATTAAACCTCTTCAGTAGCTTCTGTATATATTTAGATTACAGCATAACAATGCCATCATTGCGCTGCATAAACTGAATCCCCTAATAGTAATGTCCTTACTACTCTTCACATAGAGGGTACTCTCTATTGGACTATTGTAAAAATCATTTGCAACCAAGTGTACATAAATCTTCTTATACTATGCTCTAGGAGCTTGCTTAAGGCCATAAAGAGCCTTTTTCAACCTGCATACTTTAGACTCTTCTCCTTTCACAGCAAAACCAGGAGGCTGCGATATATACACCTCCTCATATAAATCACCATTAAGAATGCAGTCTTAAAGTCCAACTGATGTACATTCTATCCATGATGTGCTGCCAAAGCAATGAGACACCTAATGGTAGTCATATGAGATGTGGGTGCAAAGGAGACTATCATAATCAATGCCCTTTTGTTGGGCATACCCCGGCCCTTTGCAACAAGTATGGCCTTTTAGAGATCAATGCTACCATTTGCTTTGTGTTTTAACTTGTAAACCCACTTAGTACCAATGGCCTTCTTGCCATGAGGTAGATCTATCAAATACCAAGTGTCGTTCTTGAGTATGGAGTTATACTCCATCTTGCATATACACATGCATCCAATGATCATCATCCTATGCTTCCTCAAAGAAAACAGGTTCCTCCTCATTACATAAAGTAGAAATGAGAACATGATCCACATGAGAATAATCTACATGATGAGAACCTGCACAAGTCCTACTAGGTAAAGAAGCTGCCAACTTGCTATCTCTCAATGTCTGCACAAGCCATTTTGGCATACGCCTAGATTCTTCTATGGCTACTCTCTCCTCATCCAAGGAGCGAGGCTTTGCAAAGCTATGAAAGGGAACAGCTGTGAAGGTCTCAAAGGGTAGCGAAGTACATGAAGAAGAAGTTGTGATACCCCGCCTGATGCTCCAATGTGGGGGGATTTGTTTAACCCCGCGAGATGCTTGCCCGCAGCTAGGCTCAGGTAGCTCAGGGTGGACTTGAACTGTAGCAACCTAGCCGTGGTACTATTGAGATGCAGGAAGCTTGTGCAGCCTAGAAGTCGTCCATATCGTGAACCTAGTGTACGAGAGCGGGCACCCTGTGGGGTGGCCGGGTCCAACTTCACCTTCAGCTGGTGGTAGTTGTTGATGGCTCACCAGTGGCAAGTGCTCCCATAGCCATCTCATGTGTCTGCATGGTACGGCATACTCCATCACCACCTTGGGCACCTTTCCCACCTCTATGAGGAATAGGTGTTGCGGGGTGCATCTGTGTGGCGGGAACTACAAATCTCTCCTCGATACGCAACTTCTCAGGCAGTAATCCAGTTATACTAGATTTTCACCACATTGACATCCAATTTTGGATGTGATTTTTTTTTGGGTTTTTGTATGTAACCTTTGTATGTGTCTTTTGTGTATGATCGTCCGATTTTGAGGACGAAATCATTATAGGAAGGGATGGTTTGTAATGAAGCAATTATATATCTACATGTACATGTATGGGTCCATATGGGCTTAGGCACATGGACCTTGCATCCCTTGAGCATAGATTTGGGACATGGGCATATTGATTAGCTAGTATGAAATGACTAGGCACTATATAAGTGACCTTAGTAGACTATTGTACCCTTTTATAACCTTATCATTTGATATAAAAATCTTGTCTTCTCGAAGCTTATGTCCAAGCTTTCATGGTCTTCTTGGCTATTACCTAAGGATGGTGACCTACACTCATGCCTAATATCTCAGCTTGGTCATGTTTTCTTTCTTGCAACTTGGATAAGGTAGTTGGCTACTACCGACACAAAGACATTGTCGTGCCACTGCAAATTATAATTCAACTGTCACTTGGGGTCAAGTGGAAAGGATAAGGGTCTCCCGTCAACGATGAAGCTAACCTAGATCAAATGGAAGTCCAAGCCATGTGAAATCCAAGACCACGGGTCTCCATTTGCTTAGGTCAAATGAAAAGTGTAGAGAACCAATGTCGACGATGAAGCTAGCTATGCCTTTGCCTATATCAAAAGGAAATCCAAAGCATGCAAACTCCAAGACAATGGCTTCGTTGTTGGTGATCTTGATCAAATAGAGAAGAAAAGGAACCACTGTTTGACGATGAAGCTAGTTGCATATTCTCCAGGAACAAATGGATGTGCAATGGTATACATCTCAAACCTCTAAAGCCGATGTAGACGTAGCTCCTCGATTGGAATGAAAGTTCAAATATGAGGGAAAGCTATCTAGCCCATCCTCGCAACAATCAGAGTGTGAATCCAGCACTGAAAAGATCCACGAAATGAGCTCGAAACTCCTAGTTGGAATATCAAACGGTCCTAGTACCAAAGAACTATCATGTAGACCAAGAATATGATATGTCACAGGTGCATCTGAATGTCGAACCGTATAATCATCCACCATACATATTAAGTGGCAAGGAATGCACCCAAAGAGAAATGTTCTGGCTCCAAAGAGCATATGATTATGTCGACACCCGTGGAGATCAAAGAACACAACTCGAGGTCAACATTATGCAAGATCAACTGTGAACCAATACTCTTGTCCCATATAGTGCTACTTGAACAATTGACGACATGATCCACTACATCTATGTGTGTATAAACATGATCCCAACAACTATGCAACATATCCTCTACTAGGTCAATCTCTCTAATAGTTGGATCTAGGAAAAACCTAGAGTTAAATGGAAACTCTTTAGATCCATATCTATAAGCCCAGTGGGGTGTGCAGTGATAGACTCAACCAAGTGTCCAAGAGATAAAGATATAGAAAGAGAGGGGAGAGAGAGAAGGGAAAAGGGATCTTGCATAATACACCACACTTAGCGGGGAATAGGTCCCGCCCCCTTTCAAGAATTTATTCAGAAACAATCCACGAGCACGCTGGCTAGGATCAATAGAATCAATGAATACAAAACAAACAGATATGCCGATGTCGGATATCCAAGTCGATGCCGATGTCTATGTCTAGGCATGAGACTTTGATGCCGAGCACACCATGGAGATGACCCACAAGAAACTCTCACGGGGCTAGTACTAGATCCAATGAATCCAAGTCCGAGTCTTAATCCAAGTCCAAGTCCAAATTCATATCCAAGTCCATGCCCAGGTTCATATCCAATTCCAAGTCTAAATCCAAGTCCAAGTTCATATGCAAGTCCAAGTCCAAGTTCATATCTAGGTCTAAGTCGAGGTTCTACTCCAAGTTTCCTTGAGTAATCTCGACAACTCCTATAACCTTGTTGATGAAGAAAACCATGGAAAGCTCTTTCTGGCAAGAAAATTGATATAAAACATGTTGTAATGGTTTTCGGGCGTCTCCAAAAAGCAAATTTTAGGGTTTTTGGAACAGTTTTAGGATTTCTAAAATTTTCAGACCATACAGCTTTGCACATGTCCGTATAGCTGTGTATACGTTAGGATTATAGCATTATATGGTAGTGATGTGTGTGAACATAGTTATGACCGCCATCGGGATACTTTTTCCCTCACTAGGAGGTTTTTTCCCCGTGCGTATGTACACCCTCTTATCTACTCATTTTGGGGTGTATACTTATCTTTTGTATCTGGCACACATTTATTAATTCTAATCTAGTGAGTTTGTGTGCTCTCGAGCTTCTCTATCTTATGTGTGTGCATTATTGTAACCCTGACCCTAATCTCGACAATTGGAATCAGAGCTAGCTTCCTTCACACTTGATCTAGTAGTCTGCCTCCCTCCTCTCACGACCCTGTTTTTCTGTCTTTGATTGAGATACCCTCTTAGGAGAAGAAGGTATATACTGTAGTGGTGTATATGAAGTATATAAAGTTTTTGGGATCCGCGACGCGATTCGGGCTCATTTTGGGCACCGTAAGGTTTCTGTTGTAGACGTTCTCGACAGGCCTCATTTTGGATTGTTTCTTTTCGATTTTGGGTGTTTGGGTTGTGCAATGGAAAAAAGATTTGGTGTGAAATAGCATCTACAGTGGGGTGGTTGCAAGATCAGGGTGCCCAGTTTTGTCCACTCAGGCACCCTGTAAACAGTAAAAAAACAGGCATTTGTTTACCTTTAGTGGCTAATCTCTCCTAGTAAATGAAGGAATTTCGTTTCAAGTTCTTTTGTTGGAACATCATACTCAAAGTTGGAAATATAGTTGCATAATTTGATTAAGCATTAGATAGTCAAAAGTCCTCATTTTCTTAGGTACAAAGTCAATGTATACACCCTGTCCCAAATTTGGACTGATTCCATAAAATGCTAATATCTTTTACATATAAACTCATATGAGATTCCCACTTTGTACCTTAGATCTTCACATAATATGGAGCTTAACTTGATTTTTTGAGAAAATTTTAAGATATCTGTCTGTTTTCTTTAAATATTTCAAAGTCTTTAAAGTGTTATAATATACGCCACTTTTTGTACCCACAATAGCTACCACTTAAAATCCTCAATTTTGTAGATCAAAAGAGTGGGTAGATACTGAGACATTAGTAGAATGTGGTGGTTAGTAAAAATTACAAATCTAATGGTTGGATTTTTAATGATCTCTTTTTCAAAATTCTTCCAGACTATCAGAAGACCTGCAAATATTAATAATCTAATTAGTAAAATTACATTTTTGATGTGTATCATCTAAAACCTATATGGACTAGTGTACTTGTAATGGTGCATCTATGGAAAAATAAATTGGATCACTCTAAGTATGTAAAGATCATTTGTTTATCATTTCATCATATTTTTGATTAATTAGACTAATTTATATTAATTTAAGTTATATTGGGTTAATTTAAGGGCAAGCGTATTTTCTATTATTTGCTTGATCTCATTTTAAGTACCTTGTCCCCCAAAATTTGCTCTCCAAGCATTGTCCCAGTCCAGCATAAACTGGATAAAACTGGACACCCTGATCTTGCAACAACCCAGTGTCTTCAAAAACATCGACCATCATACTTTCACTAGTAACACTCTATTCTCTACTCTGTGTTATTTTTCATATACTTTGTAGGTGATTCAATCACTTGGTAGCCATCCGGGGTTGGGTTCAGTGAATATATAGTACTTGCAGTGTGTTAAAAGATTTTGCATTTGGTAGATAGCCATGGCTTGCAGTAGTGATGTATTCAACATGTTGTCTGCTCAAGATAAACTTGATGGGACTAACTACCTATTGTGGTCCTATATGATGAGGTATGTACTAGTTGTAAAGGCCTTTGGAATGTGGTCAATGGTAGTGAAACTTTTCCTATTTCACAACTACCAGTGCAACCAGGTGCTGCAAGTACACCTGAAGTAGAATCTCATATAAATGTGGCTCCTCCACATGCACCACCAGTACCTCCCAAGATGGGATGGAAGAGATGCATATGCACATGCATTGCTTGCACTTTCTATGAAGCGAAGCATTATCCCTCATATTCGATCATGTAAGACTTCAAACTAGGCATGGAATGCACTTGTTGCATTATACTAAGTGCGTAATGAAGTACATGTTGCATATCTACGCAAACAATTGGATTCTGAGCACATGAATGAGGGAGACTCAATGGACAGCTTCTTGACCAAGATCAAAGATTTTAAGGAGTAGCTTGCTAGTGTGAATGAGATATATCCTGATAGTACATTGGTGTCCACAGTTCTTAATGCATTGCCAGATTATTATCAGAGTTTTACCTCTACCCTTAGACTCATGATGATGAAGGGAAATCCAAATGCCCTTACATTTGATGAGCTAGTTTCAGTACTCTTGCAAGAAGAGTAGTCTAGGCAAAACAGATCTGTTATGTGAGTTGGTGACCAAGCTTTTGTTGCCAGTCAGAAAGGCAAAGGGAAAGCTTCTTTACATGGTGACTATGAGCCAAAATCAGAATCCTTAGGTAAGGATGCAGAGAAAGAAGGTGATAAGACTAAAAAGGAGAGCAAGTGTCACTATTGTAAGAAACCAGGGCACTACATAAATGAGTGCAAGAAAAAGCTAAAGAAGGAGGAAAAAAAAGAATCAAGCATAGCTGTGGCTCATACATCTGCACCAAGTGCAGAGAAGAAGAAATCTACAAGTTTTGCTCAAGATGATTGGGCATGGACTGTACATTGCAGTTATGACATTTCTGTTCATGATGTATGCATGTCAGTGGTAGAATCGGATGCTTTGGTACTTTGAAGGTGGTGCTAGTAAGCACATTACTTCACAAAAAAAATTGTTCTCATCTTTGGAATCTGTCCCAAGTGCAGGAACTGTCAACATGTGCAAATGGTTCCTCATATCCTATCAAAGGAGTTGGTAGAGTTGTGCTTACTGCTACAAATGTGAGGTCCCCCTGTTCCCACCGAGCAACGGATTCGGGTACTAGCAGCGGAAGTAGCACTTCTCGCGCGGGACAGGGGTCCCACACTCGGGGCCTCGCCCACGGATATCCGGATAAGAGACTAATCCGTCGGTTGTTCCAAAACCGAACCCGGAAAAACTTCCTTTACCGGAAAGCACGGGCGATTCCACCAGGATGACTTTTTACTCTAACGTAGTCAAGATCATTTCTGATCGAGCTGATCCAATTGCATCTATAAGATACTTGGTCAGATCAAGGAAGAAACTTGCACTTGGATCATTGGGATCAACGCTTTTTTCCCCATTCAAGAGGCACAGCCGTTGATTCCTATCCATAGAACAATTTCTATCCGGGATTTACTTTATCTATCGTAATAACAGAATTTTTGAGTCTCGATTTACGGATCCATCAGTCCAGCCTAACCCCATCCGATCCCATGGGTTAGCCAACCGCCCAACCACTGTAGTGATGGGATCCAATTTGAAATTTGGTTAGGTTTTTGTCTCGGGTACCAAGGAAAAGAGTTCCAAGGCCCCCTAGCCGGAAGTTCATGCAAACATAAAACTAGCCACACCACTTACACACCCAATATGAAATTGCCTTTTCTTAGCATCAGCTAACTTGAAGACAATCCTTTAATGAAACCATAGTACCACTGATCACAATCTTCCAATTTATCCGGTTGATTCATAATTTCACATCATTCCTTCATCAGAGTATCTATGGCATCATTGGCAACTAGAACGCTCACCACCTGTCCACACAGGGGCCGTTTCCTAGTTCCTAGCCCATAATACTCGGCAATATAATCACTTATCAAGATGGACTCTCATTGAAGATCAGCAAGATCAACCAACAGATCCATATAAAGAGCCATGGACTCATCCGTTGAGGACCAGCAAGGTCAGTCAACCAGATCCATGCCCGGTTTCAGAAAACAACTCTTACTCCTTGTTCCAATATCTTCCACGACGCACGTGTGGGTATCTTCGGCGACCCAGAGCCCGAGCACCGTATGGTCAGCACCCTCTAGGATCCTTCGCAGGTGACCTAGCGCTTCACTCATAGGCCGCTTCCTTGGTCCCTCATCCACCGTACCGGAAGCTCACCATTTAAATCGAACCGAGGCTGGTCAAGACCTCGGTCGACCTTGCTACGCGAGACGTCCTCCATTGACTCTCCGTCAGCAGTTGCAACTTTTAACAGTTAGGTCTTCATGACCTTAATCCATAAGACGGTCAAAATGCTTCCCCAGCATTCTTGACATAAAACAGTCATTTACAAACAGTCACAAAATACAGTTTCTAAATCGAACTCTCGTCTTTCCACATTATCCCTCCTTAGTCCACATTACTTATTCCACATTCCATTCAACAATGTGTACTCATTCTCATCCATTTCCTCATATCGACGACACATTAATTCACATACACATTCACATTCACATCCATACATCCACATTTACATGCATACATCCATTTTCACATCCTCATTTATACATCCACATCCCATATCCACATTCATACATACACATCCATATCCACATCCAACATCCACATCAACATCCACATTCACATCCTCATTTATACATCCACATCCACATCCACATTCACATCCATACATCCACATCTACATGCATACCTCCATTTTCACATCCTCATTTATACATCCACATCCCTTATCTACATACATACATACACATCCATATCCACATCCATACATCCACATTCATATTCACATCCATATATCCACATCTACATGCATACATCCATTATCACGTCCTCATTCATACATCCACATCCACATACATACATACATCCACATCCACATACATCCACATCCACATACATACATACATCCACATCCACATTCTCATTCACATCTATACATCCACATTCTCATTCACATCTATACATCCACATCTACATCCACATACATACATACATCCACATCCACATTCCAATTCACATCTATACATCCACATTCATATACATCCACATCCACATTCCCATTCACATCTATACATCCACATCTACATCCACATACATACATACATCCACATCCACATTCCCATTCACATCTATACATCCACATCTACATCCACATTCACATCCACATTCCCATTCACATCTATACATCCACATCTACATCCACATTCACATCTATGCATATACATCTTCATGCATACATCCATTTTCACATTCATACATCCATTTTCACATTCATACATCCATACTCCCATCTCCACATCCACACATCCACATACATACATCCATTTCCACATTCCCATTCATGTAACCCCATATGCCTTCACATTTAATCTTTTACATCACATCCATTCTCGCCCTATCACAACCCATATACATCTTATCCTATCACATACACTTCTTACCTCATCCCATACACATCTTATCACATCTTAATTCATCTTATCACCTCTTATCACCTCTTATACACCTCTTATCACATCCTATCACATCTCATATCTATTTATAGAATACAAGAGAATTCTTATATTTGATATAAGATTTCTTTACACATTTACTTATGCATAAATTCCATTTAAGGAGATTAATACTTCCGAAGAAAAATCAATCTTTTATGCATCTTCCTATGCATAAGTTCATTTTAAATGAAAATGACACTTTTGAGTTAAAATTCAATCTTTTATGCATCTTCCTATGCATAAATTCAATTTAGATGAGAATGACACTTTTGAATTAAAAATCATTTTTTAATGCATCTTCTTATGCATAAAGTCAATTTGGTAGGAATTACACTTTTAGAATAAAAGAATTTCTCTTATGCATCTAAGTTATGCATAAAATCCATTTATGATGAAAATCACACTTTTAGTATTAAAAGAATATCTTTTATGCATACCTCCATGCATGAAATCCAATTATGATAAAAGTAACACTTTTATAATAAAATAATCAACTTTTATGCATACCTCTATGCATGAAATTCAATTGTGACAAAAGTAACACTTTTACATTAAAATAATCATCTTTTATGCATACCTCTATGCATGAAATCCAATATGATAAAAGTAACACTTTTGATATAAAAAAAATTATCCTTTATGCATACTTCTATGCATGAAAATTAAAAATGATAAAAGTAACACTTTTAATATAAAAAAATTTATCTTTTATGCATACTTCTATGCATTAAAAATGATAAAAGTAACACTTTTGATATAAAAAATTATCCTTTATGCATACTTCTATGCATGAAAATTAAAAATGATAAAAGTAACACTTTTAATATAAAAAAAATTATCTTTTATGCATACTTCTATGCATTAAAAATGATAAAAGTAACACTTTTGATATAAAAAATTTTCCTTTATGCATACTTCTATGCATGAAAATTAAAAATGATAAAAGTAACACTTTTAATATAAAAAAATATCTTTTATGCATACTTCTATGCATGAAAATTAAAAATGATAAAAGTAACACTTTTGATATAAAAATTTTCCTTTATGCATACTTCTATGCATGAAAATTAAAAATGATAAAAATAACACTTTTGATATAAAAATTTTCCTTTATGCATACTTCTATGCATGAAAATTAAAAATGATAAAAATAACACTTTTGATATAAAAATTTATCCATTATGCATAATATTAAAATTCAATTTCTCCATAATTGTAATGAAATTCTTTCAATTAATCTAGGATGATAATTCCTAGAATATGGTAGGAAGTCCTCTTTTTATGCTTTGAATGAGATTATTTTATGCATAATTTTTATAAAAATTTTGCCATAGCTCCGCTGCTATGACTGATAAATCTCAATTTTTCTAAGGGATAATGCTTATCATTAAGAAAATAATTAAAATAATCTCTAATTGGATTATCAATCCATAATGGATTGAATCATTAATATACATAAACTAAAAGCATAGAAAAAAGCCATTAATTTGGCCTCAAGCATAGCTTAATCTTGGGTTAAGGAAAAGCTTTATGAAAAGCTTGATTTGGATTGAGAACGGTTCATGAGTATGACCATTTCTTGAGTGAGAGAGAGAATTTCCATAAAAGTCATTAGAATTTAAACATAAATGAAAATTAACTTCAATAGCATTATGTAACTCTTCACTACTATTCAAACTTCAATAGCATTAAAAAAAACCATACCAATTAAACTTCTCAAGCTTGAGAGGGGTTGAGAAGAGAGAAACATTGAGAAATTATAGAAAGATCAATATTCACTAATTACCTTACAACTTGCTTGATTCTTTGTTCACGGTAGAGGCCCCCAACCAATCAATTGGTTAAGTATGTTGATGGAGCCACTAATGGGGATTGAAGAAAGAGGGAAGCTCCAAAAACTAGTGAATTATTAAATGAATTCACAGTTTCTGGCTTAGGTGGAGTAGAGTAACGATGCATAAACACTATATATTTTTCAACAAGGGGGAGGCTTCTATTTATAGGAAAAATTGAGCTCCTAACCAAACAAACTGATTCTAGAATTTTCTAAATCAGTTTGGTCAATATTTGACCATATTTAGATCAGTTAAGCTAACTTTTTGGAACTAGACTTGAATGAGGAGAGAGGAGAGATGAAATATCTCAATTTTTATGAGTTTAAAACTCATTCAAGCATGTGAAATATGCACCTCCTTTAAAGAACTCCTCTTCCTTACATATGTGTCATAATGGAATCATTTTAATATTGCTCATAGTTTTTTTTACTAATAATCCTTGTACATTTTCAACTCTTCATCTTATGTGAAATATGCACCTCCTTTAAAGAATTCCCCTTCCTTACATATGTCATATTTTTAATATTGCTCATAGTTTTTTACTAATAAACCTTGTACATTTTCAACTCTTCATCTTATGTGAATTATGCACCTCCTTTAAAGAACTCCCCTTCCTTACATATGTCATATTTTTTATATTGCTCATAATTTTTTACTAATAAACCTTGTACATTTTCAACTCTTCACCTTATGTGAGCATTTACTCATTTTTGGGTATCTTCTTTTTTTACAAATTGGATTTATCTACTCCCTACACATGGATTGATGCTATTGGCCCATAGGAACCTTAATTGGACCATAGTCTAAAGATTTCTGAAAATCTAGACCCTTAGGCTAAGGTTCTTTATAGCTATTTTCAATTAATTCCAATTGCACATTGGAAAATTCTTTTTGAATTTCTGTTTAAGGGGAACTCATCTGAATTAGAAGAGATATTTTTCTATCCAAAAATATTCAAAATCTGAATATTCTCTCTCTAGAATATTTTTCTCTCTCTAGGCTAAAACAGATAGAAACAAGGTCTTTATATTTCTGAAGAGGGATTGATTACAGGGAAAGATACTAGACATCAAAAAGGAGGTGGGGGAGGAATCTTACATTCTACCCCACTTAAAAAAATGCGAGATGTCCTCATCTCGCAAACTGGGATAATTTCGCAAGATGCACGAATATGAGACTTAGAGAAAAAGTTTAATCAAGATTAACCACCAAGATAAGTCTTAAAGAGAGCAAGATTCAAAATACGAACAAGATTTAAACTTTATTCATTCTCGGAACTTATACAGTAAAGATAGAGGAACTCTTTACACTTCCATAAGCCCGTCCATCATATGGTCACAAAAGCAGTCCTCACAAGCTGCACAAGTATAAGGTAACTCATCTATGGGAATGATTCTATGGGTTATTGCTGCGCCTATCTCAGTGGTATGAGGTGTTCTAACAAAAGGACCTCTGAGAGGCAAGCCAAAAACGGGGTAAAGGCATATCTTCTCATGAGGAAGAAAACACGCCAGTAAGAAGACCCGCTCAGAAAACCCAGGATGCCTTGATCTCATGACGCAGTAGTATCGGGGACCCAAACCCAAAGCTTCAATAACCATGGCCAAGCGGACATTGTTACGAAAGTGCTGCTGACCCCAGGGTGTTACCCTAGTTATGTCTTGATAGGTCCGCCATTTTGTCTGCACTACAGAAGTTCCCAAGTGAGGGAAAAGTGAGCGCTCATACTGCTCTATAAAATCTTTCTTCACAGACTCCCTTGCGTCTTGAAGGTGAGAAATCATCATGGATAAAACTAATTCTTGTTGCCAAGCCATGAAGGAGATTAAGAAAGAAAGAAGATCGATGGAAGTAAGATTACTGTGAACGACAAGTAAAAGTTGCGACTTATATAAAGGAAGGAGCTAGCGTAACTTAGAAGCCAACGGTAACTTGCCACTGAAGTTTTACCGTCTTTCTATGATTTGGGTTTGGCACATTTTTCTATAGAAGGCATTTAGAACTTTGAGATGAGGAGATAAAAGAAGTTCGTAAGCTAAATCACCTACTTTCTTTGGTCCACAATATCTGGGAGATAACTTCTTATACTTCCCAAGAGATAAAGAACTTCTTTTGGGCCGTACTCGAGATCAAAACCTTGATATCCAAAACATCGATTCTCACTTCTGAACTCGTTGTTCTGAATCCTTAAAACAGGTGGGACTCTTGAGAAGTATTCAGGAAAAAGGTTCTTCCTTTTTTAAACAGAATCTTTCTTTTATTTTAGAGAGAGAATAATTATAAGATCAGAAAGGGAGATTCTTACTCCTGTATACCTCTAAGGCTGGGGGAGGAATCTTACATTCTACCCCACTTAGAAGGTGCAAGATGTCCTCATCTCGTAAGTAGAGGACAACTTTTTTGCTTAAGATCCAATTTATTCTAGGGTTCCTTATATTCCGGTCAACCCAACAGAATATGGGGATAAATATCCCTTATATAGAATTCATCATTAAATAACAATTCATTCAAATCATATCATTCATATCTTTAACACGATAATGGTCCATTAGACCGAAAATTTCCTTCTGAACATTCCGCCACGGAATTTAAGTTAAGCAAGTTCTCAATTTGTCATCCCTTAACTTGATCTACCGTCTCAAGTATTAACAGTAGCAATTTGACAACATAATCCACTAATCTCATAGTGATTTGCTGAATCATTTTCATCATTTATCATTACAGGGACTCGTCCCAATCATCCACATTGTGGTTTCGCTCAGCTTATTACATTTCAACCCATTTTCAAGGATCATCATTTTTTAATCAGAATCCAAATCAATTCATCAGTTCCCAAACAGAATTAAAAATCATATCAACCACATTCAAAATCATCATCTGGATAGCATTAACGCTTATAATTTCAAGTCTTAGATTTACTCGTATATACTGTCAGTAAAGAGCTGCAGTTATACTCTCGGTATATACGGGTAGTCATGATACTTGGAACTATAAGATAGATACCATCATGTCTAGGCCTCAAGCAAGTCAGGGTTCCATACAATTGCGGTACTTCCAATTGAAGACCCAATTACTAATTTACGAATTTCAATTTGAATTAACAATTTGTATGAATTATATCAAACAATTACAACCTTTTTGTGCGTCTTGATAAACTTTTGACATAATTTGCTCCTCAGTTGATCTTATTGGAGATCTATGACTTAAGTCTGATAAATAGATTTTTCTTTATCCGATCGTCCGTAAAAAAAACATTTGTATATTTATATACAAGTTGCAATAATTACATAGAGTGGCTCGGCTCTAAAATTCAAAATCTCTTTGAGAGACGCATAAGACGACGGTACTGGGCCATAGTCATGCCCTGTTACATAAGTTCTCTAACTGCGAAGGGAGCTATTATTTTCTCCTTAGGGATAAATCGACTAAGGAGTCTATAAATTCGACATGAAAGTCTGAAATTTCGAGGTGTCGAATGATATAGAATGACACCACGCACCATTTTCAGCTTTAACAGGATCATAGTCAATGAGAGATTCTGCCACAGCATTGTATGGTGGTTGCAATGGGCGTGGACATATTGCCCTGCAAACCACTTATGTTGTATTCTCTCCGCTGGGGTAGGAAAATATAAATCCGCAAAATGGCGTGCGAGTCTTGCTCGGCTTGTTTGAGTTGAAGCGGAAGAGATGAGATGATTGAAGGCAAATGCAATCATATCTTGAGACTGGGTGAGGTCGGGAATACCAGATAAATGTGGAACTTCCATCTATAAAAACAATTTCTTTGATTAAAATTTCTTCATTAAAGAAGCTTACGGAATGAAAATACATTATGAAAATGCTGTTTCTGAATTCTTATTACAAATTTCAGATAAGAATTTAATTATCTTTATTGCTCTGATACCAACTGTGAGGTCCCCCTGTTCCCACCGAGCAACGGATTTGGGTACTAGCAGCGGAAGTAGCACTTCTCGCACGGGACAGGGGTCCCACACTCGGGGCCTCGCCCACGGATATCCGGATAAGAGACTAATCCGTCGGTTGTTCCAAAACCGAACCCGGAAAAACTTCCTTTACCGGAAAGCACGGGCGATTCCACCAGGATGACTTTTTACTCTAACGTAGTCAAGATCATTTCTGATCGAGCTGATCCAATTGCATCTATAAGATACTTGGTCAGATCAAGGAAGAAACTTGCACTTGGATCATTGGGATCAACGCTTTTTTTCCCATTCAAGAGGCACAGCCGTTGATTCCTATCCATAGAACAATTTCTATCCGGGATTTACTTTATCTATCGTAATAACAGAATTTTTGAGTCTCGATTTACGGATCCATCAGTCCAGCCTAACCCCATCCGATCCCATGGGTTAGCCAACCGCCCAACCACTGTAGTGATGGGATCCAATTTGAAATTTGGTTAGGTTTTTGTCCCGGGTACCAAGGAAAAGAGTTCCAAGGCCCCCTAGCCGGAAGTTCATGCAAACATAAAACTAGCCACACCACTTACACACCCAATATGAAATTGCCTTTTCTTAGCATCAGCTAACTTGAAGACAATCCTTTAATGAAACCATAGTACCACTGATCACAATCTTCCAATTTATCCGGTTGATTCATAATTTCACATCATTCCTTCATCAGAGTATCTATGGCATCATTGGCAACTAGAACGCTCACCACCTGTCCACACAGGGGCCGTTTCCTAGTTCCTAGCCCATAATACTCGGCAATATAATCACTTATCAAGATGGACTCTCATTGAAGATCAGCAAGATCAACCAACAGATCCATATAAAGAGCCATGGACTCATCCGTTGAGGACCAGCAAGGTCAGTCAACCAGATCCATGCCCGGTTTCAAAAAACAACTCTTACTCCTTGTTCCAATATCTTCCACGACGCACGTGTGGGTATCTTCGGCGACCCAGAGCCCGAGCACCGTATGGTCAGCACCCTCTAGGATCCTTCGCAGGTGACCTAGCGCTTCACTCATAGGCCGCTTCCTTGGTCCCTCATCCACCGTACCGGAAGCTCACCATTTAAATCGAACCGAGGCTGGTCAAGACCTCGGTCGACCTTGCTACGCGAGACGTCCTCCATTGACTCTCCGTCAGCAGTTGCAACTTTTAACAGTTAGGTCTTCATGACCTTAATCCATAAGACGGTCAAAATGCTTCCCCAGCATTCTTGACATAAAACAGTCATTTACAAACAGTCACAAAATACAGTTTCTAAATCGAACTCTCGTCTTTCCACATTATCCCTCCTTAGTCCACATTACTTATTCCACATTCCATTCAACAATGTGTACTCATTCTCATCCATTTCCTCATATCGACGACACATTAATTCACATACACATTCACATTCACATCCATACATCCACATTTACATGCATACATCCATTTTCACATCCTCATTTATACATCCACATCCCATATCCACATTCATACATACACATCCATATCCACATCCAACATCCACATCAACATCCACATTCACATCCTCATTTATACATCCACATCCACATCCACATTCACACACATCTACATGCATACCTCCATTTTCACATCCTCATTTATACATCCACATCCCTTATCTACATACATACATACACATCCATATCCACATCCATACATCCACATCCACATCCACATTCATATTCACATCCATATATCCACATCTACATGCATACATCCATTATCACGTCCTCATTCATACATCCACATCCACATACATACATACATCCACATCCACATACATCCACATCCACATACATACATACATCCACATCCACATTCTCATTCACATCTATACATCCACATTCTCATTCACATCTATACATCCACATCTACATCCACATACATACATACATCCACATCCACATTCCAATTCACATCTATACATCCACATTCATATACATCCACATCCACATTCCCATTCACATCTATACATCCACATCTACATCCACATACATACATACATCCACATCCACATTCCCATTCACATCTATACATCCACATCTACATCCACATTCACATCCACATTCCCATTCACATCTATACATCCACATCTACATCCACATTCACATCTATGCATATACATCTTCATGCATACATCCATTTTCACATTCATACATCCATTTTCACATTCATACATCCATACTCCCATCTCCACATCCACACATCCACATACATACATCCATTTCCACATTCCCATTCATGTAACCCCATATGCCTTCACATTTAATCTTTTACATCACATCCATTCTCGCCCTATCACAACCCATATACATCTTATCCTATCACATACACTTCTTACCTCATCCCATACACATCTTAATTCATCTTATCACCTCTTATCACCTCTTATACACCTCTTATCACATCCTATCACATCTCATATCTATTTATAGAATACAAGAGAATTCTTATATTTGATATAAGATTTCTTTACACATTTACTTATGCATAAATTCCATTTAAGGAGATTAATACTTCCGAAGAAAAATCAATCTTTTATGCATCTTCCTATGCATAAGTTCATTTTAAATGAAAATGACACTTTTGAGTTAAAATTCAATCTTTTATGCATCTTCCTATGCATAAATTCAATTTAGATGAGAATGACACTTTTGAATTAAAAATCATTTTTTAATGCATCTTCTTATGCATAAAGTCAATTTGGTAGGAATTACACTTTTAGAATAAAAGAATTTCTCTTATGCATCTAAGTTATGCATAAAATCCATTTATGATGAAAATCACACTTTTAGTATAAAAAGAATATCTTTTATGCATACCTCCATGCATGAAATCCAATTATGATAAAAGTAACACTTTTATAATAAAATAATCAACTTTTATGCATACCTCTATGCATGAAATTCAATTGTGACAAAAGTAACACTTTTACATTAAAATAATCATCTTTTATGCATACCTCTATGCATGAAATCCATTATGATAAAAGTAACACTTTTGATATAAAAAAAATTATCCTTTATGCATACTTCTATGCATGAAAATTAAAAATGATAAAAGTAACACTTTTAATATAAAAAAATTTATCTTTTATGCATACTTCTATGCATTAAAAATGATAAAAGTAACACTTTTGATATAAAAAATTATCCTTTATGCATACTTCTATGCATGAAAATTAAAAATGATAAAAGTAACACTTTTAATATAAAAAAAATTATCTTTTATGCATACTTCTATGCATTAAAAATGATAAAAGTAACACTTTTGATATAAAAAATTTTCCTTTATGCATACTTCTATGCATGAAAATTAAAAATGATAAAAGTAACACTTTTAATATAAAAAAATATCTTTTATGCATACTTCTATGCATGAAAATTAAAAATGATAAAAGTAACACTTTTGATATAAAAATTTTCCTTTATGCATACTTCTATGCATGAAAATTAAAAATGATAAAAATAACACTTTTGATATAAAAATTTTCCTTTATGCATACTTCTATGCATGAAAATTAAAAATGATAAAAATAACACTTTTGATATAAAAATTTATCCATTATGCATAATATTAAAATTCAATTTCTCCATAATTGTAATGAAATTCTTTCAATTAATCTAGGATGATAATTCCTAGAATATGGTAGGAAGTCCTCTTTTTATGCTTTGAATGAGATTATTTTATGCATAATTTTTATAAAAATTTTGCCATAGCTCCGCTGCTATGACTGATAAATCTCAATTTTTCTAAGGGATAATGCTTATCATTAAGAAAATAATTAAAATAATCTCTAATTGGATTATCAATCCATAATGGATTGAATCATTAATATACATAAACTAAAAGCATAGAAAAAAGCCATTAATTTGGCCTCAAGCATAGCTTAATCTTGGGTTAAGGAAAAGCTTTATGAAAAGCTTGATTTGGATTGAGAACGGTTCATGAGTATGACCATTTCTTGAGTGAGAGAGAGAATTTCCATAAAAGTCATTAGAATTTAAACATAAATGAAAATTAACTTCAATAGCATTATGTAACTCTTCACTACTATTCAAACTTCAATAGCATTAAAAAAAACCATACCAATTAAACTTCTCAAGCTTGAGAGGGGTTGAGAAGAGAGAAACATTGAGAAATTATAGAAAGATCAATATTCACTAATTACCTTACAACTTGCTTGATTCTTTGTTCACGGTAGAGGCCCCCAACCAATCAATTGGTTAAGTATGTTGATGGAGCCACTAATGGGGATTGAAGAAAGAGGGAAGCTCCAAAAACTAGTGAATTATTAAATGAATTCACAGTTTCTGGCTTAGGTGGAGTAGAGTAACGATGCATAAACACTATATATTTTTCAACAAGGGGGAGGCTTCTATTTATAGGAAAAATTGAGCTCCTAACCAAACAAACTGATTCTAGAATTTTCTAAATCAGTTTGGTCAATATTTGACCATATTTAGATCAGTTAAGCTAACTTTTTGGAACTAGACTTGAATGAGGAGAGAGGAGAGATGAAATATCTCAATTTTTATGAGTTTAAAACTCATTCAAGCATGTGAAATATGCACCTCCTTTAAAGAACTCCTCTTCCTTACATATGTGTCATAATGGAATCATTTTAATATTGCTCATAGTTTTTTTTACTAATAATCCTTGTACATTTTCAACTCTTCATCTTATGTGAAATATGCACCTCCTTTAAAGAATTCCCCTTCCTTACATATGTCATATTTTTAATATTGCTCATAGTTTTTTACTAATAAACCTTGTACATTTTCAACTCTTCATCTTATGTGAATTATGCACCTCCTTTAAAGAACTCCCCTTCCTTACATATGTCATATTTTTTATATTGCTCATAATTTTTTACTAATAAACCTTGTACATTTTCAACTCTTCACCTTATGTGAGCATTTACTCATTTTTGGGTATCTTCTTTTTTTACAAATTGGATTTATCTACTCCCTACACATGGATTGATGCTATTGGCCCATAGGAACCTTAATTGGACCATAGTCTAAAGATTTCTGAAAATCTAGACCCTTAGGCTAAGGTTCTTTATAGCTATTTTCAATTAATTCCAATTGCACATTGGAAAATTCTTTTTGAATTTCTGTTTCAGGGGAACTCATCTGAATTAGAAGAGATATTTTTCTATCCAAAAATATTCAAAATCTGAATATTCTCTCTCTAGAATATTTTTCTCTCTCTAGGCTAAAACAGATAGAAACAAGGTCTTTATATTTCTGAAGAGGGATTGATTACAGGGAAAGATACTAGACATCAAAAAGGAGGTGGGGGAGGAATCTTACAACAAATATGGGTGCATTTACTGTTTCTAAAGTTTTATATGTGCCAGGCATTAAGAAGAACTTGCTGTCTGTCAGTTTTAGCCTTAGCCTTGTTAGGCTTGATGGTGAAAGTGGATGACAGATGTACAGTTCAGGATAGAAATGATGGTTATTCTATCATTGCCTCAGGTACCTTGTTTCATGGCCTATACAAGATCGATGTATTTGAGAAGTTGCAACATGATGTTTGCTCAGTCTCTAAGACTCGTGCTATGAGTGAGATGCAGAATTATGGCATGCACGATTTGGCCATCTGAATTATGGCAGTTTGTTATGCCTTTAAAGGCATGATATGGTGTCTGAGTTGCCAACTCTTGAGACCCCTGCTAGACATGTATGTGAGGGGTGTATTCTTGGTAAAATGGATCGAGCATCATTTCCAAAGGATGGATCTGTGAGAGCTATTAAGAAATTGCAGCTTAATACATAGTGATGTATGTGGTCCTTATGAGGACACCATCTATCGGGGGATATCTCTACTTCCTCACTTTTATTGATGGTTACTCCATATATAGCTAGATGTATCCATAAAGCAGAAGTCAGAGGTCTTTATGTTCTTTAGGCACTTTGTATCCATGGTGGCTAAAAATGCATGTGAATGTAAAGTTGGCACCCTCCATTCAAATCGAGGGGGGGAGTACATGTCCAAGAAATTTCATGCATATATGGCTGAAAAAGGCATAAGGCATTAATGTACAATGCCATACACACCTCAACAAAATGGTGTGGCTAAGAGGAAGAACATGTCTCTCATGGAGATGGCATGATGTATGGTGAAAGCCCAAGATTTACCTCATGGTTTTTGGTTAGAGGTAGTTATGTGCGCAAACTATGTGTTGAATAAATTCCCTACCAAGGCCTTGCAGTCTAAAACTCCTTATGAAGCTTGGCATGGTAAGAAGCCTTCTGTGGCTTATTTGCATGTTTTTGGTTGTCTTGCTTATGCTCTTGTGCTTGAGCAACAACGCAGTAAGCTTGATGATAAAGCAGTTAAATGCATATTTGTGGGATATACAGTTTAGAAAGCAAGGGATATAAACTCTACCATCTGGCCGCAAAATAGATTTTGGCAAATAGAGATGTTTTTTGTCAAAAACTCAATTCAGCCCATGCTTTCATGCAAAAAACAACAGAATGTATGCTCACAGGACATGTTTGATTCGCTCCTAGCTTTGTTTAATGGAGGGCAGCCATAAAACTTCTTTGTGTGGGCCAGCCTAATGTAGTCGTCGATAATTCTTTTCTTGTGCAGCCACATTTGTAAGCTTTGTGATCTCAGCATGCTGCCTCTCGGTAGCCTCATAATCCAAATCAAATACAAGGTGGATGAGCAGGCATTGGCTCTGGTAGAGGCGTGCTGAGATGAGCAGGCATTGGCTCTGGTAGAGGCATTGGCTCTGGTAGAGGCGTTGGCTCTGGTAGAGGCGTGCTGAGATGGAACCATTTGACTTCGCCCGTTTGGAGATGCAGCCAAACATCTTAGTCCCACCCGAGGGACCACATAGAAGCACAAACCACACACTGCCACACCTGGCCCAAAAATCAGCCCCATAGACATGCTGCCCTTGGACATCGGGATGTCTTCTTCAAAGGCCTAGGTGGTAGGCAAGCAAACCACCAGATCTTGCTGCTCTGGTATTGCCGCTTGTGGGGTGGATGGCCACGAGGACGGTCATCGCTTACATGGGTACACAAGCACATCGGCACGATGGGTTGTGGTGGTTTAGGTGCATTGTGCAAAAAACTGAGAGACCCACACACACAGTACAGACACACAGTACAGAGTGTGCAGATTACACACAGAGACAAGTTGTAACCGCCGTCACACTGACGTTTGGCCTTTGGCCTCTTCTCTTCTCTTCTCTATATTATCTTAAGGAAGAGTTTCACAAAGCTACCATGTGGCAAGAATTTGGAGGTTCGGGAAGGGGAGGAGGAGGTTTGAGGAGGTTTGGGTAGAATTGGATTTTGGAAGTCTCAAAAGACGTGCGAAGCATGGGTTCCTAATTAGTTATATAAATAATGAACTTGCCCTTTCAGGGCAGCGTTCCTATGTTTACATTCATTTTATTAAAAAGCTTCTATGCTCAATCTGGCGATTTTAATAATCGCTTTCATACTCTTGATTTCCAAGGTTACTGCAGCATGCATTATCATTAGGGCCAAAAATGAAAAAAAAGGGCTCTTTAAGGTTTTGATTAAAGCACATTAGCTGAGGTTTTAGTAGAATGAGACCTCCAGAGTTGGTCGTTCAGAGGCACTTTTGGTGCATTTAAGAGACGGGCCACAATAAATGCTAACATTCCTTAAATCATGTAAGAGGTACTTTTCAGTCGTTATTCTCAGTGTAATTTGAACTTTTGAAACGTCTATTGTACAAATATTCCCACCAAAACACGTCCGTTTTTCCTCTCGTCATGCTCTCTCTCTCTCTCTCTCTCTCTCTCTCTCTCTCTCTCTCTCTCTCTTCTCTTCTCTTCTCTTCTTTTCTGTTATACCCTTGCACAATGGATTATACTCTAATGTCTATCACTAACTCTTTACTCAATGCAAGAGAACACAGATACAAACTTGCTATTAACATAGATCATGTCTACTCATCTTGGAGAAGTATTCATCATCGAGCACTGTTGGACAAAGATGAGATAAACAGACTACGACTAGAGGGAAGAAAGCACATTGATTTGTGGATGGATGGAAGTATTTATCCCAATGATCCTTCAACTGGTACACCTCCTCCATTTGTAAATGTTCATGACTTGATTAGATTTGTTGGAGATGGTTTTGATAGTCTGCTTGGTTATTGTATGAAGTTATATTTTGCATCTTCTGTGTGCTCAGTCCAAATGCATCAACTGAAAGAAACTTTATTAACATCTTAGAAAACTATTTCAGAGCTTTATGATAAGATTAGAGAGCTAGAAGCTGTAAACCAGTCCTTGAAAGAGAAACTAGTAAACTTGAAAAAAACCCCAGGAGAATTTAGAGAGAGGAAAATAACTTTAAAGAATATAAGTGAGTTTCTGAAAGTAGTGGGGCTAGAAAGAGGAGACTCAACCTTGCAACAAAGAGTCAAAATTCTTCAATGTCCAGATCACAGCCTCTTGGTTTTGCTATGAAAGGAGAAGAGTCTAAAGTATGCAGATTGAAAAAGGCTCTTTATGGCATTAAGCAAGCTCCTAGAGCATGGTATGAGAAGATTCATGTACACTTGGTTGCAAAATGATTTTTGCAACAGTCCAATAGAGAGTACCCTCTATGTGAAGAGGAGTAAGGACACATTTTTGGTATATCTGCTGTGAGTGCTGCTACTGCAAATGGAAGTTCCATTGAATTTGACAATGATCATTGCATTTCTAGGATGAAATGACCAGACACTATATAAGTGAACTTAGTAGACTATTGTACCCTTTTATAACCTTATCATTTGATATAGAAATCTTGTCTTCTCGAAGCTTACGTCCAAGCTCTCATGGTCTTTTTGGCTATTACCTAAGGATGGTGACCTACACCCATGCCTAATATCTTAGCTTGGTCATGCTTTCTTTCTTGCAACCTGGATAAGGTAGTTGGCTATTGCTGACACAAAGACATTGTCGTGCCATTGCAAATTGTAATTCAACCATCACTTGGGGTCAAGTGCAAAGGATAAGGGTCTCCCGACAACGATGAAGCTAACCTGGATCAAATGGAAGTCCAAGCCATGTGAAATCCAAGACCATGGGTCTCCATTTGCTTAGGTCAAATGAAAAGTGTAGAGAACCAATGTCGATGATGAAGCTAGCTATGCCTTTGCCTATATCAAAAGGAAATCCAAAGCATGCAAACTCCAAGACAATGGCTTTGTTGGCGATCTTGATCAAATAGAGAAGAAAAGGAACCACCGTTGATGATGAAGCTAGTTGCATATTCTCCACGAACAAATGGATGTGCAATGGTATACATCTCAAACCTCTAAAGCCGATGTACATGTAGCTCCTCACAGTTGGAATGAAAGTTCAAATATGAGGGAAAGCTATCTAGCCCATCCTTGCAACAGTTAGAGTGTGAATCCAGCACTAAAAAGATCCACAAAATGAGCTCAAAACTCCTAGTTGGAATATCAAACGGTCCTAGTACCAAAGAACTATCATGTAGACTAAGAATATGATATGTCACAGGTGCATCTGAATGTCGAACCGTATAATCATCCACCATACATATTAAGTGGCAAGGAATGGACCCATAAGAAACTCTCACGGGGCTAGTACTAGATCCAAATCCAATGAATCCAAGTCCGAGTCTTAATCCAAGTCCAAGTTCATATCCAAGTCCAAGTCCAAATTCATATCCAAGTCCAAGCCCAGGTTCATATCCAATTCCAAGTCTAAATCCAAGTCCAAGTTCATATGCAAGTCCAAGTCTAAGTCCAGGTTGTAGTCCAAGTTTCCTTGAGTAATCTCCACAACTCCTATAACCTTGTCGATGAAGAAAATCATGAAACAGCTCTTTCTGGCAAGAAAATTGATATAAAACATGTTTTAATGGTTTTCGGCAATAAAAGTCTCCAAAAAGTAAATTTTGGGGTTTTTGGAATAGTTTTAGGATTTCTAAAATTTTTCAGACCATACAGCTTTGCACATGTCCGTACAGCTGCGTATACGATAGGACTGTAGCATTATATGGTAGTGATGTGTGTGAACATAGTTATGACCACCGGGGCACTTTTTCCCTCACTAGGAGGTTTTTTCCCCGTGCATATGTACACCCTCTTATCTACTCATTTTGGGGTGTATACTTATCTTTTGTATCTGGCACACATTTGTTAATTCTAATCTAGTGAGTTTGTGTGCTCTCGAGCTTCTCTATCTTATGTGTATGCATTATTGTAACCCTAACCCTAATCCTAACAATTGGTATCAGAGCTAGCTTCCTTGACACTTGATCTAGTAGTCTGCCTCCCTCCTCATCACGACCATATTTTTGTGTCTTCGATTGAGATACCCTCTTAGGAGAAGAAGGTATATAGTGTAGTGTGGTGTATATGAAGTATACAAAGTTTTTGGGGTCCGCGGTGCGATTCGGGCGGCGCGTTTTGGGCATCGTAAGGTTTCTGTAGACGTTCTAGAGAGGCCTCATTTTGGATTGGTTCTACTCGATTTTGGGTCTTTGGGCTGTGCTAGCGGCAAAGATTTGGTGTGTAATAGCATCTATAGTGTCTTCAAAAACATCGACCATCATACTTTTGCTAGTAACATTCTATTCTCTACTCTGTGTTATTTTTCATATACTTTGCAGGTGATTCAATCACTTGGTAGCCATCCGAGGTTGGATTCAGTGAATATATAGTGCCTGCAGTGTGTTAAAAGATTTTGCATTTGGTAGATAGCCATGGCTGGCAGTAGTGATGTATTCAACATGTTGTCTGCTCAGGATAAAGTTGATGGGACTAACTACCTATTGTGGTCCTATATATGATGATACATGTACTGGTTGTAAAGGCCTTTGGAATGTGGTCAGTGGTAGTGAAACTTGTCTTGTTTCACAACTACCAGTGCAACCAGGTGTGCTGCAAGTACATTTGAAGTAGAATCTGATATAGATGTGGCTCCTTCACATGCACTACTAGTACCTCCCAAAATGGGATAGAAGAGATGCATATGCACATGCATTGCTTGCACTTTCTATGAAGTGAAGCATTATCCCTCATATTTGATCATGTAAGACTTCAAAACAGGCATGGGATGCACTTGCTGCATTATACTAGGTGTGCAATGAAGCACATGTTGCATATTTGCGCACCTAGTATAATGCACTTACTGCATTATACTAGGTGCGCAATGAAGCACATGTTGCATATTTGCGCAAACAATTGGGGTCTGAGCACATAAATGAGAGAGACTCAATGGACAGCTTCTTGACCAAGATCAAAGATTTTAAGGAGTAGCTCACTAGTGTGGATGAGATATATCCTGATAGTATATTGGTGTGTCCACAGTTCTTAATGCATTGCCAGACTCTTATCAGAGTTTTACCTCTACACGTACGTCGGGGAAGATATTGGAACATGTACGTCGGGGAAGATATTGGAACAAGGAGTAAGAGTTGTTTTCCGAATTCGGGCATGGATCTGGTTGGTTGATCTTGTTGGTCCTCAACGGATGAGTCCATGGCTCTTTTATATTGATCTGTTGGTTGATCTTACTGATCTTCAACGGAGATTCCATTTTGATATGTGAATATATTGCCGGTTACTATGAGCTAGGAACTATGAAAAGGCCCCTGAGTGAACAGGTGGTGAGCGTTCTAGTTTGCTAGTGATGCTATAGGTACACCGATAAAGGAATGATTGGAAATAAGGATTCAACCAGAGTTTTTGAGGATTGTGATGATGAGTGACACAATGGTTTCATCGCATGATTGTTTTAAAGATAGCTGATATTGAGAAAAAGGCAATTTCATATTGGGTGTGTAAGTGGTGTGATAAATGATTGTTTTAAAGATAGCTGATGTTGAGAAAAAGGCAATTTCATATTGGGTGTGTAAGTGGTGGGACTAGTTTTAAGTCTGCATGAATATTTGGCTAGGGGGCCTAGGAACTCTTTTCCGTGGTACCCGGGACAAAACCTAACCAAATTCTTAATTGGATCCCATCACTACAGTGGGCGGTTGGCTAACCCACGGGACTGGATGGGGTTAGGCTTGATTGATGGATCCTTAAATTGAGACTCAATTCTATTAAGGTACGATAGATGAAGTAAATCCCGGACAAAAATTGTTCTATGGAAAAGAATCAACGGCTGTGCCTCTCAATGAGGAAAAAAGCATTGGTCTCTATGATCCAAGTGCAATCTTTTCCGTGATCTGACTTGGGACTTATAGGTTCGGTCAGATCAGTTCAGTTTTAGTTAAGGCTTTTGACTACGTTAGAGAAAAGTTATCCTGGAGGAATCGCCCGTGCTTTCCGGGCAAGGGAAGTTTTTCTGGGATCGGTTTTGGAAGAATCGATGGATTAGTCTCTTGTCTGGATATCCATGTGGTGGGCGAGGCCCCGAGTGTGAGACCTTACCCTACGCAAGAAGTGCTACTTCTGCTGCTAGAACCCCTGAATTCGTTACGCGGTGGGGATAGGGACATCACAGCTGGTATCAGAGCGAATTGGCTAATGAGGATCAACCGAGAAGCCAAAAATGTCAAAAATTTATGAAGAAGCAGTAAAAGGTTGTAATTGTGTGAAAAAATTCATACAAATTGATATTCAAACTGAAATTCGTAAATTGGTAATTGGGTCTTCAGATAGAAGTACCACAATTGTATGGAATTCCTGACTTTCTTGAGGCCTAGACATGATGGTATTTACCTTATAGTTCCAAAGGACCGTGACTACCTGTATATATCGAGGGTATAACTGCATCTCTTTACAGGCAGTATATACGAGTAAATCTAAGACTTGAAATTATAAGCATTAATACTATCCAGATGATGAATTCCAATGTGATTGATATGATTTTAAATTCTGGTTGAGAACTAATGAGTTGATTTGGATTCTAATTGAAAAATGAAGTACCTTGAATTTTGGTTGAAATGTAATAAACTAAGCAAAACCACAATGAGGATGAATGGGACGAGTCCCTGTGATGATGTTTGTATAGCTGGAATGACGTTAATGACTTCAGCAAATCACTATGAGATTAGTGGATTAAGCTAGCAGATTGCTGTTGTTAACACTTGACCTAGTGGATCAAGTTAAGGGATGTCAATTTAAAAATCTGTATAATTGAAAATTTCCATGAAGAACTGTTCAGGTAGAAAATTTGGTCTAATGGACCATTATTGTGATAAGGATTTGAATGATATGGATCTTTATCCCAGGTTGGGTTCACCTGACTATAAGGAACCCCAGAATCAGTTGGATCTTAAGGAAAAGAGTTCTCCTCTAATTTTGCGAGATGAGGACATCTCGCATTTTTTAAGTGGGGTAGGATGTAAGATTCCTCCCTCCGTCTTTTGAGGTGTGCAGGTGTAAAAACCTCCCCTTCTGATCTTATAATTATTCCCCTCTCTAAAATAAAAGAAAGATTTTATTTTACCCTGTTTTGGCCTAGAGAGAAAATATCTAGAGAGAGGTAATTCAAAATTGAGATATTTTTGGATATAAAAATCCTCCTAGTATCTAAAATGGTTTCCCCTAAAACAGATATTCAAAAAGAAATTTCCAATGTGCAATTGGAATAAATTGAAATCAGGTAAAAAGGACCTTAGCCTAAGGGTCCAGATTTTTTGAAATTTTTGAATTAAGGTTCCTATGGACCAATTAGATTAATCCAAATGTAAGGAGGAGATAAATTGAAGAATAAAAGGAAATTCCCCCAAAAATGAGTAAATACTCACATAAGATGAAGAGTTGACTAAGGACAAGGTTATTAGTTAAAAAAGAAGAGATATTTAGAAGAAATGATGCATTTTTGACACCTCAGTGTGGGGGATGAATTTATGCATAAATAGATGCATAAAAGATTTTTTTTAAATAAAAGCGTTACTTTCATCAAATTTTGATTTTATACATAGAAAGATGCATAAAGAAATTTATTTTCATTTCAAAAGAGTTATTCTCATCAATTTTGATTTTATGCATAGAAAGATGCATAAAGAAATTTATTTTTATTTCAAAAGAGTTATTCTCATCAATTTTGATTTTATGCATAGAAAGATGCATAAAAGATTTATTTTTATTTCGAAAGTGTTATTCTCCTTAAAAATTAAATTTATGCTGCATAAATAGATGCATAAACGGATTTTTATAAAAGTGTTATTTTCCACTGAAGTTGTTCTTATGCATAAATAGATGCGTAAAGAATCTTTATATAAAAAATAAGAATTCTCTTACATTCTATAAATAGATGTGATATGAATCAGATAGAAGAGAATGAATAGAGGATGGATGTGATGAGAATGAGAGGTAAATAGATGTGATGAGATGGGATGCGAATCAGATAGATGGGAATGAATGGATGGATGTATGTGATGAGAATGAGAGGTAAATAGATATGATGAGATGGAATGCGAATCAGATAGATGAGAATGAATAGAGAATGGATGTGATGAGAATAGAAGTGATGAGAATGAAAGGTAAATTTAGATGTGATGATATGTGATGCGAATCAGATAAATGTGAATGAATAGATGAGATGTGATGTCATGTGAATCAGGATGTAAATGAATGATATAGGATGTGAATGAATGTGATAACATGTGAATCGGGATGTGAATGAACGATAAGGGACGTGAATGAATGTGATAACATGTGAATCGGAATGTGAATGAACGATAAAGGATGTGAATGAATGTGTTAGCATGTGAATCGGGATGTGAATGAATGAGATGTGATGTGAAATGGATGTGATAAGATGCGATGTAAACTGGATAGATGTTAATGTATGTGAAGTGACGAGATGTATGGGTAGATGCAAGTAGATGTGATCTGATGAGGATAAATGAGGAAATAAGTGATGAGTTAGAAAAAGATGTGATTAGATGAGAATGGGAATACTTATGAAACGAATGTGGATTGATGTGGATGGATGTATGGATGATATGGATTGATGTGTGGGTAATGTGGATTGACGTGTGGATTGATGTGGATGGATGAGTGGATAATGTGGATTGATGTGGATGATGTGGATGGATGTATGGATGATGTGGATTGATGTGTGGGTAATGTGGATTGACGTGTGGATTGATGTGGATGGATGAGTGGATAATGTGGATTGATGTGGATGGATGTATGGATAATGTGGATTGATAAGTGGGTAATGTGGATTGATGTGCGGGTAATGTGGATTGACATGTGGATTGATATGGATGGATGAGTGGATAATGTGGATTGATGTGGATGATGTGGATGGATGTATGGATAATGTGGATTGATGTGTGGGTAATGTGGATTGATGTGGATGGATGAGTGGATGATGTGGATGATGTGGATAAATGTATGGATGATATGGATTGATGTGTGGGTAATGTGGATTGACGTGGATGGATGTATGGATGATGTGGATTGATGTGTGGGTAATGTGGATTGATGTGGATGGATGAGTGGATAATGTGGATTGATGTGGATGATGTGGATGGATGTATGGATGATATGGATTGATATGTGGATAATGGGATTGACGTGAATGTGGATAATGTGGATTGATGTGGATGGATGTATGGATGATGTGGATTGATGTGTGGGTTGATGTGGATGGATATATGGAAGATGTGGATGGATGTGTGGGTTGATGTGGATGGATATATGGAAGATGTGGATGGATGTGTGGATAATGTGGATTGATGTGGATGGATGTGTGGATGATGTGGATTGGTGTGGATGATGTGGATGGATGTATGGATGATGTGGATTGATGTGTGGATGATGCGATTGGATGTGATTTGATGTGGGAATGATATGATGTGATAGGGATCGATGAAAAAAAAAATTGTGGGAAGATGAGAAAAGATGGGGACTAATGTGAAAGGATGTGGAGTGATGAGAAAAAAATGAAAATATTGTTGGAACTGTATTTGTATGTGAAATCTGTTTTTAAATAACTATTTTATGTCAAGAATGCTGGTAAAGCATTTTGACCGTCTTGTGAATGAGGTCGTGGGAGACCTATCTGTTAAAGTTGCAACTACTGACGGAGAGTCAACGGAGGACGTCTCGCGTAGCAAGGTCGGCCGAGGTCTTGGCCAACCTCGGTTTGATTTAAATGGTGAGCTCCCCGGTACAGTGGATGAGGGACCAAGGAAGCGGCCTATGAGTGAAGCACTAGGTGACCTGCGAAGGATCCTAGAGGGTGCTGACCATATGGTGCTCGGGCTTTGGGTCACCGAAGATACCCACATGTACGTCGGGGAAGATATTGGAACAAGGAGTAAGAGTTGTTTTCTGAATTCGGGCATGGATCTGTTTGGTTGACCTTGCTGGTCCTCAACGGATGAGTCCATGGCTCTTTTATATAGATCCATTGGTTGATCTTGCTGATCTTCAACGGAGATTCCATTTTGATATGCGAATATATTGCCGGTTACTATGAGCTAGGAACTATCGAAAAGGCCCCATGTGGTGAGCATTCTGGTTGCCAATGATGCCATAAGTACACCGATGAAGGAATGATTGGAAATAAGGATTCAACCGGCGGAGATTTTGAGGATTGTCATGAGTGACACAATGGTTTCATTAAATAATTATTTTAAAGATAGCTGATGCTGAGAAAAAGGCAATTTTATATTGGGTGTGTAAGTGGTGTGACTAGTTTTAAGTTTGCATGAATCCGGCTAGGGGACCTGGGAACTCTTTTCCCTGGTACCGGGGACAAAACCTAACCAAATTCTTAATTGGATCCCATCACTACAGTGGTTGGCGGTTGGCTAACCCACAGGACTGGATGGGGTTAGGTTGGACTGATGGATCCTTAAATTGAGAATCAATTCTGTTAAGGTACGAGATAGATGAAGTAAATCCCGGACAAAAATTGTTCTATGGAAAAGAATCAATGGTTGTGCCTCTCAATGAGGAAAAAAGCATTGGTCTCTATGATCCAAGTGCAATCTTCTCCAAAAATACTCGAAATTTTCAGATTCATAAAGTTCTAGCAGTAGAAACTGAAAAGGATCTTGGCAAACCAAAAGCCCTTATTCTCTTGCATCTAAGATTTTGGAACCATAATCCAGAAAGAGCTTGATAACCTTTGCGACTAATACCCACTAGTTTCACAATGGTCCTTAAGTCTCTTACCAACTCTTTGAGAGTAAGATCTCTCAAATTTGTATTATCTGGAGATTGAAGAATTTTGACTAGGTCTGCCTTGCTCATGGTTTCAATGAGAAGCTTGATTCTCTCCTCATTTTTCGACGGATATTAATACCTTAAATGTGAGAGACACATTTCTTTGCAAGGTTGAGTCTCCTCTTTTTAGCCCCACTACTTTCACACAACTCACTTATATTCTTTAAAGTTCTCTTCCTCTCTCTAAATTCTCCCGGGGTTTCTTTCAAGTTTACTAGTTTCTCTTTCAAGGAGTGGTTTACAGCTTCTAGCTCTCTAATCTCATAAAGCTTTGAAATAGTTTTCTGAGATGTTAATAAAGTTTCTTTCAGTTGATGCATTTGGACTGAGCACATAGAAGATGCAGAATATAACTTCATACAGTAACCAAGCAGAACATCAAAACCATCTCCAACAAATCTAATCAAGTCATGAACATTTACAAATGGAGGAGGTGTACTAGTTGAAGGATCATTGGGATAAATACTTCCATCCACCCACAAATCAATGTGCTTTCTTTCCTCTAGTCGTAGTTTGTTTGTCTCATCTTTGTCTAACAATGCTTGGTGGGTGATGAATACTTCTCCAAGATGAGTAGACATGATTTATGTTAATAGCAAGTTTGTATCTGCGTTCTCTTGCATTGAGTAAAGAGTTAGCAATAGACATTAAAGTATAATCCACTGTGCAAGGGTATAACAGAAAAGAATAGAAGAGAAGAGAAGAGAGAGAGAGAGAGAGAGAGAGAGAGAGAGAGAGAGAGAGAGAGCACTCAAATGATGACGAGAAGAAAAACGAACATGTTTTGGTGGGAATATTTGTACAATAGACGTTTCAAAAGTTCAAATAACACTGAGAATAACGGACTGAAAAGTACCTTTGACATCATTTAAGGAATGTTAGCATTTATTGTGGCTCGTCTCTAAAATGCACCAAAAGTGCCTCTGAACGGCTAAATCTAGAGGTCTCATTCTACTAAAACCTCAACCAATTAGTGTTTTAATCAAAACCTTAAAGGGCCCTTTTTTTTTTGTTTTTGGCCCTAATGATAATGCATGCTGCAATAACCTTGGAATTCAAGAGTATGAAAGCGATTATTAAAATCGCGAGAATGAGCATTAGAAGCTTTTTAATAAAACGAATGTAAACATTGGAACGCTGCCCCAAAAGGGCAAGTTCATTATTTATATAACTAGTTGGGAACCCGTACTTCTTCGTACGTCTTTTGAGGCTTCCAAAATCCAATTCTACCCAAACCTCCTCCTCCCCTTCCCGAACCTCCAAATTCTTGCCACATGGGAGCTTTGTGAAACTCTTCCTTAAGATAATATAGAGAAGAGAAGAGAAGAGGCCAAAGGTCAAACATTAGTGTGAGGGTTACAACTTGTCTCTGTGTGTGATCTGCGCACTCTGTACTATGTGTGTGGGTCTCTCAGTTTGCACAATGCACCTGAACCACCAATGAAGAATGGAAGTGGTGCCATTCTCAAGGCCTCCCATCACCTTGAAGGGGAGAATGGCACCATTGGGCGATGACCGTCCTCGTGGCCATCCACCCCACAAGTGGCAATACCAAAGCAGCAAGATCTAGTGGTTTGCTTGCCTACCAGCTAGGCCTTCGCAGAAGACATCCTGGTGTCTAAGGGCAGCACGCCTCTCGGGCTGATTTTTGGGCCAAGTGGCAGTGTGTGGTTTGTGCTTCTATGTGGTCTCTCGGGTGGGACTAAGATGTTTGGTTGCATCTCCAAAACGCGCAAAGTCAAATGGTTCCATCTTAGCACGCCTCTACCAGAGCCAATGCCTGCTCATCCACCTTGCATTTGATTTGGATTATGAGGCTACCGGGAGGCAGCATGCCGAGATCACCTCAAAGCTTACAAATGTGGCTGCACAAGAAAAGAATTTTCGACTACATTAGGCTGGCGACCATCAGCACACAAAGGAGTTTTCTGGCCCAAGGCGTGAGGCCCTGCAAAACTATGAAAGGGAACACCTGTGCGAAGGTCTCAAAGGGTAGCAAAGTACATGAAGAAGAAGTTTCGATGCCCCGCCTGATGCTCCAACGTGGGGGGATTTGTTTCACTGCGAGATGCTTGGCCCCCACAGCTAGGCTTAGGCAGCTGAGGGTGGACTTGAACTATAGCAACCTGGCCGTGGTACTATTGAGACGCACGAAGCCTATGCAGCGCCCAGCCTAGAAGTCGTCCACCGTGAACCTAGTGTACAAGAGCAGGCACCCCGTGTGGTTGGGTCCAGCTTCACCTTCAGCTGGTGGTAGTTGTTGATGGCTCACGAGTGGCAGGTGCTCGCCTATCACAGCCATCTCGTGTGTCTGCATGGCGCCTGGCACGGGATACTCCATCACCACCTTGGGCACCTTTCCCACTTTTATGAGGGATAGGTGTTGCGGGGTGCATCTGTGTGGCAGGAACTACAAATCTCTCCTCGATACGCAACATCTCAGGCAGTAATCCGGTTATATGATGCATGCGCTGGATTTTCACCACATTGACATCCAGTTTTGGATGGGTTTTTTTTTTAATGAAGCAATTATATATCTACATGTACATGTATGGGTCCATATGGGCTTAGGCACGTGGACCTTGGGTCCCTTGAGCATAGATTTGGGACATGGGCATATTGATTAGCTAGTATGAAATGACCAGGCACTATATAGGTGACCTTAGTAGACTATTGTACCCTTTTATAACCTTATCATTTGATATAGAAATCTTGTCTTCTCGAAGCTTATGTCCAAGCTTTCATGGTCTTCTTGGCTATTACCTAAGGATGGTGACCTACACCCATGCCTAATATCTTAGCTTGGTCATGCTTTCTTTCTTGCAACCTGGATAAGGTAGCTGGCTACTGCCGACACAAAGACATTGTCGTGCCACCACAAATTGTAATTCAACCGTCACTTGGGGTCAAGTGGAAAGGATAAGGGTCTCCCGTCAACGATGAAGCTAGCCTAGATCAAATGGAAGTCCAAGCCATGTGAAATCCAAGACCACGAGTCTCCATTTGCTTAGGTCAAATGAAAAGTGTAGAGAACCAATGTCGACGATGAAGCTAGCTATGCCTTTGCCCATATATCAAAAGGAAATCCAAAGCATGCAAACTCCAAGACAATGGCTTCGTTGGCGATCTTGATCAAATAGAGAAGAAAAGGAACCACCGTTGACGATGAAGCTAGTTGCATATTCTCTCTAGGAACAAATGGATGTGCAATGGTATACATCTCAAACCTCTAAAGCCAATGTACATGTAGCTCCTCGGTTTGAATGAAAGTTCAAATATGGGAAAAAGCTATCTAGCCCATCCTCGCAACAATCAGAGTTCGAATTCAGCACTGAAAAGATCCACGAGCTTAGGTCAAATGAAAAATGTAGAGAACCAATGTCAACGATGAAGCTAGCTATGCCTTTGCCTATATCAAAAGGAAATCCAAAGCATGCAAACTCCAAGACAATGGCTTCGTTGGCGATCTTAATCAAATAGAGAAGAAAAGGAACCACCGTTGACGATGAAGCTAGTTGCATATTCTCTCCAGGAACAAATGGATATGCAATGGTATACATCTCAAACCTCTAAAGCCAATGTAGATGTAGCTCCTCGGTTGGAATGAAAGTTCAAATATGAGGGAAAGCTATCTAGCCCATCCTCGCAACAATCAGAGTGTGAATCCAGCACACTAAAAAGATCCACGAAATGAGCTCGAAACTCCTTGTTGGAATATCAAACGGTCCTAGTACCAAAGAACTATCATGTAGACCAAGAATATGATATGTCATAGGTGCATTTGAATGTCGAACCGTATAATCATCCACCATACATATTAAGTGGCAAGGAGTGCACCCAAAGAGAAATGTCATGGCTCCAAAGAGCATATGATCATGTCGACACCCGTGGAGATCAAAGAATACAACTCGAGGTCAGCATCATGCAAGATCAAATGTGAACCAATACTCTTGTCCCATATAGTGCTACTTGAACAATTGACGACATGATCCACTACATCTATGTGTGTATAAACATGATCCCAACTATGCAACATATCCTCTACTAGGTCAATCTCTCTAATAGTTAGATCTAGGAAAAACCTAGAGTTAAATGGAAACTCTTTAGATCCATATCTATAAGCCCAGTGGGGTTGGCAGTGATAGACTCAACCAAGTGTCCAAGAGATAAAGATATAGAGAGAGAGGGGAGAGAGATAAGGGAATAGGGATCTTGCATAATACACCACACTTAGCGGGGAATAGGTCCCTCCCCCTTTCAAGAATTTATTTAGAAACAATCCACGCGCACGCTAGCCACAATCAATACAATCAATGAATACAAAACAAATAGATATGTCGATGTCGGATATCCAAGTCGATGCCGATGTCTATGTCTAGGCACGAGACTTTGATGCCGAGCACACCATGGAGATGACCCCTAAGAAACTCTCACGGGATCCAACCAATGAATCCAAGTCCGAGTCTTAATCCAAGTCCAAATCTAGTACTAGATCCAAATCCAATGAATCCAAGTCCGAGTCTTAATCCAAGTCCAAGTTCATATCCAAGTCCAAGTCCAAATTCATATCCAAGTCCAAGCCGAGGTTCATATCCAATTCCAAGTCTGAATCCAAGTCCAAGCCCAGGTTCATATCCAATTCCAAGTCTAAATCCAAGTCCAAGCTCATATGCAAGTCCAAGTCCAAGTTCATATGCAAGTCCAAGTCCAAGTTCATATCCAGGTCTAAGTCCAGGTTCTAGTCCAAGTTTCCTTGAGTAATCTCCACAACTCCTATAACCTTGTCGATGAAGAAAAGTATGGAAAAGCTCTTTTTGGGTGGCAAGAAAACTGATATAAAACATGTTTTAATGGTTTTCGGGCAATAAAAGTCTCCAAAAAGCAAATTTTAGGGTTTTTGGAACAAATTTAGGATTTCTAAAATTTTCAGACCATACAGCTTTGCACATGTCCATACAGCTGTGTATACGTGTTAGGATTGTAGCATTATATGGTAGTGATGTGTGTGAACAGAGTTATGACCGCCGGGGTACTTTTTCCCTCACTAGGAGGTTTTTTTTCCTTGGCGTATGTACACCCGTGCCCTCTTATCTACTCATTTTGGGGTGTATACTTATCTTTTGTATCTGGCACACATTTGTTAATTCTAATCTAGTGAGTTTGTGTGCTCTCGAGCTTCTCTATCTTATGTGTGCATATTATTGTAACCCTAACCCTAATCCCAACAATTGGTATCAGAGCTAGCTTCCTTGACACTTGATCTAGTAGTCTGCCTCTCTCCTCACGACCCTGTTTTTCTATCTTCGATTGAGATACCCTCTTAGGAGAAGAAGGTATATACTGGAGTGTGGTGTATATGAAGAAAGTTTTTGGGGTCCGCGGCGTGATTCGGGCACGTTTTGGGCACCATAAGGTTTCTGTAGACGTTCTGGAGAGGCCTCATTTTGGATTGGTTCTACTCGATTTTGGGTGTTTGCACTATGCAGTAGCGGCAAAGATTTGGTGTGCGCAATAGCATCTGCAGTGTCTTCAAAAACATCGACCATCATACTTTCGCTAGTAACATTCTATTCTCTACTCTGTGTTATTTTTCATATATTTTGTAGGTGATTCAATCACTTGGCAACCATTCGGGGTTGGATTCAATGAATATATAGTGCTTGCAATGTGTTAAAAGATTTTGCATTTGGTAGATAGCCATGGTTGGCTGGCTGTAGTGATGTATTCAACATGTTGTCTGCTCAGGATAAACTTGATGGGACCAACTACCTATTGTGGTCCTATATGATGATTCATGTACTGGTTGTAAAGGCCTTTGGAATGTGGTCAGTGGTAGTGAAACTTGTTTTGTTTCACTACTACCACTGCAACCAGGTACTGCAAGTACATTTGAAGTAGAATCTGATATAGATGTGGCTCCTCCACATGCACCACCAGTACCTCCCAAGATGGGATAGAAGAGATGCATATGCACATGCATTGCTTGCACTTTCTATGAAGTGCAGCATTATCCCTCATATTTGATCATGTAAGACTTCAAAACAGGCATGTGATGCAATTGGTGCATTATACTAGGTGCGCAATGAAGCACATGTTGCATATTTGTGCAAACAATTGGAGTCTGAGCACATGAATGAGGGAGACTCAATGGACAGCTTCTTGACCAAGATCAAAGATTTGAAGGAGTAGCTCGCTAGCTTGGATGAGATATATCTTGATAGTAAATTGGTGTCCACAGTTCTTAATGCATTGCTAGATTCTTATCAGAGTTTTACCTCTACCCTTAGACTGATGATGAAGGGAAATCCAAATGCTTTTACAGTTGATGAGCTGGTTTCAATACTCTTGCAAGAAGAGCACTCTAGGCAAAACAGATCTGTTATGTGAGTTGGTGACCAAGCTTTTGTTGCCAATAAGAAAGGCAAAGGGAAAGCTTCTTTGCATGGTGACTATAAGCCAAAATCAGAATCCTTAGGTAAGGATGCAGAGAAAGAAGGTGATAAGCCTAAAAAGAAGGGCAAGTGTCACTATTGCAAGAAACCAGGGCATTACATAAATGTGAGCAAGAAAAAGCTAGAGAAGGAGAAAAAAAAAGAATCGAGCATGGCTGTGGCTCATGCATCTGCACACCAAGTGCAGAGAAGAAGGAATCTGCAAGTTTTGCTCAAGATGATTGGGCATGGGCTGTACATTGTAGTTATGAGCTTTCTATTCATGATGTATGCATGTCAGTGGCAGAATCGGATGCTTGGTACTTTGAAGGTGGTGCTAGTAAGCACATTACTTCACAAAAAAATTGTTCTCATCTTTGGAATCTGTCCCAAGTGCAGGAACTGTCACATGTGCAAATGGTTCCTCATATCCTATCAAAGGAGTTGGTAGAGTTGTGCTCACTACTGCAAATAGGGGCACATTTACTCTTTCTAAAGTTTTATGTGTGCCAGGCATTAAGAAGAACTTGCCTTGTTAGGCTTGATGGTGAAAGTGGATTGCAGATGTACAGTTTAGGATAGAAATGATGGTTATTTTATCATTGCATCAGGTACCTTGTTTCATCGCCTTTACAAGATGGATGTATTTGAGAAGTTGCAACATGATGTTTGCTCAGTCTCTACAACTTGTGCTATGAGTGAGATGCAGAATTATGGCATGCACGATTTGGCCATCTGAATTATGGCAGTTTGTTACGCCTTTAAAGGCATGATATGGTGTCTGAGTTGCCAACTCTTGACACCCCTGCTAGACATGTATGTGAGGGGTGTATTCTTGGTAAAATACATCGGGCATCATTTCCAAAGGATGGATCTGTGAGAGCTATTAAGAAATTATAGCTTATACATAGTGATATATGTGATCCTTATGAGGACACCATCTATCGGGGGATATCTCTACTTCCTCACTTTTATTGATGTTTACTCCATATATAGCTAGGTGTATCCATTAAAGCAGAAGTCAGAGGTTTTTATGTTCTTTAGGCGCTTTGTATCCATGGCTTAAAATGCATGTGTATGTAAAGTTGGCACCCTCCATTCAGATCGAGAGGAGGGGAGTATATGTCCAAGGAATTTCATGCATATATGGTTAAAAAAGGCATAAGGCATAAGGCATTAATGTATAATGCCATACACACCTCAATAAAATGGTGTGTTTGAAAGGAAGAACATGTTGCTCATGGAAATTGTGAGATCCCACTGACCCCTCCACACATCGGATTCCCAGTAGTAGCTGGCAACGGAAGCAGCTCCCTCATGTGCGGGGCAGGGTTTCCCACTCGGGGCCTCGCCCTTGAATGTCTGGGCACAAGACTAAACTGGTGGGGTCATTCCGAAAACCAAAACCGAGAAAATTTTCCATGCCCGAAAAACGAGGACGATTGCACCATTTTTATTTTCTTAACGAATTTTTCTAACGAAGTCAAGATACTGAACTAACCTTCATCTGAATAAACTAGATAGAAGGGAAACTATTACAGGCTTAACTTGAAGGGATCAACGCTTTTTTCCTAATTGAATCAGGCACAGCCGTTGATCTATTCATTAGAGAAGTCTTCACGCTTTTATTTAACTACTCGAGTTCTAAATGTATTCCTATTATATCAATTTAATTATTAAAACTCTAATGATTCTAGCCTAACCCCATCCGGCACTGCCCAACCACCACTGGAATTGGTAGAACCAGACAAGTACTCACCCACCCATAATTGAATGCCTTTCTTAACTTTTGCTTTAGAATACATATACGCACACACTCCTCTTTAAACTTTAACTTATAAAACAATCCATTGACAAACAATTATTGGTTACAAATGTCATAACTCAAAATTTCCATTCAATCCTTGTTTCTCACAAAAAACAATATCACTTTGGACTCTCCATTGAGACCAGCTGGTTAGCAACGAGATCCAGTAACAGATTACAATAAACATTGGTCCATCTTCTAATATATATCTTCCACGACATACGCATGGGTTTCCTAAGCACCGCAAGCCCGTGCATCGCCTTGTCAGAATCCTCCAGGATCCTCCTTAGGTGTCCTGGCACTTCACTCAAGGACCGCTTCGTCGGCCCTCGCCCATCGTATCGGAAGAAGCACACCATTTTTCACCATACCAAGGCTGGTCAAGACCTGGGCAAGTTTTTGCCGGAGTGAGCCGTCCTCCTTTGAACACTCCCCGCCAGCTGTTGCAATTGAGCTTCCCTTAGAAAAACACATATACCAAATGCTCCCTCCAGCATTCTGGCGTAAGACAATCCTTTAAGAAAACAGGGTTTCTATGCAAGTTTTTAGTTTTGATTTTCTTTTGAATATAATGAGTAATCTTAAATCTGTATCCCAATACTTCTAGATCGTAGATCTGAATTCCAACTAAATTTCTTGAATTCTGTAACCTTGATCCTTAGATCAGAATCAAAGGGTCTTAACTTGATTTTAGATTCGGTGGGTGATTTGAGTGAATTTTCTTGAACTGGTCACATTGTCTTTTCTTGAAACTGACGAAGGAGTTATGTCTTGGTGGTCATAGTCTGATTCAGGGTTTGAGTCTGGAAAGGTTCTCCCTGAACTATCTTTCCCGAAGAGTAATATTTCAATTACTACTTTACTGAATTTCATTCATTGAGTATTTGCTTAACTGAATTCAAAACTAATCACACGAATTCCTATGAGGAATAAATTAATCATTTATCTAAAATTCCGACTTCGATAGTTTTTCTGAGTTTTCTCATTATCATCCTAGAGAATATGAAACGGTAGAATTTTCTCTCACATAGTATTTACTTATTCATTTACCAATATTCATGGGATTTAAACATAGCATTAAAGAGAACTCTTATTTTGATATAAAAAGTCTGCCTGTATCTATTTATGCATAAAATCCAACTTCTATGGAAATAACACTTTTATATAAAAGAAAATCCTTTTATGCATCTATTTATGCATAAAAATCAATTTTGATTAAAGTTTATAATAAGAAAAAAAAATCTTTTATGCATCTATTTATGCATAAAAATCAATTTTGATGAAAGTTACACTTTTATAATTAAAAAATTCTTTTATGCATCTATTTATGCATAAAAATCAATTTTGATGAGAGTAACACTTTTATAATAAAAAAAATTCTTTTATGCATAAAAATCAATTTTGACAAAAGTAACACTTTCATAATTAAAAAAATTCTTTTATGCATATATTTATGCATAAAAATCAATTTTGATGAAAGTAACATTTTTGTAATAATTTTTTTAATGCATCTATTTATGTATAAAAATCAATTTTGATGAAAGTAACACTTTTATAATTTAAAAAATTCTTTTATGCATCTATTTATGTATAAAATCAATTTTGATAATGAAAGTAACACTTTTATAATTAAAAAAGTTCTTTTATGCATCTATTTATGTATAAAAATCAATTTTGATGAAAGTAACACTTTTAGAATTAAAAAAAACTCTCCAATATGCATCTTTCTATGCAAAGAAATTAATTCTAATGGAAATAACACTTTTATAATAAAAAATATTTCTAATATGTATTTTTCTATGCATAGAATGAAAATAACACTTTTAGAATACACAAACGGTGGGATTACTCTTTTAGAATACACAAATGGTGGGGATTACTCTTTTTGAATAATAAAAGATAAAACTTATTTCACAAAATTTAAGAAAATTTTACCATAACCTCCTTTGTATGGTTGACCATTTTTCAGTTTTTTTTTTAATTATCAAGTTACTTAGAAATTATCCCAATTGGTTTAAAGCATTCTACACTAATCAAATTCCTTTTTTTAAAGAGAAACAATATGAAAAGTTTAATTCTAAGAATTTGATTACATATCTAGAATAAAGAAAGGCTGAATTCAAGAATGAAGAGAGCGGGAAAGCCTTTCCAACAAGGAATAACATCATTTTTCATTTTAAAGAAAACAAAAATTAGAAAACCATTGTGAGATCCCTCTGCCCCCTCCGCGCACCGGACTCCCGGTAGTAGCTGACAACAGCGCGGAAGCAGCCCCCTCATGCGCGGGGTAGGGTTTCTCACTCGGGGCCTTGCCCACGAATGTCTGGGCACGAGACTAGGCTGGTGGTCACTCTGAAAACCAAAACCGGGAAAAATTTCCATGCCCGGAAAGCGGGGACAATTCCACCTTTTTGAATTTTCTTAACGAATTTTTCTAACGAGATCAATTCTAAACTATCCTTCACCTAAATAAACCAGATAGAAGGAAACTATCAGTGATATAATTTGATCATCTGAGTAATTTCAACGCTTTTTTCCTAATCAAGATCAGGCACAGCCGTTGATCCACTCAATTGAGAAATTTATGAGGGAATCAACTAGCTACTCGAATCCTAGCGTAATCCTAAGATTTTTCAGTTTGATTATTAAGACTCCACTGATTCCAGCCTAACCCCATCTAGCCCATGGGTTAGCCACCACCCTACCACTGGAATCGGTAGAACCAAACAAGTACACCCACCCATAATTGAAATGCCTTTCTTAACTTTAGCTTTAGAAAACAAATACACACACACTTCTCTTTAAAACTTTAATATAAAAAAATAATCCATTGATAAAACAGATATGATCACAGATTTCATAACTCAAAATTTCCATTCAATCCCTTGTTTCACAAAAACAGTACCACTCTGGACTTGTTTCACAAAAACAGTACCACTCTGGACTCTCATTTGTTGGGACCAGCTGGTCTCAACAATGAGATCCAGTAACAGATTACAATAATCATTTCGTCAATATACATATATATATCTTCCTCGATATACATATGGGTGTCCTAAGCACCGCGAGGATCCTCCTTAGGTGTCCTGGTACTTCACTCAGGGACCGCTTCGTCGGCCCTCGCCCATCGTACCGGAAGCACACCATTTTTCACCATACCCAGGCTGGTTAAGACGTGGGCAGGTTTTTACCGCGTGAGCTGTCCCTCGAACACTCCCGTCAGCTGTTGCAACCAAACTTTCCTTAGATAAACATATATGCCAAATGCTCCCTCTAGCATTCTGGCATATATGTGGCGTAAGACAGTCCTTTAAGAAAACAGGGTTTCTATGCAAGTTTTTAGTTTTGATTTTGTTTGAATACCATGAATAAATCTTAAATCCGTATCCCAATACTTCTAGACCCAGGTCTGAATTCCAGACAAAATTCCTCAAATTCAGTTAACTTGATCCTCAGATCAAAATCAAAAGTCTTAATTTAGTTTCAGATTCGATGGGAGATTTGAGTACATTTTTCCTGAACCGGACACATCGTTATTGATTGAAATTGACAAAGGAATTAGGTCTTAGTCATCAATAGTCTGAATTAGAGTTTGGGTCTAGAAAGGTTCTTCCTAAACTATCTTTCTCGAAAGTGCTATTTCAATTTCTCTTCTTCTAAATTTTATTCGACGAATATTTACTTTTACAGATTTCTAAAAACATGAATTTCTTATGAGGAATAAAATAATCATTTATCTCGATCTCCGACTTTGATAGTTTAATTAAATTTTCTCATTACCATCTTAGTGAATATGAAATGGTAGCATTTCTTCTCACAGACTATCTACTTACCCTTATTTAAATATAATCATTCTATATGCATCTATTTATACATAAAATCTAATTCTGATGAAAGTCACACTTTTATCATCATAAAAATCATTTATGATGAAAATCACTCTTTTAACATGAAAGAATTTCTTTTATGCATATGTTTATGCATACAAATCATTTATGATGAAAATCACTCTTTTAATATGAAAGAATTTCTTTTATGCATACAAATCATTTATGTTGAAAATCACTCTCTTAATATAAAAGAATTTCTTTTATGCATATGTTTATGCATACAAATCATTTATGATGAAAATCACTCTCTTAATATGAAAGATTTTCTTTTATGCATATGTTTATGCATACAAATCATTTATGATAAAAATCACTCTTTTAACATGAAAGAATTTCTTTTATGCATATGTTTATGCATACAAATAATTTATGATGAAAATCACTCTTTTAACATGAAAGAATTTCTTTTATGCATATGCTTATGCATGAAAGAATTTCTTTTATGCATATGTTTATGCATACAAATTATTTATGATGAAAATCACACTTTTAATATAAAAGAATTTCTTTTATGCATATGTTTATGCATACAAATCATTTATGATGAAAATCACTCTTTTAATATAAAAGACTTTCTTTTATGCATATGTTTATGCATACAAATCATTTATGATAAAAATCACACTTTTAATATAAAAAATTATCTTTTATGCATATGTTTATGCATAAAAATCATTTATGATAATAATCTCTTTTAATATAAAAGAATTTCTTTTATGCATATGTTTATGCATACAAATCATTTATGATGAAAATCACTCTTTTAATATAAAAGAATTTCTTTTATGCATATGTTTATGCATACAAATCATTTATGATGAAAATCACTCTTTTAATATAAAAGAATTTCTTTTATGCATATGTTTATGCATAAAAATCATTTATGATGAAAATCACTCTTTTAATATAAAAGAATTTCTTTTATGCATACAAATCATTTATGATGAAAATCACTCTTACAATATAAAAGAATTTCTTTTATGCATATGTTTATGCATAAAAATCATTTATGATGAAAATCACTCTTTTAATATAAAAGAATTTCTTTTATGCATATGTTTATGCATACAAATCATTTATGATAAAAATCACTCTTTTAAGATAAAATAATTTCTTTTATGCATATGTTTATGCATAAAAATCATTTATGGTAAAAATCACACTTTTAATATAAAAAAATATCTTTTATGCATATGTTTATGCATAAAAATCATTTATGATGAAAAACACTTTTTTATGATCAAAATAAAATTTCAATAAGCTTCCTTCTATACATAGAATTTAATTCTAAAGAAAGTAACACTTCCTTTTTATAAAATATTTTTAGTAAGCATTTTTCTATACCTAGGATGAAAAATAACACTTTAAGAATACATATACGATGGGAATTACTCTTTTTGAATAAAAAAGTAGATCTTATTTTTCACAATTTTAAATTTTTTTTTGCCATAACCTCCTTTGTATGGCTGACCATTTTTCAAATTTTAACTCTTTACAATTAATTGGAAGTTTACCAAGAGTATTCTAATGTAAACATTTTCTACTTTATCAAAGAGAAACATTATGAAAAACTTGATTTTATCCATTAATCATTCATCTAGGATAAGAATGGTTGGATTTACTAAAGAAGAGAGGGGAATGTCTTTTTTCAATGAGGCATAATATCATTTTCAATTTAGAGAAGACAAAAATCATAAAAAACCATAAAAAACCATAAAATGAATAGAAAAGAGAAGGATCTCCAACTTACGAAGGAATTTGAGAGATTTCCTTTGGCTTGATGGTTTGAGGGTTCTACTCTTGTTTGAAAACAAGAGTGGCCACCAGTCTTTAGAAGAGAGAAGGTCAAAAAACTAATGAATTATGAGTAAATTCACAGTTTTTTGGCTCTTGGGAGAAGTAGGGTAACAGTGCAAAAATACTATTATGCTTCAACAAAGGGGAAGGCTTCTATATATAGGAAAAAGTGAGCTTTTAACCAAGTCAATTGATTCTAGAATTTTCCAGATCAGTTTGGTCAATTTTTGACCATTTTTGAGTCAATTTAGTTCACTTTTTGGATCTAGTTGAATTAGGAGAGAGGAGAGATAAAAATATCTCATTATTTGGGAGTTTAAAACTCTTCCACACATGTGAAATAGGCGCCTCCTTCATGAGGGAAATTTCCCCCTACTGAGGTGTCAAAAATGCATCATTTCATCTAAATATCTCTCTTTTTTATCTATTAACCTTGTCCTTAGTCATCTTATGTGAGTATTTACTCACATAAGATGAGTATTTACCCAAAAATGAGTATTTACTCATTTTTGGGGGATTTTTCTTTTATTCTTCTATTTATCTCCTCCTTACATTTGGATGAATCTTATTGGTCCATAGGAACCTTAATTTAAAATTTCGACGTAAAAAAATTTGACCCCCATGATAATGCCTCTTGAACAGATTATACTTAATTTCTAATGCACCTTCTGAAAATCTTTTTTGAACTTCTTTTTTAGGGGAACTTATTTTAATAAGATGAGGTATTTTTCTATCCAAAAATATTTAAAAACTGAATTACCTTTCTCTAGAAGATTTTCTCTCTCTCTAGGCCAAAACGGGTAGAAACAAGATCTTTTATATTTCTGAAGAGGGATTTGATTACAGGGGAAGATGCTCGACATCTTGAGAGCCTAGGAAGGAATCTTACATTCTCTCCCACTTGAAAAACACGAGATGCCCTCATCTCGCAAACTGGGGTAATCCCGTAAAAGATCGGCTTCATTCTCCTAGGTGGCATCTTCAAAAGGATAGAACTTCCATTTTACCAATAATTCTCTGAGAATTTTATTCCTGAGAATCTTTTCTCGAACATCAAGAATTTCTTCAGATTGGAGTTCCATCTGCCCTTGGGTTGAAGAGGTTAGGATTTCATCAAGCACATGATTTGGGCTTGGCACATATTTCTTTAGAAGGCTTACATGAAATACATTATGAACTTTGAGATGAGGAGGCAGAAGAAGATCGTAGGCTAAGTCACCTACTTTCTTTGTAATCAGATATGGTCCACAATATCTGGGGGATAACTTCTTATACTTCCCAAGAGATAGAGAACTTCTTTTGGGCCGTACTCTAATGAAGACCATATCTGCTTTTTCAAACTTTCTGTCTGTCCTCTTCTTATTTGCATACTACTTCTGTCGATCCTGGGCAGCTTTAATATCTTTACGGATTGACTACATCTGTTGCTCCATGTCGTCAAGCATCTATCTGGACATCTCGACCCTAATCAATGGGTCGGACCAAGTTAATGGAGTTAAGCAATCTTGTCCATACAGAGCTTTAAAAGGGCTCATCCCAATACTTCAGTGAAAGAAGCATTGTAGGCAAACTCGACTAGGTGCAGATAGCTTAGCCACTTCTTGGGTTCCCTGCCACCCACAGCATGACCAAAGTATATCTTCAATTACTTGGTTTACCCTTTCAGTTTGGCCATCGGTCTCAGGGTGATAAGCTGTGTTGAGATCCAAGAAAGTTCCCACTACTTTGAAAAATGCAGTCCAGAACCTTGGAGTAAACTTGGGATCTCGATCACTTACTATTCTCCTAGGTAGGCCATGCAATCTGAAGATTTCTTTGAGGAACACTCTGGCCACATCCCCAGTGCAGTGTAGGTTTCTTTTACTGGGATCAGATGGGCAACTTTGGTTAGTCTGTCCACTACCACAAAAATGGAGTTGTAACTTAATTGCATTGAAGGTAATCCAGTCACATAAAGTCCATACTGATACATTCCCACTTCATCTGGGGGATGTCCAATGGATGTAACTTCCCAGACATTTTTACTCTTTCAGCTTTGACTTTCTGGCATGTCACACATTGACGTACATGATTCAGTACATCCTTTTTCAGACCAAGCCAAAAGAAGCTTTTCTTTATAGACATGTAGGTTTTGATGAAACCTGGATGTCCTGCTATAAGGTTGTCATGGGCTTCATTCAGAATTTGATCCTTGGTTCCCTCATCATTGGGAATGCATAGCCTGCAATTATAATACATAATGCCATCATCTAGGTTGTACCCTTGAACTCTGTTCTCCTGAGGAGTTTTGCTTTCCTGCATAAGTAGGGTAGCAATAGGGCCAAAGAATCTATCCTGCATGATCTTCTCTCTTACTTCAATAATCAAAGGATTTGATACTACAGTAACTGCAAGCAAGGAGGCTTTTCTGCTGAGGGCATTAGCTACCACATTTTCTTTGCCTGGGCGGTACTTGATTTCAAAATCAAATTCCTGCAGGGTCTACATCCACCTTCTTTGTTGGTGAATGTTGAGGTCCTTTCTGAGTGAAGATCCACTTTAAACTCTGATGGTCTATCATCAAAGTGAATCTTTTTCCCAGTAGGTAATGTCTCCACAACTTTAAGGCATAGACTACTGAAAGTAATTCCAGGTCGTGAACAGCATAATTCCTCTCATGCGTTCTGAGCTTTCGGGATTCATAGGCCACTGCATGACCTTCTTGCATGAGTGCACCTCCCAGGGAAAAACCACTTGCATCAGTTATTACTACCTCAAAGGGTAGAGAGAAATCTGGCAGTTTTAGAACGGGACTGGTTACCAAGGCGGTCTTCAGCTTATCAAAAGCACTCTGGCACCTGGCAGACCACTGAAATGGGGTATTCTTTTTGAGAAGGTTAGTCAAGGGGGAAGCTATGAGAGCATACTTTGGTATACAAATCCTATACCAACCAGTCAATCCCAAGAATCCTCTGACTTCTTTCACTGTCTTTGGTTGAGGCCAATCTATGACTGCTTGCTCTTTTTGGCAAAGAGTTGGTGCTTCCTTAAAATCTCAAGGACTTTTCGGACATGAGTCTCATGGTCAGCTGCATTCTTTGAGTAAATCAGAATGTCATCGAAGAAAACTAGAACAAAATCATCCAAGTATTCTCTGATGATATCCTGCATTAGGCGATTGAATGTAGTTGGGGCATTAGTTAATCCGAACGGCATGACAGTAAATTCATAATGCCCATAGCGATATTGATGGCTATTTTTGGTATATCTTGATCATTGATCCTGATCTGGTAATACCCGGATTTGAGATCTATCTTTGTGAAGATCTGGGCTCCATTTAGCCTGTCCAGAAGCTCATCAATTCTTGGGATAGGATACTTATTCTTAAGTGTCCAGCTGATTTAGACCTCTGTAGTCCACACAGAGTCTAAGCGTTCCATCTTTCTTTTTCTAAAAGAGAACTGGCGCACCCCAAGGTGAAATACTGGGTCTTACAAACCCTTGTTCTAACAGCTATCTAAGTTGTTCCTTGAGTTTGAGGGCTTCAGGAACTGGCATTTTGTATGTGCGCAGGGCTACTGGCTGAGCTCCGGGGGTCAATTTAATCACATGATCTACTTCCCGGATTGGAGGCATTTCAGTTAGCTCTACTGGGAATAGATCATCAAATTCCTTTAACTATTGTGGTTCTTTAGCCTTAAGCTTTGAGTCTACTGGGTTCATTTTGACAACATAAATTTGCTGCTTCTTTCTAAGTCCTTTCAACAACCTAGAAGCTTTTACTAAGTGAAGGTCTGGGGATCCGAAAATTCCAGTTCCTTGAACTTTATTCCCGTGAAGGTCGTGGAAGGAAATGGTTCCATTGTGATAGTGTATGTCAGCTTGATTTTTGTGGAGCCAATCCATTCCAAGGATCTCGTCAAAAACTCCCAGAGGTAAGACTTTGAACTGACAGTCGATTACATTACCATCTAGATTGAACTGGATAAGATCTGTCTCATGGTGAGTGAAAAGAGTCTTCCCACTGGCCAATTCAACTTGCATAGGTTTCCCTGATTTATGTTCTAAGACTAGCTTATGCAAGCATCCAGGGGAAATAAATGAATGAGAACTGCCTGAATCAATCAAAAGTTTAAAAGGCTTACCCTGATATTCTGCTGGAGTATGGATGACTGAGAACTGACAGTTAGGTCCTTGGTTTTCAATTGCAGCAAAGATTTTCCCTCTTTCCTCTTCTACTACATCTAAAATTGTGACTACTCTGGCTGTCTGCTGCAGTCTGAGGCAAAACTCTTTCTCTTTGGTTGCCCCAGTTCTGGGAAGGAGTTCTGAGGTTACTCTGGATAGAGGCAGATGGCTGAGCTGGAGTTCTTTTGGGGTTTCCCTGGCTTGGGCGAGACCGACCTTGATTAGACTGGTATGAAGGGGTTGGTCTCTGAACTCGGGGTCCTTGACTTCCCTGCCCCCTTGACATGGCAGGAGGAGTTCGGCAATCTTTCAATTGGTGATCGAAACCTTGGCATCCAAAACATCAGTTTTCACTTCTGAGCTCATCCCTCTGATTTCTTGAAAGAGGTGGGGCTCCTGAGAAAGTATTCTGGGGGAAGGGTCTTCCTTCACTTTGGAGTCTTCTTGCAACCTGATTCTGATTTGGGCCTTGCTGCCTCTTCTTCGGGGGTGGAAAGTTTGAAGTACTTCCCTGGGCTTGGAATCTTTTAAAGTTAGAGGGTGCAGGCTTTGGCGGGACCTTTACTACAAAGGCTTTGGCAAAATCCTTTGCCATTCTTACTGCTTTAGCCATGGACATTGGCTTGGCATTTTTGACCAGTGTGTCCAAGGGTTCGTTCATTCCCCGAATGAACTTGGCCATGAGTTGTTCTTCATCTAGAGGTGGTGAATATTTGAGTAGAAGAGCAAAGGCCTGGTGATATTCCTCGATGGTTTTGCTCGCCTGCTTTAGCTCTAAGAATTCGTTCATTTTGATTTCCAAAAATCCAGGGGACAAGAGGGTCAAGTTCGTCATCTTGAGAGAGAGGGTCTGGCTGACGGCCGCGGTTTCCTCGTCTCATGATTCTGTCAAAAATTTATATATTATTAAATTTTTATTTTGATATCATCCACGAGATCCTAAGACTTAAGAGGTTCGAAAAATAATTTCTTAAACAAGACAATGATCTTATTGGAGATCTATGACCGATAAAACATATTTTTCTTTATTAGATCATCCGTAAACAATCACTTATACAACAGGGAATTTTTTTCTCCAAAAAAACATTTCTATATTTATATAAAAGATGCAATATATACATAGAGCAGCTCGGCTCCAAAATCACCGCCTCAGTCGTAATCGTATAAAGAAGCAAAACTGTGAAGAAGACATACCATGGTACACACGATTCATTACACAAAGAGGTGCTCTAATTCTATTTCTCGGGATAAAGTGGCTAAGTCTAAAAAATCAGCATGAAGTTCTGAAGTTCCTGGGTGAATGATCACAGAGTAGAACGTGCTGAACAAGCCCTAGTCTTATCAGAATCATGGCCAAGGAAATATTTTGCCTGAGCCTCTGACGCTGACTGGTACTGATGTTAATACATCGTCCTCCACAGAACCACATATACCGACATCGCTCAAGAGGATGAGGAAAGTAAAGACTCTCAAAATGGCGAGCGAGTCTCACTCTGCTCATTCGGGTCGTCGCAGAGTTGATGAGGCGATCAAATGCAAAAGCTATCATATCCTGACTCTGAGAGAGTCCAGGAATTCCAGATAAGTTCGGGGTGTCCATCTATAAATTTCCAATTCAATTTATAAGTTTTCAATTTTTGAAGTTCATTCTCATAGTATTGACAAGTGAAAAATATTTCTTTCCCAGATTTCTATTAAAAATTTAGGCAATTTCTGCTCTGATACCAAATGTGAGATCCCTCTGTCCCCTCCACACATCGGTCGGACTCCCGAAACCCCCTCATGCGCGGGGGAGGGTTTCTCACTCAAGGCCTCGCCCACGAATGTCCGGGCACGAGACTAGGCTGGTGGTCACTCCAAAAATCGAAACCGGAAAAATTTCCCATGCCCAGAAAGCGGGGACGATTCCACCTTTTTGAATTTTCTTAACGAATTTTTCTAACGAGATCAATTCTAAACTATCCCTCACCTGAATAAACTAGATAGAAGGAAACTATCATTGATATAATTTGATCATCTGAGTAATTTCAATGCTTTTTTCCTAATCAAGATCAGGCACAGTCGTTGATCCACTCAATTGAGAAATTTATCAGGGAATTAACTAGCTACTCGAATCCTAGCGTAATCTTAAGATTTTTCAGTTTGATTATTAAAACTTCATTGATTCCAGCCTAACCCCATCCGACCCATGGGTTAGCCACCACCCTACCACTGGAATCGATAGAACCAAACAAGTACCCACCCATACTTGAAATGCCTTTCTTAACTTTAGCTTTAGAAAACAGATACGCACACACTCCTCTTTAAAACTTTAATATAAAAAAATAATCCATTGACAAAACAGATATGATCTCACAGATTTCATAACTCAAAATTTTCATTCAATCCCTTGTTTCACAAAAACAGTACCACTCTGGACTCTCCGTTGGGACCAGCTGGTCAGCAAACCAAGATCCAGTATAATAGATTACAATAATCATTTCGTCAACATACATATATATATCTTCCTCGACATACGTATGGGTGTCCTAAGCACCATGAGCTCGTGCATCGCCTCGTCAAAACCCTCCAGGATCCTCCTTAGACGTCCTGGTGCTTCACTTAGGGACCGCTTCGTCGGCCCTTATCCATCATACCGGAAGCACACCATTTTTCACCATACCCAGGCTGGTCAAGACGTGGGCAGGTTTTTGCCGCGTGAGCTGTCCCTCGAACACTCCCTGCCAATTGTTGCAATCAACTGAGCTTCCCTTAGATAAATATATATGCCAAATGCTCCCTCCAGCATTCTGGCGTAAGACAGTCCTTTAAGAAAACAGGGTTTCTATCCAAGTTTTCAGTTTTGATTTTGTTTGAATACCATGAATAAATCTTAAATCCGTATCCCAATACTTCTAGATCCAGGTCTGAATTCCAGACAGAATTCCTCAAATTCTGTTAACTTGATCCTTAGATCAAAATCAAAAGTCTTAATTTAGTTTCAGATTCGATGGGGGATTTGAGTACATTTTTCTTGAACTAGGCACATCGTCATTGATTGAAATTGACGAAGGAATTAGGTCTTGGTCAATAGTCTAAATCAGAGTTTGGGTCTGGAAAGGTTATTTCTCAAAAGGTACTATTTCAATTTCTCTTTTTCTAAATTTCGTTTGATCAATATTTGCTTACAGATTTCTAAAACATGATTTTTTTATAAAAGGAATAAAATAATCATTTATGTTGATCTCCGACTTCGATAGTTTAATTGAATTTTCTCATTAGCATCTTAGTGAATATGAAACGGTAGCATTTCTTCTCACAGATTATCTACTTATTCATTTTTCCAATTTTTACAGAAAAAAAAGAGAGGATTAAGAGAACCCTTATTTAAATATAATCATTCTATATGCATCTATTTATGCATAAAATCTAATTCTGATGAAAGTCACACTTTTATCATCATAAAAATCATTTATGATGAAAATCAATCTTTTAACATGAAAGAATTTCTTTTATGCATATGTTTATTCATACAAATCATTTATGATGAAAATCACTGTTTTAATATAAAAGAATTTCTTTTATGCATATGTTTATGCATACAAATCATTTATGATGAAAATCACTCTTTAAATATAAAAGAATTTCTTTTATGCATATGTTTATGCATACAAATCATTTATGATGAAAATCACTCTTTTAATATAAAAGAATTTCTTTTATGCATATGTTTATGCATAAAAATCATTTATGATGAAAATCACTCTTTTAATATAAAAGAATTTCTTTTATGCATATGTTTATGCATACAAACCATTTGTGATGAAAATCACTCTTTTAATATAAAAGAATTTCTTTTATGCATATGTTTATGCATACAAATCATTTATGATGAAAATCACTCTTTTAATATAAAAGAATTTCTTTTATGTATATGTTTATGCATAAAAATCATTTATGATAAAAATCACACTTTTTATATAAAAAGTTATCTTTTATGCATATGTTTATGCATAAAAATCATTTATCATGAAAATCACTCTTTTAATATAAAAAAATTTCTTTTATGCATATGTTTATGCATACAAATCATTTATGATGAAAATCACTCTTTTAATATAAAAGAATTTCTTTTATGCATATGTTTAAACATGCATACAAATCATTTATGATGAAAATCACTCTTTTAATATAAAAGAATTTCTTTTATGCATATGTTTATGAAAATCACTCTTTTAATATAAAAGAATTTCTTTTATGCATATGTTTATGCATACAAATCATTTATGATGAAAATCACTCTTTTTAAAATAAAAAAATTTCTTTTATGCATATGTTTATGTATACAAACCATTTATGATGAAAATCACTCTTTTAATATAAAAGAATTTCTTTTATGCATATGTTTATACATACAAATCATTTATGATAAAAATCACTCTTTTAATATAAAAGAATTTCTTTTATGCATATGTTTGCATAAAAACCATTTATGATGAAAATCACTCTTTTAATATAAAAGAATTTCTTTTATGCATATGTTTATGCATACAATTCATTTATGATGAAAATCACTCTTTTAATATAAAAGAATTTCTTTTATGCATATGTTTATGCATACAAATCATTTATGATGAAAATCACTCTTTTAATATAAAAGAATTTCTTTTATGCATATGTTTATGCATACAAATCATTTATGATGAAAATCATACTTTTTATATAAAAAAATATCTTTTATGCATATGTTTATGCATAAAAATCATTTATGATGAAAATCACTCTTTTAATATAAAAGAATTTCTTTTATGCATATGTTTATGCATACAAATCATTTATGATGAAAATCACTCTTTTAATATAAAAGAATTTCTTTTATGCATATGTTTAAACATGCATACAAATCATTTATGATGAAAATCACTCTTTTAATATAAAAGAATTTCTTTTATGCATATGTTTATGAAAATCACTCTTTTAATATAAAAGAATTTCTTTTATGCATATGTTTATGCATACAAATCATTTATGATGAAAATCACTCTTTTAAAATAAGAGAATTTCTTTTATGCATATGTTTATGCATACAAATCATTTATGATGAAAATCACTCGTTTAATATAAAAGAATTTCTTTTATGCATATGTTTATGCATAAAAATCATTTATGGTAAAAATCACACTTTTAATATAAAAATTTATCTTTTATGCATATGTTTATGCATAGAAATCATTTATGATGAAAATCACTCTTTTACGATCAAAATAAAATTTCAATAAGCTTCCTTCTATACATAGAATTTAATTCTAAAGAAAGTAACACTTCCTTTTTATAAAATATTTTTAGTAAGCATTTTTCTATACCTAGGATGAAAAATAACACTTTAAGAATACATATACGATGGGAATTACTCTTTTTGAATAAAAAAGTAGATCTTATTTTTCACAATTTTAAAATTTTTTTTGCCATAACCTCCTTTGTATGGCTGACCATTTTTCAAATTTTAACTCTTTACAATTAATTGGAAGTTCACCAAGAGTATTCTAATGTAAACATTTTCTACTTTATCAAAGAGAAACATTATGAAAAACTTGATTTTATCCATTAATCATTCATCTAGGATAAGAATGGTTGGATTTTCTAAAGAAGAGAGGGGAATGCCTTTTTTCAATGAGGCATAACATCATTTTCAATTTAGAGAAGACAAAAAACATAAAAAAACCATAAAATGAATAGAAAAGAGAAGACTCTCCAACTTACGAAGGAATTTGAGAGCTTTCCTTTGGCTTGATGGTTTGAGGGTTCTACTCTTGTTTGAAAACAGGAGTGGCCACCAGTCTTTAGAAGAGGGAAGGTCAAAAAACTAATGAATTATGAGTAAATTCACAGTTTTCTGGCTCTTGGGAGAAGTAGGGTAACAGTGCAAAAACACTATTAAGCTTCAACAAAGGGGAAGGCTTCTATTTATAGGAAAAAGTGAGCTTCTAACCAAGCCAACTGATTCTAGAATTTTCCAGATCAGTTTGGTCAATTTTTGACCATTTTTGGGTCAATTTAGTTCACTTTTTGGATCTAGTTGAAACAGGGGAGAGGAGAGATAAGAATATCTCATTATTTGGGAGTTTCAAACTCTCCCCTACATGTGAAATAGGCGTCTCCTTCATGAGGGGAATTCCCCCATACTAAGGTGTCAAAAATGCATCATTTCATCTAAATATCTCTCTTTTTTAACTATTAACCTTGTCCTTAGTCAACTCTTCATCTTATGTGAGTATTTACTTATTTTTGGGAGATTTTCCTTTTATTCTTCTAATTATCTCCTCCCTACATTTGGATGAATATTATTGGTCCATAGGAACCTTAATTTAAAATTTCAAAAAAAATCTTGACCCCCCCAGGATAATGCCTCTTGAACAGATTATACTTAATTTCTAATGCACCTTCTTAAAATCTTTTTGAACTTCTGTTTTAGGAAAATTTATTTTAATAAGATGAGGTATTTTTCTATCCAAAAATATTTAAAAACTGAATTATCACTCTCTAGAAGATTTTCTCTCTCTAGGCCAAAACGGGTAGAAACAAGATCTTTTATATTTCTGAAGAGGGATTTCATTACAGGGGATGATGCTGGACATCTTGAGAGGCTGGGAAGGAATCTTACAACCATTAAATGGAATAAAGAAAAAGTAGGATTTCTAGCTTACATGAATTTTTGTGAGCTTTCCTTTGGCTTGATGGTTTGAGGGATCTACTCTTGTTTGCAACAAGAGTGGCCACCAATTCTTTTGAAGAGGAAATGGTCAAAAACTAATGAGTTATCAATAAATTCACTGTTTTTGGCTCTGGGGAGGAGTAGAGTAGCAGTGCATAGAACACTATTAAGCTTCCACAAAGGGGGAGGCTTCTATTTATAGGAAAAAGTGAGCTTTTAGCCAAGCAAACTGATTCTAGAATTTTTCAGATTAGTTTGGTCAATTTTCGACCATTTTTTTTGGGTTAGTTTAGTTCACTTTTTGGATCCAGTTTGGTCAATTTTTGACCATTTTTTTTGGGTCACTTTAGTTCACTTTTTGGATCCAGTTTTGAATTAGGAGAGTCCCCACTCTGAGGTGCCAAAAATTTATTTTTTTAGTATTTCCTTTGGTCCTTAGTCCACTCTTCATCTTATGTGAGTATTTACTCATTTTTGTGGGGATTTTCTTTATTTCTTTAATTTACCTCCTCCCTACATTTGGATTAATCTTATTGGTCCATAGGAACCTTAATTTAAAATTTTCAAAAAATCTGGACCCTTAGGATAAGGCCTTTTGAACAGATTATAATTTATTTCTAATGCACCTTCTGAAATTCTTTTTGAGCTTCTATTTCAGGGGAACTTATTTTAATAAGATGAGATATTTTTCCATCCAAAAATATTTAAAAACTGAATCAACTCTCTCTAGAAGATTTTCTCTCGCTAGGCCAAAACAGGTAGAAACAAGATCTTTTATATTTTTGAAGAGGGATTTGATTATAGGGGAAGATACAAGACTTCTTGAGAGGCTGGGGAAGAATCTTATAGAGATGGAATGATGTATGGTGAAAGCCCAAGATTTACCTCATGGTTTTTGGTTAGAGGTAGTTATGTGCGCAAACTATGTGTTGAACAAATTCCCTACTAAGGCCTTGCAGTCTAAAACTCCTTATGAAGCTTGGCATGCCAGGAAGCCTTTTGTGGCTCATTTGCATGTTTTTGGTTGTCTTGCTTATGCTCTTGTGCCTGAGCAACAATGCAATAAGCTTGATGATAAGACAGTTAAATGCATATTTGTGGGATACAATTTAGAAAGCAAGGGATATAGACTCTACCATCTGGCCCCAAAGTAGATTTTGGTAAATAGAGATGTTGTTTTTGTAGAAAACTAAATTCAGCCCATGCTTTCATGCAAAAAACAGCAGAATGTATGCTCACAGGACATGTTTGATTCGCTCCTAGCTTTGTTTAATGGAGGGCAGCCATATGTAGAGCAATTGAATGCTCAACCATGTGCTAAAATTCAGCCTTCGTAGGTGCAAAATCAACCTTTTGATGAGGCAATTATTGAGGATATAGTGGATGAGGAGAGAGCAGCCATAGAAGAATCTAGGCGTATGCCAAAATGGCTTGTGCAGCCATAGAAGAATCTAGGCGTATGCTAAAATGGCTTGTGCAAACATTGAGGGATAGCAAGTTGGCAGCTTCTTTACCTAGCAGGACTTGTGCGGGTTCTCATCATGTAGATTATTCTCATGTGGATCATGTTCTAATTTCTACTTTATGTGATGAGGAGGAACCTGTTTCCTTTGAGGAAGCATAGGATGATGATCATCGGATTATATGCAAGATGAGTATATAACTCTATACTCAAGAATGACACCTGGTATTTGACAGATCTACCTCATGGCAAGAAGGCCATTGGTACTAAGTGGGTTTACAAGTTAAAACACAAAGCAAATGGTAGCATTGATCGCTACAAGGCCATACTTATTGTTACAAAGGGTCGGGGTATGCCCAGCAAAAGGGCATTGATTATGATGGTCTTCTTTGCATCCACATCTCGTATGACTACCATTAGGTGTCTCATTGCTTTGGCAGCACATCATGGGTGGAATGTACATCAGTTGGACATTAAGACTGCATTCTTTAATGGTGATTTACATGAGGAGGTGTATATATCGCAGCCTCCTGGATTTGCTATGAAAGGAGAAGAGTCTAAATATGCAGATTGAAAAAGGCTCTTTATGGCCTTAAAAGCAAGCTCCTAGAGCATGGTATGAGAAGATTCATGTATACTTGGTTGCAAATGATGCAACAGTCCAATAGAGAGTACCCTCTATGTGAAGAGGAGTAAGGACACATTTTTGGTCATCGTTCTATACGTTGATGACATACTGCTCACACGGGACCCGATATAGATCAGATTTTAGACTTTAAGGCTGCAGTCATCGTTTGAGATGTCAGATTTGGGGCCCTTGCATTACTATTAGGGGATTCAGTTTCCGCAGCGCAATGATGGCATTGTTATGCTATAGTCTAAATATATATAAAAGCTACTGAAGCGGTTTAATCTCAAGAAGCTCTCTCCCAGATACTGTGGGCCGTATGTTATCATAAAGAAAGTGGGCGATCTAGGCTACAAACTTCTTCCGCCTCCCCATCTCAAGGTACATGATGTATTCCATGTCAATTTGCTTAAGAAGTATGTACCTAGCCTGAGTCACATGCTTGATATGTATTCCATGTCAATTTGCTTAAGAAATATGTACCTAGCCTGAGTCACATGCTTGATATGGCTACACCTATGGAGATAGGTACTCGACTTAGTCTTCAAGATGCAGGAGACTCTTTTGATGCTAGTTTGTATCAGCAGGCTATTAAATCCCTTCTTTATGTGTGCAACATGAGGCTAGATATACAGTATGCGGTCTCACAGTTGAGCAGATATATACATAGCCCAATTACAAAGCATTGGCAGGCTCTTTAAGCGGGTTTTTCTCTATTTATAGGGCACTCATAGCTGCATGCTTTCAGTGATTCAGATTGGGTTGGATGTTATGACACACGAGTGTCCACTAGTGGGTTTTGCTTTTGCCTTGGTGATTCATGTATATCATGGCTCAACAAGAAGCAGCCTACAGTGGCCACTTCCAGCTGTGAAGCTAAGTATAGGGTAGCTTTTATAGCTATAGTTGAGTGTGTGTAGCTTTTATAGCTACAGTTGAGTGTGTGTGGCTCAGATATCTTATGGGCTAATTTGGGTGTTGGACAGTTGTCTAGCACTATGATTTTCACTGTGACAGCCAAAACACATTAGCAATTGCGAGAAACCTAGTGTTTCATGCTCACACTAAGCACATTGAGGTACATTACCACTATGTCAGGGAAAGACTCTCTGCAGAGCAGAGATTAGCTTGATCTATGTGCCTACACATGACAACATGGTAGATTTATTCACGAAGGCTCTTCCTCTCCTGAAAAGTTCAAAGCTTTTCATAAAGCTTTGGGTTTACTTCCTTTTTAGGATTGATTGGCCATACCGTACATTATACGATAGTGATTTGTGTGAACACACTTAGGACCACCGGGACACTTTTTCCCTCACTAGGAGGTTTTTTCCCCCATGCATATGTACACCCTCTTATCTACTCATTTTGGGTTGTGTACTTATCTTTTGTATCCAGCACACATTTGTTAATTCTAATCTAGTGAGTTTGTGTGCTCTCAAGCTTCTCTATCTTGTGCATGTGCGTTGTTGCAACCCTAACCCTAATTCCAACACGGACAATCCCGTATGACTGTACAGATCCGTAAAGTCATACGGGCAAGTGATGATGTGGCATAAAAGTTGATGGAGGCACTCTTAATCACTAGGTAGCGATGAAAAATTCCATGATTTGGTTCTTGATCAAGTAGATGCTGATGGAGAAGATGATTCCCACACTTCAACGAAGTTGGCAACGCAATGAAGAGTTTCTTCTTCAACTTGATGCTCAAGAGAGAGTCATGTTTCTTCCACCACCTGTCTGGTGTGTCTAGGCATGGGTTTTCATCATGATATATAGATCTAGGAGGTCCAAATAGTTACATTCCCTCCCTCTTATATCACAGCTATCCTTCAACTGTAGACTGTAAGTGTTCCAAGCATATCCATATGTTCCATGTATATCCATGTGTTCCAAGTACATCATGTAGGTCCATATATTTCAAGATACTAGCCCCATCTGGTGAGCTTGTGCTTCTGGTCTTTCCCCAAATCTGTGGTGTCATTTGCTCATCTGGCAACATCTCATCCTTTGATCGCATCTTATGTTCATACTCGCCCATGATTATTTTAGATTTTTGATAAGTGAGGACAATTGCTTCTTACCCATGTTATAAGTGTTGAAATTTGAGCATAATGATGAGCTATGGTGGATCAAACACTAGAATCAACATCATTAACAAAGTGATTATAGCAAATAATTAAGATGTAATTAGTGGGTAATTAGCAAATAGATTAATGTAGGCATGGATACTCAAAATCAGCAAATAATTAAGACGTAATTAGTGGGTAATTAGCAAATAGATTAATGTAGGCATGGATACTCAAAAACCAGCAAATTCTCATTAGGGCAATGCCTCAATTTATAGAGTTTGCATCAAGCATCAAATCCCATTGATCTCTCCATGATTCACTCCCAGAATATCTCCACCTTTTGCTTGATTCTCTCCACCTCTTCTCTTTTCCCTGAATATCTCCCCTGAATATCTCCCAGAATAACTCCACACTTCCCAGAATATCTCCACACTTCCTAAATTCTCTCATGCTACCCTTTATTCTCTTCTAGTAGATTCTTCTCACCTTTTCACAGGTTCTTTCACATTTACTCAATCTCTTTTACAGCCTCTAACCAAGGGCTTGTTCCCGCACACATCCTATTCACTTGTATTTTGAACACCTCCCCTCAAGTGAATAATCCTAGCACACCTGGACCCTATACCAAGTTTCCCTCTTACTTGATAGCCCGCGACCAGTGCCTCGAGTCCCTAAACTCCATAGTCCTTGACACTCTCTCTTTCTATGTGTCCAAGGCTACTATAAGTGCCCGCGACCTTGACTAAAGTGCTCACACATACATCTACCACACGGCCTACATCATCGGTGGCTCAGAGGTGGTTTTACTTTATTGGGGCAAGTTACATTGGGTTGTGGGGTCTCTCTCTCTCTCTCTCTCTCTCTCTCTCTCTCTCTCTCTGAGATTTTCACATGGCTCCTCACTCTTTGGAGCCTCACATCTCTTGTCTTCAGTCTTCTTGTCGTGGCAGCTTCTCTCCACGCGTCCATGTCTTTCTCTTCTTTCAGTCTTCTTGGGGCAGCTTCTCTTCTTGTGTCCATGTCTTCCTTCAATGCTTCCTTTAGATCTTCTTGTTGTGGATCTTCCTCTTGGAAAGAGATATTCTTTTTCGTTCATGGTTGGGGCCATGAGCTTCTCCGTCAAGTCTTTTTGCTCCATGTGAGCAACATGTTTCAATGTTTTGCTGACAATTCCTTTGGGTTTTTGATGTTCATCTTGTGTCATTATGCAATGCAAACCCAAATTTATGCGGGAGGTCTTACCTCTTGCCTTATTCTGGACAAGGGCAGTGTCTAATCCCATTTTTACACTGATGCAATGTGCCCAATACATAATGCATATAGCATTCATTTTTATGCACATTCCCAAATGCAACTCTAGCTGTGAATAATCTTGAATTTGAGTGAGATTTACAGGCATTAACCAAGGGTTAAATGTAAAATGATGATTATCACAATTTTATCAGCACAATTTTCCCAGAAATTACATTAAATCAAGCGTAACCAATTTGTACGGAATGGTTGGAGTATCAAACCAACTCCGAATTGAAATCTCAAGTTATAGGGATCTGTATCAGATACCTAATGGTTAATTTAAACCCTCAATTGCACCAAAATATAGTGATTAGGATTAGCAAATTAATGCTCTGTTTTATGTGCAAAAAACAGAGTATGGGGGGAGTCCAAATCTGGTGCCTTAGACTTCAAATGAGCTCAAATGCTTTCAAAGGCATCAATAGCAATGAGTCTAGTAGAGGATTAAGCCAAGAAACACAAGATTGGACCAAATATTGAAAGCTTAATCTTTGTTTTACCAAAGTCACATGCAGATTTGATGAAGAGCTTGGATCTCACTGTAGACTTGATGAAACTGAATTCTGTCTTCACCAGCTTGTAGAGCATGCTTGAATACACCTTGGGCTAAGAGGAATTAGAGACATTTGAACTGAGCAAGAAGAAATCTCTAATCTCCTTCAAAAAAACGATGCCTGCTAAAATCGTAAATTCTGCTGCATCCGTCTCGGCGGTTTGCTGCGTGGAGTTGATGGGCTTGAAGAACCTTGAGATGGCTAGCTATGGTTAGAAGCACTAGGGCTAATTTTGACTGTGCAAGGAGAATGAGATTCTCCACTGGCTAGGGGTACAGAGATGAAGTGAAAAATAACTAAAATTTTGATTATTTCTTAATTATCTACTAATCTTGATTAATTAAATAATGGGCTCATAAACCTGATGGATTCTAGGCATGGCTCTGATACCATGTTGAAATTTGAGCATAATGATGAGCTATGGTGGATCAAACACTAGAATCAACATCATTAATAAAGTGATTAGTAAATAATTAAGACGTAATTAGTGGGTGATTAGTAAATAATTAAGACGTAATTAGTGGGTAATTAGCAAATAGATTAATGTAGGCATGGATACTCAAAAACCAGCAAATTCTCATTAGGGCAATGCCTCAATTTATAGAGTTTACATCAAGCATCAAATCCCATTGATTTCTCCATGATTCACTCCCAGAATATCTCCACCTCTTGCTTGATTCTCTCCACCTCTTCTCTTTTCCCTGAATATCTCCCAGAATAACTCCACACTTCCCAGAATATCTCCACACTTCCTAAATTCTCTCATGCTACCCTTTATTCTCTCCCAGTAGATTCTTCTCACCTTTTTACAGGTTCTTTCACATTTACTCAATCTCTTTTACAGCCTCTAACCAAGGGCTCGTTCCCGCACACACCTTATTCACTTGTATTTTCAACAATAAGGAGTAAATTCATGGAATTTAATATTCTCACATTTCTCATTATTTATAAATTTGCCTAGATGGGTTTAAATTGGGACACCTTTCTCAATCCGGGCAATCGTAGAGCTTACTTTGTACATACATGGTGATTTCGTATATGCGTGAGAGTATAGGTTGCATTGTGTTAATTTATTGAGTTTCATATGGTTATTTATGTTTTTAATCAATTAATTTATTAATTGATTAGCATAGTTGATGTAAGTGCAGATCCTTGGGTTATATATTAGAGGCAAGTTGGTGGTGGTGGTGGTGGTCAGGAGGATTTTGAGACACTCGACTTGGAGGGATAGTGGATTACTACTTGATTTTGTGTAACACATGCCATTTATTCCATTTTGGGTGGCATTCATATTCATTGGTAGTGGCTAGGAAGATTTTGAGATACTCGACTTTGAGGGTCAATGGATTGATTTTGTGTAACACATGCCATATCAAGAACGAAAAATATTTGTAATGGAAGGATGCCTACTTAATGCATCAGCTACAACATTTTCTTTACTAGGTTGATATTGAATGAGGATGAAAACTTTGAATGAATGATGCCCGTTTAATGTGGTTATTAGAAATCAAAGGTTGGGTAAGTAGATGTTTTAGACTTGATCAATCAGTTTTAATCAAAAACTCAGAACCCAACAGCTAATGTTTTTAGATATGAAGTGTATGAAGAACAACAAGAAGTTCTTTATCATAACTGCTATACTTAGTTTTAAAGAGTTTGAGATTATGGCTCTCATAATGCAAGAGGATGACAATCCTGCATAAGGACTGCAAGCAATGTCCGATCTACTAGCATTAGTGAGACAATATACTCCATGATTATTTTTGATTTTGTGACAACTAAGGATAGTTGCTTCTTATACATGGGCAGAGGAGTAAATTCATGAAATTTAATACTCCCGCGTTTCTCATTATTTATGAATTCTCTTAGACGAGGTTGAGAGAAGGTCGTAGAAATTGGCAAAGGCAGTATAATGATACACGTGGATGCTTTTATTTTGGTAAGCCTGGACATGTGCAAGCAAATTGTTATAAGAAGCAGGAGGCTGACATGCAAAATGGAAAATTGCAGCAACAAAACAACTATGCATCCTCGAGCAGAAACAATGAGGATAATGAAAGGTTGTTTGTTATGCAGCATGTTATTAATGCCATGTCTGAAAATGTTGAAGCAGCAACACATAAAGATGATGTATGGTACGTTGATTCAGGTGCTTTGAACCACATGACAAGTCATGGGGAGTGGTTCAAGAAGATGAAAAACCTTGAAAGACCAGGTTTTGTGGAAACAGGGGATGACACTGCTCATCCAATTACCCATGTTGGAGATGTGCCATTGTCTATGCAGGATGGCAAAAAAGTGAAGGCCCTTGCAGATGTACTTCATGTTCCAATCATAACAAAGAATCTGGTTTGAGTTGGCCAGATGATTGAGCAGGGTTTGTTTGCAGGTTCGGTTTAACCCTGATGGTTGTTATGTTGAAGACTTTAAAGACAAGTGCAGGTTGGTTGCAAAAGGCAACAGAGTGGGCAAAATGTTTACGTTGAATGTAAACATGCCTGAAGTGAGTGCTGCGATGTTTGCAAATGGTTCAAGAATTGTTGCAGACACAGACATTTGGCATAAAAGAATTGGACATGTGAATGTGCAGAGAATGAAGTCTATGCAGACTAAAGGAATTGTGACAGGACTGCCAAAGTTTAAAGTTGAAGGTATGTAGAAAATATGTGAAGCATGCCAATTTGGAAAGCAAACAAAGCATGTATTTTCACGTAACAATAATGTGAGCAGAAATGCACTAGATGTTGTGCATTCAGATGTATGGGGTCATACGAAGACCATGTCTATGAGAGGCTGCAGGTATTATGTGACATTTATTGATGACCACACACAAGGAAAGTGTGGGTATACTTCATGAAGGAGAAGGGTGAGGTGTTCACTCACTTTCAAAATTTCAGAGTTATGGTTGAAAAGCAAACATGGAAATATATATAAAGTGCCTAAGGTCAGATGGAGGGGGAGAGTACTTCTCCAATGAGTTCTCTGAATTTTTGAAGAAGAATGGTAGTCAGAGACAGTTTACATGTAGATACACTCTGCAACAAAATGGAGTTGCTGAGCAAAAAAACAGGCACATTGCTGAGATTGCACGAGCATTGATGGAAGAGAAGAATATGCCGCATAGCTATTGGTCTAAGGCTATTTCTACAGCAGTTTACATCATGAACATGACTCCAACTGCAGCCATACATGATGTAACTCCAGAGTTGAGGTTTACTGGCAGAAAACCTGATTTGTCTCATCTGAAAGTCTTTGGATGCATTGCATATGTGCATGTGCCAGATGAGCAGAGAACTAAGCTGGATCCAAAAGCTGAAAAATGTGTGTTTATTGGATATTCCCTTGAGCAAAAGGAATACAGGTCTCCTACACGTAAGTTGAGGATAAGCAGGGATGTTGTTTTTTATGAGATGAGCTGTTGGGGCTGATGTGAGTGGAAATGTGGTTGCACAGAATGCAAGCCAGTAATCATAGTCTTTGAGTGGACCCATCTAGTGGTTTAGTTGATAGACCATGGAGTGGCAGGCTGCATCATAATACCAGTCCTGCAAATGTGATTAGTACATCACATCAAGGCAAAGAGAAAGTGGTTGAGCCCCTTAGTATGCCTGACAATTCTGCAGGGCATTCTCATGTTGATGGAGAGTCTAGTGGCTTAGAGATGAGCCTTGATGAGGAACTTGGGATACCAGCTATGAGAACACCTGGTGTAAAGAAGGCTATGGAAGCCATGAATGCAAAGCTGCGAAGATCTGGGAGAGTGAAGAATCCTGTGCAGAGGTTTACCTATGATGGTTATGTGGCACGTCACTATGCATACATGGCAAAGGTTGTGCAGGTTATAGAGCCCACATGCATTGATGAGGCTGTTGGAAATGTGTGTTGGGAGAAAGCTATGGATGAGGAGATGGATGCACTATATGGAAATGAGACTTGGGATTTAGTGCAATTGCCTGAAGGCAAGGAAGCCATTGGATGCAAGTGGGTGTACAAAGTAAAACATAACAGTGATGGAAGCATAAGCAGGTACAAGGCTAGATTGGTAGCCAAAGGATATGCGCAGACATATCCTTTGGCTAGATTGGTAGCCAAAGGATATGCGCAGACATATGGCATTGATTATAAGGAAACTTTCAGCCCAGTTGCCAAGATGGCAACAATGAGAGTTGTGATAGCAGTGGCTGCGTCAAAGCAATGATCATTACATCAGATGGATGTTAAAAATGCATTCTTGCATGGGGATTTGCAGGAAGAGGTGTATATGTTGCAGCCAGATCAATGGCTGTGCTTGATTCAATTAGGAAAAAAGCGTTGATTCCTTCAAGTTAAGTCTGTAATAGTTTCCCTTCTATCTGATTTAATCAGATGAAGGTTAGTTCAGTATCTTGACCTCGTTAGAAAAATCGTTAAGAAAATAAAAATGGTGGAATCATCCCCGTTTTGCGGGCATGGAAAATTTTCCCGGTTTCGGTTTTCGGAATGACCACCAGCTTAGTCTCGTGCCTGGACATTCGAGAGAGGCCCCAAGTGGGAAACCCTGCCCCATGAATGAGGGAGCTGCTTCCGTTGCCAGCTACTACCAATGGGATCCCACAATTGGTATCAGAGCGTTGTTGCGTAACACCAACAGAAACTGCTTAAAATTTTAAAGTAAATCTGGGAAATAATGTTTTCACTTGATATTATGTTGAATGAACTTCAAAAATTGAAAACTCATAAGTTGAATTGGAAATTTATAGATGGATACCCCGAATCTATCTGGCATTCTTGAACTCTCCTACCCCGAATCTATCTGGCATTCTTGAACTCTCCCAGAGTTAGGATATGATAGCCTTTACATTCAAGCACCTCATCAACTCTGCTACGACCCGAGTAAGCAAAGTGAGACTCGCACGTCATTTTGAGAGTCTTTACTTTCTTGATCCTATTGAGCGACGTCGGTATATGTGGTTCTTTGGAGGACGATGTATTAATGTCAATACCAGTCAGCGTCAGAGGCTCAGGCAAAATATTTCCTTAGTCATGATTCTGATAAGGCTAGGGCTTGTTCAGCATGTTCAACTCTTTGATTATTCACCAGGAACTTCAGAATTTCATGCCGAGTTTTTAGGCATCTTAGCCGCTTTATCTCTAGAAGTAGAATTACAGCACCTCTTTCTGTAATGAATCGTGTGTACCATGGTATGTCTCCTTCGCAATTTTGCTTCTTTATGCATACGCGATTGATGCAGTGATTTTGGGAGCCGTGATGCTCTATGTATATATCAAAAACTTTTGGTAATAAACGATGTTTTGCAAAAAAATTCTAAATTGTTTTCATGATTGTGAATATGGTTGATAAAATTATCAGAGTAAATCTTGTTTGATGAAGTATGATGAAATAATTATCTGTTTAAAGAATAAATCGTAAAAATTAAATAATCATAAATCTGTTGTGTCAAAGTTAAGTTGACGAAAATCTCGTTTTGTTAGAATCATGAGGCGCGCAGCCCATGCAAGGCAACCGGATCCTCTAACCGATGAAGAGTTAGATCCCGATGTTCGAAAAGCCCTGCATAAATCCCAACCTGGTCCCTTCTTTAAGGGTGAAGGGGAGTAGTTAGGTGAAGTACTAGAGAAGTGGATTGAGGCTATGGAAGAATACTTTGATGTAACTGGCTACAATGAGAGAAGCAAGATGGCTCTCACCAGGTTAAAGATTGTGGAAACGGCCAGGGTCGCTTGGAGGAATCACTGTGAGACTAACTGTGTCTCGACCGAAATACCCAAACCTGGACCAATCTTAAAGCTTACCTCAGAAAGAGGTTTTGTCCTCCGGGCTTCCTTGAAACTAAAATGAATGAGTTCTTGGAACTAAAGCAGGATAGCCGGATAATTGAAGAGTACTATCAAGCTTTTGCCCTTCTCCTCAAATATTCCCCGCAGTTGGATGAAGAGCAACTCAGATTCATTCGAGGAATGAACGAGCCATTGGACACCTTAGTGAAGAATGCCAAACCTGTCAGCTGTAAGAATGGCAAAGGACTTTGCCAAAGCCTTTGTTGTTAAGGTCCTGCCAAAGCCTGCACCCTCTAACTTTAAAAGATTCCAACAAACCTCGGGAAGTACTTCAAACTTTCCTCCCCCAAAGAGACAGCAAGGCCCAAATAAGAATCAGGATACTGGGAGATTTAGAAGTGAAGGAAGACCCTTCCCACAGAACACTTTCTCAGGAGCCCCACCTCTTTCAAGGATTCAGAGGGACGAGCTCAGAAGTGAGAACCGGTGTTTTGGATGTCAGGGTTTTGGTCACTAGCTGAAAGAATGCCCAACTCCTGCCATGTCAAGGGGACAGGGAAGTCAAGGACCGAGAGTGCAGAGACCAGCCCCTTCCTATCAGTCAAATCAGTCAAATCAGCCATCTCGTCAAAATCAGGGCAATCCCAAGAGAACTCTAGCTCAGCCATCTGTCTCTGTCCAGAGTAGCCTCAGAACTCCTTCCCAAAACTAGGGCAACCAAAGAGAAAGAGTTCTTTATGTCAAACAGTGTGGTAGGATTAATTAGAAAATAAATTGACGTGTGAGTAGGGTGGAAAGTGGGAGGATGGAATGCCCCGACGGCACCATCCTACGGACGGATGGACCCGATTAGTCGAGTAGCTTTCCAACATATTAAGTGAAAGCCCTACGTTAGATAAATAGGTTCTCGGGCAATTCTATTCCTAGAAGACTAGGCCAGCGGCGGCGGCGGCGGGCGGCTGTGCCTTGCATGGATGAGAAAAAAAGCGTTGTCTCTAGGAATCAAGACTAGTAGTTGCCCAAATTATGATCAATTACCCTATGGGTGATTTGATTTTTTGAAGACCATGCTCCCCCTGCGGGATAGAACTAGGTCTTACCTATGAATCCTATCCTTGAATCTCTGCATGGTCAAGATGAGTGGGAAAGTTTCTCCAAGATAAAACTTAGTGGACTATCTTAAGTGTTTCCCCTATTTTTGAAAGGGGGGAACCTTACAAGTGGTATCAGAGCCAATCTTAGTTCCTAGGATTTGTTTTTTCAAAGGTTAACTATCAAGGGATTAAAACAAGTGTTTGTTTATTATACGAGGACGAATCAATCATCTCTATGAGACTGCAGCCAGAGCAGTCACAATAGCAGAAGTAGTGGAAGAGGAAAGAGGACAGATTTATGCAGCAATTGAAAACCAAGGGACAAATCGCCAATTCTCAGTCATCCATACTCTAGCTGAGTATCAGGGTAAGCCTTTTAAGCTTTTGATTGATTCAGGCAGTACTCATTCTTTCATTTCCCTAGGATGCTTGCGTAAGCTAGTCTTAGAACAGAAAGCAGGGAAACTTATGCAAGTTGAATTGGCCCAGTGGGAAGATTCTTTTCACTCACCTTGAGACAGATCGTATTCAATTCAATCTAGATGGGAATTTAACTGACTGTCAGTTCAGAGTTATACCTTTGCGGGATCCTTGGAATGGATTGGCTCCACAAAAATCAAACTGACATTCACTGTCACAATGGAACCATTTCCTTTTGTGACCTTCACAAAAATAAAGTTCAAGGAATCGAAATTTCAGGATCCCCAAGTCTGCAATTAGTAAAGGCTTCTAAGTTACTAAAAGGACTTAGAAAGAAGCAGGTTATTTATGTTGTCAAAATGAATCCAGTAGGACACAAAGTTAAAAGCTAAAGAAGCTGAATGGTAAAGTGATTATGATGATTTATTCCGAGCAGAATTAACAGAGATGCCTCCAATTCAGGAAGTAGATCATGTGATAGAATTGACCCTCGGAGCTCAGCCCTACGCACGTAGAAAATGCGAGTTCCTGAAGCCATCAAACTCAAGGAATAGCTTAGACAGCTATTAGAACAAGGGTTTGTAAGACCCAGTGTTTCGTGCCACTTCTCTTTCAGAAAAAGAAAGATGGAACGCTAAGACTCTGTGTGGACTACAGAGGCCTCAATCAGCTGACAATTAAGAATACGTATCCTATTCCCAAAATTGATGAGCTTCTGGACAGGCTAAGTGGAGCCCAGAACTTCACAAAGATAGATCTTTACAAAGATAGATCTCAAATCACGGTATTATCAGATCAAGATTAATGAGCAAGATATCCCAAAGACAGCCATCAATACTCGGTATGAGCATTATGAATTCACTGTCATGCCGTTTGGATTGACAAATGCCCCAGCTATATTCAATCGCCTAATGCAAGACATTCTCAGAGAATACTTGGATGATTTTGTTCTTGTTTTGTTTGATGATATTCTGATTTACTCAAAGAATGTAGCTGACCACCATGAAGCTCATGTGAGAAAAGTTCTTGAGATTCTAAGGAAGCACCAACTCTTTGTAAAAAAGAGAAAATGCACTTTCTCTGCCGACCATGAATACTTGGGCTTTCTGGTATCTAAAGATAGAATTTCTCTAGATTCCGCAAAAGTCCAGGCACTCATAGATTGGCCTGAACCAAAGATAGTGAAAGAAGTCAAAGGATTCTTGGGATTGACTGGTTGGTATAGAATTTTCATACCAAAGTATGCTCTCATAGCTTCCCCCCTGACTAATCTTCTCAAGAAGAATATTCCATCTCAATGGTCTACCAGGTGCCAGAGTGCTTTTGATAAGTTGAAGACCGCCTTCGTAATAACCAATCCCGTTCTGAAGCTGCCGGATTTTTCTCTACCCTTTGAGGTAGCTCTCGCATCACTGATGCAAGTTGAGCCAATGCCGTCTCCCTCTTTGAGCTCCAAGCTGAAAAATTCAATTTTAAGTGTGAGATCTTGGAATTCTTACCACCACGAGCTCCATAGAGCTTGTCAAGCTCATCCCATTTCTCCTTTGCAGAGTTGGAGGCTGGTCCACATGGTGAATAAGAGCCTCATCAAGATGGAGCATGATGATGGCTTGTGCCCTCTCATCATCTTCGGATATCTTCAGCCTTAGCTCGATCAATAACCTTAGTGCTGGAGATGAATGTCCAAAAACCTTTGGACATCATCTTATAGAACTTGCCAAGTGTGAAAGCCCTCTCTTGAGAACTTCTTAATTTGGTTGTTTTCCTTTGACATTGGGCATTGAAAGGAGATTACAAGAGTGTTAATGGGCTGATTTATGAAGAAGAAAACCAGAAAATTTGTGATGTTTTGGCTTAAGTAGAAAGAGAATGGCTTAAGAGAGTGCAACAACCCTTAATCAAGCTAAGGATGTTGCATAAAAAGAAATTAAGTTGATGAAGCTTATGGTTTAGCACTTAGGGTTTGTGCCCAACAACTAATTCTGATGGAGAAGAGCTTCATTAGTGTCAAAGAACACTCTCTTTGGTGATTAAGATCACCATTAGTATTTAGCAACACTATTAGTGCTTAAGAGTATATTTTTAGTGTCTAATGACACTTGCATTGGTGATTAGATGCACCATTAGTGTTTAAGAACACTCTTAGTGCTTAGAAGCACTTTGCAATGGCTCCCCTTTGTTGGATTAGTTGCATCATTAGTGTTAATTAACACTATTAGTGTTTAAGAACTCTATTATTAAGCTTTGAAGAAGCTTTCATGGCAGAACACAGGAGCAGCCTAGTTTTTTGACTCCCATGCATGATTCAGGCCACCATTAGGGTTGAAATTTGAGATGCTAAGCCCTTATGTCATGGGCTTTAAAAGCCCTAACTTGCCTCAGGCCAATGGTGCCCACACAAGGCGAATCACTATTGACGACATCAGCAGCGTAGAAAAACGGGCGTCGGCCTGCTCAGTGCTCAGCGACGCGGCTTAGAGAGATGAAAACCAGCAATTTCCTGTATGAATATGAGCGCCCGGAGGTATTCTTCAACTTCCTAGTTGAAAGCACGCGAAGATACGGCCTCCACAAGTAGCTGGAGGGCCTCCACTAGCTGGGGGTAGATGAGATGTACTCAAAAAAACACTTTTTTGACCTAGTCTACACCTTGCAAGTTGCCTAGCTCTGATACCATGTTGAAATTCTTGGTGCTTATGCTAGATCAAGATGAGTGGAGGAGAGAGACCCAAAAAATACAAGAACAAATCTTGTTTTTTAAGTTGCTTATGCATACAACTTGGCCTTTGTACACTACATAATGCCTTCTAGCTTCTCCTTTAAATAGGTGAGCTAGTGGACCATAAGTCCATTCACACACACACCCTTCTCCTAACCTTTTACATGACCTTAGTCTTTTAATAAAATGCCCCAACTACATTCAATCGCCTAATGCATGACATTCTCAGAGAATACTTGGATGATTTTGTTCTTGTTTTCTTTGATGATATTCTAATTTACTCAAAGGATGCAGCTGACCATGAAGCTCATGTAAGAAAAGTTCTTGAGATTCTAAGGAAGCACCAACTCTTTGCAAAAAAGAGCAAATGCACTTTCTCTGCCGACCATGTTTAATACTTGGGCTTTCTGGTATCCAAAGATGGAATTTCTCCAGATTTTGCAAAAGTCCAAGCAGTCATAGATTGGCCTGAACCAAAGACAGTGAAAGAAGTCAAAGGATTCTTGGGATTAACTGATTGGTATAGAATTTTTATACCAAAGTATGCTCTCATAGCTTCCCCCCTAACTAATCTTCTCAAGAAGAATATTCCGTTTCAATGGTCTGCCAGGTGCCAGAGTGCTTTTGATGACCTAAAGACTGCCTTGGTAACCAATCCTATTCTGAAGCTGCCGGATTTCTCTCTACCCTTTGAGGTAGTAATTGATGCCAATGGTTTTTCCCTGGGAGGTGCACTCATGTAGGAAGGTCATGCAGTGGCCTATGAATCCCAAAAACTCAAAACGCATGAGAGAAATTATGTTGTCCACGACCTGGAACTACTTTCAGTAGTATATGCCCTGAAGTTGTGGAGACATTACCTACTGGGTCAAAGATTCACTTTGATGACTGATCATCAGAGCTTAAAGTGGATCTTCACTCAGAAGGATCTCAACATGCGCCAAAGAAGGTGGATGCAGACCCTGCAAGAATTTGATTTTGAAATCAAGTACCGCCCAGGCAAACAAAATGTGGTAGTAGATGCCCTCAACAAAAAAGCCTCCTTGCTTGCAAATACTGTAGTGTCAAATCCTTTGATTATTGAAGCAAGAGAGAAGATCATGCAGGATAGATTCTTTGGCCCTATTGCTACCCTACTTATGCAAGAAAGCAAAACTCCACAAGAGTTGAACAAAGTTCAAGGGTACATCCTGAATGATGGAATTATGTATTATAATCACAGGCTATGCATTCCCAATGATGAGGGAACTAAGGGTCAAATTCTGAATGAAGCCCATGTTTCATCAAAACCTACATGTCTGTGAAGAAAAGCTTCTTTTGGCTTGGTCTAAAAAAGAATGTGCTTAATCATGTACGTCAATGTGTGACATGTCAAAAAGTCAAGGCCGAGAGAGTAAATGCCTCAGAAGTTACATCCATTAGACATCCCCGAGATGAAGTGGGAATGTATCAGTATGGATTTTATTACTGGATTACCTTCAGTGCAATCAGGTTACAACTCCATCTTCAGTGGTAGTTGATAGACTAACCAAAGTTGCCCATCTGATTCTAGTAAAAGAAACCTACACCACTGCAGTGGATGTGGCCAGAGTGTTCTTCAAAGAAATCTTCAGATTGCATGGCCTACCTAGGAGAATAGTAAGTGACCGAGATCCCAAGTTCACGTCAAGATTCTAGACTGCATTTTTCGAAGCAGTAGGAACTTTCTTGGATCTCAGCACAGCTTACCACCCCGAGACCGATGGTCAAACTGAAAGGGTGAACCAAGTAATCGAAGATATACTTGGATCATGCTGTGTGTGTGGTAGGGAACCAAAGAAGTGGCTAAGTTATCTGCACCTAGTCGAGTTTGCCTACAATGCTTCTTATCACCAAAGTATTGGGATGAGCCCTTTCAAAGCTCTGTATGGACAAGATTGCTTCACTCCCTGGGGATAGGATACTTATTCTTAGCTGTCAGCAAACTGATTGAGACCAGCGTTCCATCTTTCTTTTTCTGAAAGAGAACTGGCACACCCCAAGGTGAAACACTGGGTCTTACAAATCCTTGTTCTAACAGTTGTCTAAGCTGTTCCTTGAGTTTGATGGCTTTAGGAACTAGCATTTTGTATGTGCGCAGGGCTAGTGGCTGAGCTCTGGGGGTCAATTCTATCACATGATCTACTTCTCGAATTGGAGGCATCTCTATTAATTCTGCTGGGAATAAATCATCATATTCACTTAACCATTTAGGTTCTTTAGCTTTTAACTTTGAGTCTACTGGATTCATTTTGACAACATAAATGAGCTGCTTCTTTCTAAGTCCTTTTAGTAACTTAGAAGCCTTTACTAATTGCAGACTTGGGGATCCTGAAATTCCGATTCCTTGAACTTAATTTTCGTGGAGGTCATGGAAGGAAATGGCTCCATTATGACAGTGAAGGTCAGATAGATTTTTATGGAGCCAATCCATTCCAAGGATCCCGTCGAAAACTCCCAAAGGTATAACTTTGAGTTGACAGTCAGTTAAATTCCCATCTAGATTGAATTGAATATGATTTGTCTCCAGGTGAGTGAAAAAAATCTTCCCACTTGCCAATTCAACTTGCATAGGTTTTCTTGATTTCTGATCTAAGACTAGCTTACGCAAGCATCCAGGGGAAATGAAAGAATGAGTACTGCTTGAATCAATCAAAAGCTTAAAAGGCTTACCTTGATACTTAGCTGGAGTATGAATGACAGAGAATTGACAGTTTGGCCCTTGGTTTTCAATTGCTGCATAAATATGTCCTCTTTCTTCTTCCACTACTTCTGCTATTGTGACTGCTCTGGCTGCTGCAGTCTGAGAGGCGGAACTCTTTCTCTTTGGTTGTCCCAGTTATGGGAAGGAGTTCTGAGGCTACTCTGGACAGAGGCAGCTGGATAGAGGCAGACGGCTGAGCTGGAGTTCTCCTAGGATTTCCCTGATTTAGATGAGATGGACCCTGATTTGACTAATAGTAGGAAGGGGCTGGTCTCAGCACTCTCGGTCCTTGACTTCCCTATCCCCTTGACATGGCAGGAGTCGAGCAGTCTTTCAGCTGGTGACCAAAACCTTGGCATCCAAAACACCGGTTCTCACTTCTGAGCTTATCCCTCTGAATCCTTGAAATAGGTGGGGCTCCTGAGAAAGTGTTCTGGGGGAAGGGTCTTCCTTTACTTCTGAATCTTCCCGCATCCTGATTTTGAATTGGGCCTTGCTGTCTCTTTGGGGGAGGAAAGTTTGAAGTACTTCCCAGGGTTTGGAATCGTTTAAAGTTAGAGGGTGCAAAGGCTTTGGTGGGACCTTAACAACAAAGGCTTTGGCAAAGTCTTTTGCCATTCTTATTGCTTCGTCCATTGAGACAGGTTTGGCATTCTTTACTAAGGTGTCCAATGGCTCATTCATTCCTCGAATGAACCTGGCCATCAGCTCTTCATCCAATTGAGGAGAATATTTGAGGAGAAGGGCAAAAGCTTGATGGTACTCTTCAATTGTCCGGCTATCCTGCTTTAGTTCCAAGAACTCATTCATTTTAGTTTCAAGGAAGCCCGAAGGACAAAACCTCTTTCTGAGGTAAGCTTTAAGTTCGGTCCAGGTGTCTGGGTATTCCGATCGAGACGGTTAGTCTCGCAGTGATTCCTCCAAGCAACCCTAACCGTTTCCACAATCTTTCCTCCAAGCAACCCTAACCGTTTCCACAATCTTTAACTTGGCGAGAGCCATCTTGCTTCTCTCATTGTAGCCAGTTACATCAAAGTATTCCTCCATTGCCTCAATCCACTTTTCCACTACTTCACCTAACTGCTCCCCTTCACCCTTCTTGAAGGGACGAGGTTGGGATCTGTGCAGGGATTTTTGAACATCTAGATCTAACTCTTCGTCATCAGTTAGAGGATCCGGTTGTCTTGCATGGGCTGCGCGCCTCATGAATGTGACAAAACGAGATTTTTATCAACTTAACTTTGACAACAGATTTATGATTATTTAATTTTTGTGATTTATTCTTTAAACAGATAATTATTTCATCATACATCATGAAATAAGATTTACTCTGATAATTCTATTAATCAATTCACAATCATGAAAATAATGTGGAATTTTTTTACAAAACATCGTTTATTATCAAAAGTTTTTGATATATACATAGAGCATCACGGCTCGCAAAATCACTGCCTCAATCGTATATGCATAAAGAAGTGAAACTGCAAAGGAGACATGCCATGGTACACACGATTCATTACAGAAAGAGGTGCTGTAATTCTACTTCTAGGGATAAAGCGGCTAAGAAGCCTAAAAACTTGGCATGAAATTTTGAAGTTCCTATGGGTGAATGATCAAAGAGCCCTAGCCTTATCAGAATCATGGCTAAGGAAATATTTTGCCTGAGCCTCTGACGCTGACTGGTACTGACATTAATACATCGTCCCCCACAAAACCACATATACCGACGTCGCTCAAGAGGATCAGGAAAGTAAAGACTCTCAAAATGACGTGCGAGTCTCGCTCTACTTACTCGGGTCGTAGTAGCAGAGTTGATGAGGTGCTCGAATGCAAAGGCTATCATATCCTGACTCTGGGAGAGTTTAGGAATGCTAGATAGATTCGGGGTATCCATCTATAAATTTCCAATTCAATTTATGAGTTTTCAATTTTTGAAGTTCGTTTAACATAAATTTACCAAGCGAAAACATTATTTCCTAGATTTACTTTAAAATTTTAAGCAATTTTTGATGCTATTACGTAAATTTACAACAACGCTCTGATACCAAGTGTAGGATCCCACTGCCCCCTCCGCGCACCGGATTCCCGATTGCTACTGGCATAGCGGAAGCAACTCCCTCTTGCGTGGGGCAGGGTTTCCCACTCCGGGCCTCACCCTCGAATATCCAGGCATGAGACTAAGTTGGTTGGTCATTTCGAAAATGGAAACCGGGAAAATTTTCCATGCTTAAAAAACGGGGACGATTCCACCATTTTGAATTTCTTAATGAATTTTTCTAACGAGGTCAAGATACTGAACTAACCTTCATCTGATTAAACCAGATAGAAGGAAAACTATTACAGACTTAACTTGAAGGAATCAATGCTTTTTTCTTAATTGAATTAGGCACAATCGTTGATCTATTCATTTGAGAAGTCTTTAGGTTATTATTTAACTATTCGAGCTCTAAACGTATTCCTATTGATCAATTTTATTATTAAAACTCTACTGATTCCAGCCTAACCCCATTCGGCCCATGGGTTAGCCACCACCCAACCCCACTGGAATTGGTAGAACCAGACAAGTACTCACCCACCCATAATTGAATGCCTTTCTTAACTTTTGCTTTAGAATACAGATATGCACACACTCCTCTTTAAACTTTAACTTATAAAACAATCCATTGACAAACAATTATTGGTTATAGATGTCATAACTCAAAATTTCCATTCAATCCTTGTTTCTCACAAAATAGTATCACCTGGACTCTCAGACCAGCAGGTCAGCAACGAGATCCGGTAACAGATTACAATAATTTTCTTATCATCATACATATATATATCTTCCACGACATACGCATGGGTGTCTAAGCACCGCGAGCCCGTGCATCGCCTGGTCAGAACCCTCCAAGATCCTCCTTAGGTGTCCTGGCACTTCACTCAGGGACCGCTTCGTCGGCCTTCGCCCATCATACCGGAAGCACACCATTTTATACCATACCCAGGCTGGTCAAGACCTAGGCAGGTTTTTGCCACGTGAGCCGTTCTTAGAACACTCCCTGCTGCCAGCTGTTAACCAAACTTCCCTTAGAAAATACATATACCAAATGCTCTCTCTAGCATTCTGGCGTAAGACGATCCTTTAAGAAAACAAGGTTTCTATGCAAGTTTTCAGTTTTGATTTTCTTTTGAATACAATGAGTATATCTTAATTCCGTATCCCAAGACTTCTAGATCACAGGTCTGGATTCCCAAGTAGAATTCCTCGAATTCCTAATTCTTGATCCTCAGATCAAAATCAAAGTTCTCAACTTAGTTTTAGATAAGGTGGGTGATTTGAGTGTAGATTACTGAATTGGTCACATCGTCTTTCCTTGAAAAACTGACGAAGGAGTTACGTCTTGGTCATAGTCTGATTCAGGGTTTGAGTCTAGAAAGGTTCTCCTTGGATTATCTTTCTCGAAGGGTAATATCTCAATTACTACTTTGCTGAATTTCATTCATTGAGTATTTTGCTTAACTGAATTCAAAACTAGTCACGAATTCCTATGAGGAATAAATTAATCATTTATCTAAAATTTTGACTTTGATAGTTTTTTTGAATTTTCTCATTACCATCCTAGAGAATATAAAACAGTATAATTTTCCTTCACTGAGTATTTACTTATTCATTTTCCAATATTCATGGGATTTAAACATAGGATTAAAGAGAACTCTTATTTTGATATAAAAAATTCTGTATGCATCTATTTATGCATAAAATCCAACTTCTACGGAAATAATACTTTTATATAAAAGAAAATCCTTTTATGCATCTATTTATGCATAAAAAATCAATTTTGATGAAAGTAACGCTTAAAAAAAATCTTTTATACATCATATATTGATGAAAGTAACACTTTTATAATTAAAAGAAAATTTTTTAATGCATTTATTTATGCATAAAAATCAATATTGATAAAAGTAACACTTTTATGATAAAAAAATTCTTTTATGCATCTATTTATGCATTGAAAAAATATTGATAAAAGTAACACTTTTATAATTAAAAAAAATCTTTTATGCATCTATTTATGCATAAAAATCAATATTGATGAAAGTAACACTTTTATAATAAATAAATAAAAAATTTATTTTATGCATCATTTTATGCATAAAAATCAATATTGATAAAAGTAACACTTTTATAATAAAAAATTTATTTTATGCATCTATTTATGCATAAAAATCAATATTGATGAAAGCAACACTTTATAATAAAAAAATTCTTTTATGCATCATTTTATGCATAAAAATCAATATTGATGAAAGTAACACTTTTATAATAAAAAAAATTCTTTTATGCAAAAAAATCAATATTGATGAAAGTAACACTTTTGCAATTAAAAAAAATCCAATATGCATCTTTCTATGCATAGAATTTAAATCTAATGAAAATCACACTTTTATAATAAAAAATAACCAATATGCATCTTTCTATGTGATAAGAGGTGTATGAGATGTGATAAGATGAGATAAGATGCACATGAGATGAGTTAAATTCTGGGAGCTTTCCTTTGGCTTGATGGTTTGAGGGATCTACTCTTGTTTGCAACAAGAGTGGCCACCAGTTTTTTAGAAGAGGGAAAGGTCAAAAACTAATGAATTATTAAGAAATTCACAGTTTTTGGCTTTGGGGAGGAGTAGAGTAACAGTGCATAAAACACTATTAAGCTTCAACAAAGGGGGAGGCTTATATTTATAGAAAAAAGTGAGCTTCTAACCAAGTAAATTGATTCTAGAATTTTCTAGATCCATTTGGTCAATTTTTGACCATATTTGGGTCAGTTTAGCTTACTTTTTGGAACTAGACTTGAATTAGGAGAGATGAAATATCTCAATATTTGAGAATTTAAAACTCCACCACACATGTGAAATAGGCACCTCCTTCATGAGGGGGAATCCCCACATATCTGAGGTGTCAAAAATTTATTTTTTTAGTATTTCCTTTGGTCCTTAGTCCACTCTTCATCTTATGTGAGTATTTACTCATTTTTGGGGGGATTTTTTTTATTTCTTCTATTTATCTCCTCCACACATTTGGATGAATTTGGTCTGCCTCTCAAAACCTTAATTTAAAAATTTCAGAAAATCTGGACCCCTAGGATAAGGCCTTTTGAACAGATTATAATTGATTTCTAATGCACCTTCTGAAAATCTTTTTGAACTTCTGTTTCGGGAAAATTTATTTTAATAAGAAGAGATATTTTTCCATCCAAAAATATCTAAAATCTGAATAATCTCTCTCTAGGACATTTTCTCTCTCTAAGTCAAAATAGGTAGAAACAAGATCTTTTATATATGTGAAGAGGGATTTGATTACAGGGGAAGATAGTGGACATCTTGAGAGGCTGGGGAGGAATCTTATACAAAAAGTAAGCTAAATTGACCTAAAAATGGTCAAAAATTGACCAGACTGGTTAGAAGCTCACTTTTTTCTATCAATAGAAGTCTCCCCCTTTGTAGAAGCTTAATAGTGTTTTATGCACTATTACTCTACTCCTTGCCAGAGCAAAAAACAGTGAATTTATTGATAATTCATTAGTTTTTGACCTTTCCCTCTTCAAAAGAATTGGTGGCCACTCTTGTTGCAAACAAGAGTAGATCCCTCAAACCATCAAGCCAAAGGAATGTATCAGGTACGCAAGGAGGCAAGAGTTGTCGACTTGAAGAGGCAATTGAATCTTCTTTCTATGGATGAGGGTGACTCCATGGCAGATCATCTCACCAAAGTGAAAGATTTGCAGGAACAGTTGCTCAACATTGATGAGGTTATCCCAGACAAACAGATGGTCACCAACACTCTTCATTCTTTACTGCCTTCCTACTTGGGCTTTCACACGTCTCTCAACCTCTCAATGAGAGGAGGTGGTGATCCCGTCACTTTTGAAGAGCTGGTGGGTTTACTCTTGCAGGAGGAAGAGCAAACAAGAGTAAACTTATCGAGCAACCATGGTGGAGACAAGGCATTTACAGCCAACGATAAGGGTAAAGCAAAGATCTTTAAGCATGGGGGACAACAGTCTAGCAAGGCTGGTCATGGGGACACCCCTCTTCTGGTGGTGAAAAGTTTGACAAAGAGGATGCAAACAACAGTCTAGCAAGGCTGGTCATGGGGACACCCCTCTTCTGGTGGTGAAAAGTTTGACAAAGAGGATGCAAACAAGCCCAAAAAGAAGGGAAAATGTCACTACTACCATAAGCCTAGACACTACATCAGTGAATGTAGGAAGCGGATTGCAAAAGAGAAAAGGAAAGAAGCAGGCAATGCAGTAGCAGACTCTTCTGATGACAAAGCACAGCAATCAGCTAATGTAATATAAGAAGAGTACACTTTTTTGGTCACATGCACTAGTGGCACACCAAGTGCTTGAGACAATGATATGTCTTGCGTTGCATCATCTGACAGACAAAATGTATCATGGTATTTTGATAGTGGTGCTTTGAGCCACATCACTTCATGCAAAGATGTATTTTAGCACTTGGTTTATGCTTCAAATGGCCGCACTGTATCATGTGCAGATCATACCACATATCTAGTAAAGTGAATTGGCAATGTCATACTTATTGCAGCCAATGGTGCCAATATTTGTATGAAAAATGTATTGTATGTTCGAGGGATAAAGAAAAATCTGCTCTCCGTCTCAGCCATAAACGACGAAGGTTTGAAGGTTGAGTTTGAAGATGGGAAGTGTTTGGTAAAAGACCCATCAAAGGCTTGTATAAGCTGGACAGCTATGACAAGCATACTTATGATGCAAATACAGTGGCTGCCCACACTCCTGCTATGCATGATGCAGAGCTATGGCATGCTCGTTTTGGGTATGTAAATTTTCAGAGTTTGATGCTTATGCAGAAGCATCATATGGTTGATAATATGCTGCCTCTTGAGTCTCCACCAAGACATGTATGTGAGGGGTGTATTTTGGGAAAGATGCAACGAAAACCATTCCCCAAAGATGGAGCTGTTAGAGCTGAAAGTAAATTACAGCTCATACATAGTGATGTATGTGGTCCAATGTGGACACCATCCATAGGGGGGCATCTTTACTTCATCACATTCATTGATGAAGACTACTCCAGGTTTGCTTGGGCTTACCCCTTTGAAAGCGAAAGCAGATGTGTCATAATTTCGACCATTTGTAGCAATAGCTAAAAATATGTGTCAATGTAAAGTCCAAACACTCCGCTCAGATAGAGGTGGAGAATACATGTCAAATCCATTCAAGGATTATATGCTTCAAAAGGGCATCAAACACCAATGGACTGTGCCTTATACACACTGCAGCAGAATGGTGTAGCTGAAAGGAAAAATAGATCTCTCATTGGAGATGGCAAGATGCATGGTGAAAGCACAAAAGTTGCCTCACAAATTTTGGATGGAAGCTATAATGTGTGCAACTCATGTGTTGAACAGGGTGTCCACCAATAAAAGCTTTGAAAACCATAACACCATTTGAGGCTTGGTATAGCCGAAAGCCAACAGTGGATTATATGCGTACATTTGGGTGTTTGGCATATGCACATGTGCCAGAAAAACTCCGAACAAAGCTAGATGACAAAGCAATGAAATGCATTTTTGTGGGCTATAGCAATGAGAGCAAAGGATACCGTCTTTATAATCCAACTACACGAAGGATTTTTGTCAGCAGAGATGTGGTATTTGCTGAAAATTCAGAACAGCCCATGTACAGCTTGTATATAAAAGTAATGATACAAGCATACAGGACATGTTTGATGGACTATTACCCATTGCAATAAGGGGGGATTCAGATCAGCTAGCCTCTACACAAGAAGATCCTCATGTAGAACATGTGGAACAAACAGCCATTTAGCCCCCTTCTATGGAAGAAGTGGAAGATCTTGTCAGGGAAGAGCAAACAGCCATAGACACAGCCAAGTCAGTGCCAAGATGGTTATTGAAAACTTTGCAAGAAAGCAAACTTGCATCTCCACTCACAGGTAGAACAAGGGCTAGTTCCAGCCATGCTTTGAATATACATCGTGGGGAGTCTGCATTAGCAATGGGTGGTCTCTTTGATTCAAAAGAGCCTTCTTCTTATAAAGAAGCACATGAGAATGAGCATTGGGTGCAAGTTATGCAAGCTGCAATCTCTTCTATCATGAAGAACAATACTTGGGATCTTGTGGAATTGCCTACTAAAGGCAAGCATGTCATTGGAACAAAGTGGGTGTATAAAATTTAAAGAGAGTCTGATGGTACTATTGATAGGTACAAAGCAAGACTTGTGGCTAAAGGCTACTCCCAAAAAAAGGGAATAGATTATGATACTTTTGCTCCTACTTCGAGAATGACCACAATAAGATCAGTGATTGCATTGGCTGCACATAAAGGATGGAAAGTGCATCAATTGGACATCAAAACTGCATTCTTAAATGGGGATTTATAGGAGGAAGTATATGTAAATCAGCCCATTGGTTTTGTAGTTCTTGGTGAGGAACATAAAGTATGCAGGTTACACAAAGCATTGTATGGGTTAAAGCAAGCTCCAAGAGCTTGGTATGATAGGATACATGCTCATATAACTAGCCAAGGTTAAGTGAATAGTCTAGCTAAAAGCACATTGTATGTGAAGAAAACCGATGCCGATATTCTCATAGTCATCTTGTATGTAGATGACATGCTCATTACAGGTACTAGCAAAGCACAAATTTCAGATTTCAAAGCTGATTTGAAAGCTGAATTTGATATGTCAGATTTGGGGCCTTTACACTACTATCTCGGCATACAATTTATGCATACAGATGATGGCATTGTTATGCAGCAAACTAAGTACATAAAAAGTTTGCTAAAAAGGTTTCACATGGATGAATGTAAGCCCATTTCTACTCCAGTAGAACCAGGTGTACTGCTTATTATGCATGATATTGGAGAGCCTTTTGAGGCCGGCATTTACAGCCAGGCAGTGGGATGTCTCATTTACTTGTGTAACACGAGGCCAGACATATCTTTTGGGGTGTCTTTGTTGAGCAAATTCATGCACAGCCCAGGCACAAAGCATTGGCCAAGCAGTCAGACGCATTTTTTGTTATCTTAAGATCTTGGTTTGTTCTATCCCAGGGGGGCAGCTTACTGCTTTATGCATACAGTGATTCAGATTGGGCTGGTGATTATGATACCGGGCAATCCACCAGTGGGAATTATTTTTTCTTGGCAGTTCATGCATATCTTGGTTGAGTAAAAAGCAACCCACTATTGCCACATCTACTTGTGAGGCTGAGTATAGGGCAATCTTCACAGCTCTACAATAGATTGTGTATGGTTGAGGAGACTATTGGTGGGTTGATCTTCGTGAGTGTCAGCAGACACCCACCACCATTCTCACTGATAGCCAGAGTGCTATGGTCGTGGCACAAAATCCAGTATTTCATGCACGTACCAAGCACATTGAGATTCATTATCACTATGTCAGAGAGAGGCTACATGCAGGGGAGATCAGTTTATCTTACTACCCTGCACAGGAGGATAATGTTGCAGATCTATTCACAAAGGCTTTACCTCGAGAAAATTTTGAAGCTTTTCGCAAAGCTTTGGGCTTACTCTCATACTACAGAGAGTGATCTGCTACCTTGTACAAGTTCACACTTCCACTATAGGGGGGATTTGTAGGCATATGCTCACTTATGGTAGTGCTACACTTCCACTATAGGGGGGATTTGTAGGATATCAAGTGTGAAAGGACACTCTACATATAATATTTTGTACTTCTATATTATATGGATGTGGCACACATGCAAGGGTTGACTTGCGTTTTGTGGCTACCACACTTTTGGCTCTCTCTCTCTCTCCCTCTCATTTTCTGTGTGTGAGCTTCTCTATCCTCCACCTAACCCTAATGTGCAAGTTTGTGTGTGTGAGTGTGTGAGTCCAACACCAACATCCTTTGAGGCTTTTTGCATCTTCTCAAATTTTAAAGGAGAATGCACTGGCAAACCCTGGCATTTGCCTTTATGTCTTTTTAGCTTCTTCTCCTTACCTTTTATCTGAGCCTCATCTCATGGAGGAGGAGAGTCAGGATCTACATGCGTAATTGCTTTGTTCAATATAATCTCAATACATCTCTCTCTTATCCACCAAATATAAGATTCAGGGTATTTATTGCACTGCCAAAAAAATGGAGTAAGAAAAATAATGTACAAATACATTAAGAGCAATGCAAAGGATTCTCTGGGGTTCTTACATTGACTTGTTGTTTTAACAACTTAAAATCTATTGTCCTCTGCAAGCATTTGCAATCACCCTCCATCCATAACTTAAAATCTATTGTCCTCTGCAAGCATTTGCAATCACCCTCCATCCATAACTAGTATCGTTATACTGAATTGGAACCTGAATTAATAGTATAATTAGAAGAAAGCTATCTTCAAACAAAGAAACATCCAAACTAAACTCTCAATACCTCTTGCTGAAGATACTTGAATAGCTTCTCTGGATCTGCAAGGTCTTCATAATTCTTCTCTAAATATGCTAATACAATTTTGCAAGCACTGCAATAAAGAGCATATCAAATACCGCTTCCTGTGCTTCTCTTGCTTGCAGCTCAGCCCTTAGCATGAACCAGGCTCTGATACCATGAAAAGATGTAGGGGAGAAGAGAGCTTGAGCTCTTGCAAGCATACACACACTCACAAAACCCTAAAAGAGAACACACAAGGTGAGAGGCTGAAAATCTTCTTCTTCTTCACTCAACACTCAACACACCATATACAAAGATAAGAGTGTACACATATGAAAAGGTACTCAACCAAATACATACTAGGGTTCTCTATAGTGTGAACCCAACTAAATGAGCTGGTGCTATAACTATGCCAGTGGTGTAAGTCTAGAATGGCTGTCACACAGCCTGTCATCCCACTGGCCGCATATCACCCATGATCTCACCAATCATGCCAGTGGTGTAAGTCTGGGGCCTATCCCCCAGCAGGTCAGTGTCCATCGCCTCACTAGATGAGCTCGATATCTCAACAAGCAGCACCAATGTCAATGGGATCATTGATTAAAGAGGGTTGTAAGTCATCAATCAAGGCATCAGTGGCCACATCAAGGGATGCAGTACTGGTTTGAGCGAGGATTTCTTGAATAGAGCGAGACCACCGTGGACGAGTGGGGGTCCCACTAGAAAGGGATGCAGTACTGGTTTGAGCGAGGATTTCTTGAATAGAGCGAGACCACCGTGGACGAGTGGGGGTCCCACTAGAAAAGGATGGAGAGGAAGAAGAAGAGGGTCGCTATGCAGATGGAGAGCCATAGGATATGCGGGTAAGAGGAGGGCTAAACCTGCAAGAAACTCGAAGAGGGGCTGTCCCAGCAGGAAAGCACAGATCATCGACATCGTAGAGCAGGATAGCTACAGCTCTAGGCGTATAGAGGCTGACCGACGATGTCGCAAGGGAGGGCGGCCAGACTATGGATGAGGTTGTGGTGTTGATACATGAGGAGCGGGTGCTCCAGGTAGAGGTGGAGCAGGCAGCACGGGAACTTGAGGAGGAGGTGGATCAGCTAGAACATACTGTTGATCATGTAGGGTTGAAGTGGAAGATGAGGGTGAGTTGGTTCTCGAAGATAAGAGCAAGCTCATTAAAGTACACGCTGCGAGACTGAAGGAGAAACGCTAGACTGTATAGGCGATAAGCTTTAAAAATCTCTCACCATAGCCTACAAAGATAAGGCGTCGTGCACGAGGCTCAAGCTTGTTACGTAGCGGAGATGGCACAAAGGGATAAGCAAGGCAGCCAAAGATGTAAAGATGGGACATATCAGGAATTTCACCAAACCATAATGAGTGTAGCGAGTAAGGAGTTGCATCTGGAGCGGTTGTGCCATGTAGGTGATTTTGCAAGTAACATGAGGTTGTTGCAACGCCCTCTTCCTAAAAAGAATTGGAGAGGCCCGCAACTTGTAGCATAGCACGGGCAGAGTTGAGGAGTGTACAATTTTTTCTTTCAGCCACATCGTTTTGTTGTGGTGTGTAGGGAACGATGAGTTGGTGATCACGAATACTATGATCACGACAGAAGGATTGAAAAGCATTGGAAACATACTTGCCACCATTGTGTTTGTAACAAAATTGTGATAGTTGATGAAAAGAGATAATATGGTAGTTGATGAAAAGAGATACTTACATTTTGCATTGACCATGGATACCAGCTAAGGAGTTCATGAAAGTAACCTCTCTATCCAAAACATCAATGCGTATAAGACTCCAATGGTGATTGTAAATAAAGTAATAGTAAGAAAATATCTACTCACATGAGTTATGAATTTAAAACTATGAAAAAATACTACTTTAAAACTATTAAAAAATACTACCTTTCATTATATGGGATGAATATATAATAGTTTCTCAGGCTGTCATATGCACTAAAAAACACTTCAATATTTGATCGTGTCTTTGAAAAGATATCACTTGATATTAGAGGATCAACCACAAATATGCTACTTGAAACCTCTATGGGCATTGTAGAAATGTATGCCCTGTAAAATCAAAGACAGTATTAAGTATGCCAAAAGGAGAGAAAAGGACAAAACTGTGGCTAAAGAATGATGCTTACCTCATGCAACAAAATAATACAGAGTCAGATATTTCAATATCTGTCTTCTCTAACATCACTTTGTCCTCAGGTGAAATGCTCAGGTAATATTCATTCTGAGGGTTGGAGGAGACATTGATAATCATTTGACCAAATACCTTGCCCATTATATCATAATTTATAGCACCAAGTCTCTTAACCTCCTCCTTAAAAAAATTATCCTCCCTCTCAAGAAGCATCTCTTTTTGGTCAAGTGCTTTTCTTGTTTCATACTCATGTGTAACATCTTCAATAGTAGGCCCTTTAGCTTTGCGGGACCTCTTGGGAGGAATTGTCAGGATATCAAAGGCCCTAGTATCTGTGGTGGGAAGTGGCTTGAGAACTTTATCAAATCTATACCTAAGCCTGCTCTCCCAACTGAGAAATCCTTGTTCATTAAAGTGACCCTGTGTGCATGTGCAGTAGCAATATAGGCATCATTCATGAAATCTATAAGAAAGTCTTCTCAGCTACTTCTTGCAAAGCACCACAATGCAAAAGCTTGCCACTTTTTGTATGGGGTATTACCTTTGGTCAAGAGACTAATCCTGTCACATATTTGCTTTACTACACGAATGAAGGTAACCCTTGGGATAAGATGATGAGTGTCATCTTAGGCCTTCTTGATCTCTGAAAAACACCTCTTCATATAATACCATCTTGACCTTCTTTTCTTCTTAGGACTAGGTGCAGTAGCAACTTGTGCTATCTTTGGATCTTCAGTATATACTTTCCTTGCAATTTTCTTTGTCCTTGAAAGAGATTGCAAACTGAGAAATATTTGAGAAACCCTGCAAAACAATAGTCAAAATCCTTTCTAAATTAATAGAAGAACCTCAAACAAGAAGAAATAAAGAAAGGATGTACATGGCCAGTGGTTTCAAAAAGGCAAACAAAAGGATGTCCCAAACAGAAGCAAGAAAAAATTATCCATACACTTATATGCTAAGCACACACACCAAAGACAAACAAGGAGGTTGGATAAGGTATTTCTAATAAAAGACATGCACAACAATCCGTAACGGCGTGATAGGTGGTAAAGCCCCTTGAAGATGCAGGCAATTCGTGCCGTTACACGGAACGACAAAACACAATACTCTCACTCTCTCGTAGAGCAATAGCACCAAACTTGGATAGGCTAGGGGGGCCACTTACAACATCACGCTCTTTTGATCTCCAACCTCATAGAAACTCAATGAAGCACTAATGGCTTCTTTGAATGTCTTCCACATATTTTCAATGGATGATCAATGAATAAAGTACTTCCAATAAAAGACATGCAGAACATTCCGTAACGGCGCGAGTAGGTGGTAATTCCCTTGAAGAAGCAGGCGATTCATTCTGTTAAGGACGGCTAAAAACAATACTCTCTCTCTCTCTGGTAGCACTAGCATCAGACTTGGATTGGAGAGGGGGGCCACTTACAACATCAGGCTCTTATGGGATCTATCTGGGTATATAGTCTTATTTCTATGACAAACTCAAGGGGCCCATATTTCAAGCATAAATTCACCCCTACAACCTTGTCCGCAACGGCACGATAGGGGCAAAACCGCATGCTACTTTAGATCCCTTCGCACCGTTACGGAAGCAAGAAGATCACACTAGATTACTTGAAGGCACGTGGAGACTTCACTTGGGAATGATGTGGTCGCACGCAAGGACCGAGCTCTCTCGAAGTCGAAAATGAATAATGTGGTCCCACATTTCTATATATACCTCACTGACCGTTGGACATGTGGCACATTGCCATTCATTGTCTCCAATGGCTAGTGACACATGGCATGTTCTTACTGGATCTTTCATCAATGGTACATTCCATGTGGCCTTTCGTGATTCGTTGTTATACAAGGTATGTAAATGTTGTATATAAATTTTGTCGCTCATTTCATTTTTCCAATGTATTTGTAATGGCGTGAAGGCTTGGTTTATAGAAATTGAAGGTCTCCGTTTATCGCCCCGTTCCGGAATGGCATCTTCCCCCAACTCATGCCTCACCAAGGTCACCATCTCTAGTGCATGGTTCAAAGTCTTCATCTCAAAGGTCTACCTCACCAAGGTCACCATCTCTAGTGCGTGGCTCAAAGTCTTCATCTCAAAGGTCTACCTCACCAAAAACACCTATTGGTTTGCAGTCTTCACTCACAAGTATCTCCATCCAGGTCCAAAGTTTCCAAAAAGAGAGGGCTTTCCAAATCTCCATCCAGGTCCAAAGTTTCCAAAAATAGAGGGCTTTCCAAATCTCCTACAACAGTTACAAAATCATCTAAGAAAGTGAAGGAAACAAGCCAACCCTCTCCAACAAAGCCTACTGAGTCCTCAATACTTTCCCTTAGTGCAATAGATAAAAGTCTAGTGTATCCAAAGCACTGGAAGGCTTACAAAGTCACCAAAGGTAGGTCCTATAGCATCAAAAAAGTTTAAGTCATCACCCAATAGTAGAGGTGTCTCCTACAGAGAGAATGTTGGATTTTCTTATTGAAAGTGGAATTGAGACCTCTTTCTTTCCAGTTGCTAAGGATATTTTCAATCCAAAAATTGATGTTTCAGTGATTATTAGTCATGCCATGCAATTTATCAAAGAGGACTTTGATGAATTTGAGGAACTTGCAAGGCCTTCTATCTTGATTGATAATAAGGAGTATGTCCATGTCCCTGGGAATCTCCTCTGTCCAGAGACAAACATTTACAAAGAGGTGTAGTATGTACAAACTTCAAAGTTTTTTAGTGGAAAATGCAGAATGCTCCTCTCATTTAAAAGGCTACAGGAGAACAGTCAAAGCTGTTGCATTCATAGTTTTCTCCATTGTCAAATATCCTCTTAGAGGTGAAGAGGAGGAACTTGAGGAGATTGAAGGCTCTTCAAATTTTGATTTCTCAGAGATTTAGAGGCAAATGATATAGAGGAGGAACTTGAACCTGAGGAGGAGGAGAGGCTTGCCAAGGATAATGAAATCACAAAATTAAAGGCACATACAATTGTTCAGTCACCCAAGGAAGGTGTAGATCCATTTCATAAATATATTGTTCCTTCACTGCCAAGTTTTCCTATTAAGGATAAGGAGTATTTACTCCTTATACTACTATTCAAAAGTTTTTTAACTTGAGGGAGGACTTGCCATCATTGCAGAGGGTTGTGAAGCTGCTGAAGAGCTCATTGATATTGAGAATGAGCATAATGATGAATTTGCTGCTTTAGATGTGTCTACTTCAGATGACAAGTTCATCGACTCAACTCATGCTTTATCATTATGTATTAAGAAAGCATAGGAGTTACAACCATTGATCTCCAAAGATGAATTTAATCAGCTTCAAGCTTCACTTGGTAGGGAACATAGTGATTATGTCCAACTTAAAGACATCAAAGAAACCTCAATCTCACTCTGGACGTCAAATATACTTGAACAAGATGAAAATCAAAAGGTAAATGAATATGAATTTGAATCCATACATTATATTGTTTTAACTTACAATAATTTTATAGTATTCCTCTTGTTTTTACAGTTGGAGCTAGCAGATGAAGACAGCTTCTTAGGGAGAGGTAAAGGCTCAAGGCAAGGAGGCTCTAGCAAGAAAGATACTACACTTGGACACTATTTGTCCAAAATGGATGAGAATATTTTACATGTGTTACATAGCCAGCTCTCTGAGGATGCGGATTTGCTTATACTTTGTATTAAAGCTCTCTGCACATTGTATGGCTTCTCAACTATACAAGCCAATGCTAACAAAATCATGTTTTTTGAGAAGACAGCCGCTACTGGAATTTTTGGTTATGGCCTTGGGTTTTTCGTCTCTAGAGCAGAGTATTTTTTGACATACTTTGCGTATGCTCTAGCTACAAATAAAACCGATAAACACACTAGGTGGCTACAATAGAAGGAAACTTCTACGCCCCAGGGGAGCACTGACAAAGTGAAAACTTTGGAATAGACTTTTTGTACATACTCCGGATTACAATAGATAACCTTTTGTACAAAGTTATGAATACAATAGTTCTCTTTTTTGACAGTGTTGTGTCTGAAATGTCATTTTTCTGCATTCTTTGTAGTTGTCTTTTGAAAAACCAATTGAATAACTCTGCAAGAGCATTGCTTCTTGTAGCCCCTCCACCATGTCTTGTGCTCCGAAAGAATGATGTGCATGCCTGGTAATGTGACTTTTCCATTCCTTGGTTATTTTATGTTGCTAGGGGTCCATGCTCCTCAACAAAATATGGCCCATGTACATGGAGGATGTGCTGCATAACAAAAGTAAATAAATTAGCATATGTCAATTCCACTAAGTGTATCATGAATACAAAGGAGTCTTACCAAGTAGTATGTGATATCTTTTTCTCCCCATTCTTCTTTGATTATTTGAATGAGATTTGTAATAGAACTTTTATACTCTTGCGCATATGTAGCTGATGTCTTCTGTTGTCTAAGAACATTTAAAAAGATGTCAAGATGCTTCCAAACCTCCATTCTAAGATTTGCTAGCCGCGGTGTACTAGCAACATTTGTCGTGATCTCACACAATTCTTTCCAACAATCCCACGTAACATTCACTAAAAATCTTCTAGCTTTTGCACCTCCCATGGAGACATCTGCCAAGACATCTCGTGTTTTTCCTGAAACTGCCAATTCGATCTTTCCTTAAATGAACCTGACTCGCATGAAAGCTCATTTTTGATAACAATGCTTCACATTTATCAATACATTGATCTGCCAACGATGTTGGTTTAATAGAATATGCATAATCAAGATGCAATCTCAGAAGCTTTCAAGTCTAGTTCCAAAAAGTAAGCTAAACTGACCCAAAAATGGTCAAAAATTGACCAAACTGATCTGGAAAATTCTAGAATCAGTTTGCTTCGTTAGAAGCTCACTTTTTCCTATACATAGAAGCCTCCACCTTTGTTGAAGCTTAATAGTGTTTTATGCAGAGCTAAAAACTGTGAATTTCTTAATAATTCATTAGTTTTTGACCTTTCTCTCTTCTAAAGAACTGGTGGCCACTCTTGTTGCAAACAAGAGTAGATCCCTCAAACCATCAAGACAAAGGAAAGCTCCCAGAATTTCATGTAAGTTAGAAATCCTACTTTTTCTTATTCTTTTAATGGTTTTCTAATTTTTTGTTATCTTTAAAATGTTAATATGATGCTATGCCTTGTTGGAAAGGCTTCCCCCTCTCTCATTCTTAAATTCAGCCCTTCTTTATCCTAGTTAAGTAATCAAATTGTTTAAATTAAACTATTCATATTGTTTCTCTTTTAAAAGTAGAATTTGATTAGTTTAGAATGCTTTAAACAAATTGGGGATATTTTTTAAGTAAATTAAGAATAGGAAAAATTGAAAAATGGTCAGCCATACAAAGGAGGTTATGGCAAAAGTTTCTTAAATTTTGTGAAATAAGTATCACCTTTTATTATTCAAAAAGAGTAATCCCCATCGTTTGTGTATTCTAAAAGTGGTATTTTCATTCTATGCATAGTAGAAATATTTTTATTACAAAAGTGTTATTTTTATTAGATTTAAATTCTATGCATAGAAAGATGCATATTGGTTATTTTTTATTATAAAAGAGTGATTTTCATTAGATTTAAATTCTATGCATAGAAAGATGCATATTGGTTATTTTTTTATTATAAAAGAGTGATTTTCATTAGATTTAAATTCTATGCTTAGAAAGATGCATATTGGATTTTTTATTATTATATAAAAGTGTTACTTTCATCATTATTGATTTTTATGCATAAAAGAGTTTTTTTTATTATAAAATTCTTATCTCTGCATGCAAAGTGCATATGTGAACATTCTTAAGAGAGATAGGAAGAATGGGATCCCAAATGTCTTCTTTATTCTTGAACTTACTCAGATCTATAGAGTCTCTCATTGGGACTCTCCTTGTTGGTCACAAACTGCTCCACTCTTTTGATCCCATACCTTCCATACAATGAATGCAAGGATATTTTGCATTAGCCCCGTTGCATATTCCAAGCATACATTTGATAGTCTACAAGTCAACACCCAAATGCCATTCCACTTTGAAATTGCCAACTCCATCAACTATGAACATATCTCCAGTACTTTGGGATTGAATGATATTAGAGATACCTATATGGGAGAACAACCATTTGAGGGTTTGATGATTTTTAGTCGGTATCTGAGCTACACAAACCCACCAAAGCTCCATCTCTGATTGGATTTTATGTTCAGGTTCCTCTCCTCTACCATTGTTGTACGCAATTGCCCTGTTCATGATAGATATGCTCACTCTTTCCATCTTTTGTCCTTTTTGGATCTGTGCCTCATCCAAGTTCAACACGAACTTTAGCACACCACCACATTCCTCTACAGTAATTTTATACATATGCACCATTGCAATTTGTACTTTTCTAAGATCCACCCATATATTGTTGAATGCATTATAGACAAATGTACTCTTTTTCTTCTGCTTCTCTCATAAGGCATTATCCCTTCAATATGTATGTACTCTCCAAAAATACTTGAAATTTTCTGATTCATAGCAGTCCTAGCAGTAGAAACTGAAAGGGATCTTGGCAAACCAAAAGCCCTTATTCTCTTGTATCTAAGATTTTGGAACCATAATCCAGAAAGAGCTTGGTAACCTTTGCGACTAATACCCACAATGTCACAAGTCTCTACTATTTCATCTAGTTTCACAATGGTCCTTAAGTCTTTTACCAACTCTTTGAGAGTAACATCTCAACATTATTTCCCAGATTTACTTTAAAATTTTTAGGCAATTTTTGCTGCTGTTACGTAAATTTAAAACAGCGCTCTGATACCAACTGTGAGATCCCACTGCCCCTTTTGCGCACCGAATTCTCGGATGGTAGCAGCGGAAGTAACTTCCTCTTACGCAAGGCAGGGTTTCTCACTCGGGGCCTCGTGCCTCTCGAATGTCCGACACACGAGACTAAGCTGGTGGTCATTCCTAAAACCGAAATCGGGAAAATTTTCCACGCCCGAAAAATGGGGACGATTCCACTATTTATATTTTCTTAACAAACTTTTCTAACGAGGTCAAGATACTGAACTAACCTTTATCTGAATAACCCAGATAGAAGGGAAACTATTACATACTTAACTTGAAGGGATCAACGCTTTTTTTCTAATTGAATCACGCACAGCCGTTGATCTATTCATTTGAGAAGTCTTCAGGCTTTTAATTAACTACTTAAGTTCTAAGCGTAATTCTATTAATCAATTTTATTATTAAAACTCTACTGATTCCAGCCTAACCCCATCCGGCCCATGGGTTAGCCACCGCCCAACCACTGGAATAGTAGAACCAGGCAAGTACTCACCAACCCATAATTGAAAGCCTTTCTTAACTTTTGCTTTAGAATATAGATACTCACACACTCCTCTTTAAACTTTGATTTATAAAACAATCCATTGACAAACAATTACTAGGTACAGATGTCACAACTCAAAATTTCCATTCAATCCTTGTTTCTTACAAAACAGTATCACTCTGGACTCTCCGTGAGACCAGCAGGTCAGCAACAACGAGATCCACAGTAACAGATTACAATAAGTTTCTCGCCATCATACATATATATCTTCCAGGACATATGCATGGGTGTCCTCGGCACCACGAGCCCGTGCATCACCTGGACCTCTTTGTCGGCCCTCGCCCATCGTATCGGAAGCAAACCATTTTACACCATACCCAGGCTAGTCAAGACTTGGGCAGGTTTTTGCCACGTGAGCCGTCCTTTGAACACTCCCCGCCAGCTGCTGTTGCAACCGAACTTCCCTTAGAAAAACACATATACCAAATGCTCCCTCCAGCATTCTAGCATAAGACAGTCCTTTAAGAAAATAGGATTTTTATGCAAATTTTCAGTTTTGATTTTCTTTTGAATATAATGAGTATATCTTAATTTCGTATCCCAAGACTTCTAGATCACAGGTCTGGATTCCCAAGCACAATTCCTTGAATTCTGAATTCTTGATCCAAAAACCAAAGGTCTCAACTTAGTTTCAGATTCGGTGGGTGATTTGAGTGTAGATTACTGAACTGGTCACATCACATTTCTTGAAACTGACGAAGGAGTTACGTCTTGGTCATAGTCTGATTCAGGGTTTGAGTCTGGAAAGGTTCTCCCTGATCTATCTTTCTCGAAGGTAATATTTCAATTACTACTCTATTGAATTCAAAACTAGACACGCATTCCTATCTTTCTCGAAGGTAATATTTCAATTACTACTCTATTGAATTCAAAACTAGACACGAATTCCTATGAGGAATAAATTAGTCATTTATCTAAAATTTCGACTTCGTAGTTTTTTTGAATTTTCTCATTACCATCCTAGAGAATATGAAACGGTATAATTTTCCTTCACTGAGTATTTACTTATTCATTTTTTCAATATTCATGGGATTTAAACATAGGATGAAAGTGAACTATCATTTTGATATAAAAAAATTCTGTATGCATCTATTTATGCATAAAATCAAACTTCTATAGAAATAACACTTTTATATAAAAGAAAAGTCGTTTTATGCATCTAATTATGCATAAAAATCAATATTAGTGAGAGTAACACTTTTACAATAAAAATTTTCTTTTATGCATAAAAATCCATTTTGATGAAAGTAACACTGTTATACTAAAAAAATATTCTTTTATGCATCTATTTCTGCATAAAAATCCATTTTGATGAAAGTAACACTTTTATAATAAAAAATATTCTTTTATGCATCTATTTATGCATCAAATCCAACTTTTTAAGAAATAACACTTTTATATAAAAAAATCTTTTTATGCATCTATTTATGCATAAAAATCAATATTAGTGAAAGTAACACTTTTACAATAAACATTTTCTTTTATGTATTATTTTATGCATAAAAATCCATTTTGATGAAAGTAACACTTTTATAATAAAAAAATATTCTTTTATGCATCTATTTATGCATAAAAATCCATTTTGATGAAAGTAACACTTTTATAATAAAAAATATTCTTTTATGTATATATTTATGCATAAAAATCCATTTTGATGAAAGTAACACTTTTATAATAAAAAATATTCTTTTATGCATAAAAATTAATTTTGATGAAAGTAACACTTTTTTAATAAAAATATTCTTTTATGCATCTATGTATGCATAAAAATCCATTTTAATGAAAGTAACACTTTTATAATTTAAAAAATATTCTTTTATGCATCTATTTATGCATAAAAATCCATTTTGATGAAGTAACACTTTTGTAATTAAAAAAATAACCAATATGCATCTTTCTATGCATAGAATTTAAATCTAATGAAAATCACTCTTTTAGAATAAAAAAATAATCAATATGCATCTTTCTATGCATAGAGTTTAAATCTAATGAAAATCACTCTTTTATTTAAAAAAATAATCAATATGCATCTTTCTATGCATAGAATCTATGTCTAATGAAAATCACTCTTTTATAATAATAAAAATAACCAATATGCATCTTTCTATGCATAGAATTTATATCGAATGAAAATCACTCTTTTATTTAATAAAAAAAATAACCAATATGCATCTTTCTATGTATAGAAGTTATATCTAATGAAAATAACTCTTTTATAATAATAAAAATAACCAATATGCATCTTTCTATGCATAGAATTTATATCACTCCTAACCAAGCAAACTGATTCTAGAATTTTCCAGATCAGTTTGATCAATTTTTGACCATTTTAGGTCAGTTTAGCTTACTTTTTGGAACTAGACTTGAATTAGGAGAGAGGATAGATGAATTGTCTCAATTTTTGATAATTTAAAACTCCACCACACATGTGAAATAGGCGCCTCCTTCATGAGGGGGGAATTCCCATTGTGAGGTGTCAAAAATCTATTTTTCTTAGTATTTCCTTTGGTCCTTAGTACACTCTTCATCTTATGTGAGTATTTACTCATTTTTGGGGGGATTTTCTTTATTACTTCTATTTATCTTCTCCACGCATTTGGATGAATCTGATTGGCCCCTCAAAACCTTAATTTTAAATTTTTAGAAAATCTCGACCCCTAGGATAAGGCCTCTTGAACAGATTATACTTGATTTCTAATGCACCTTCTGAAAATCTTTTTGAACTTCTGTTTTGGGGGAGCGTATTTTAATTAGAAGAGATATTTTTTCATCCAAAAATATTCAAAATCTGAATAACCTCTCTCTAGAATATTTTCTCTCTCTAGGCCAAAACAGGTAGAAACAAGATCTTTTATATTTCTGAAGAGGGATTTGATTACAGGGGAAGATGCTGGACATCTTGAGAGGATAGGGAGGAATCTTACATTCTCTCCCACTTGAAAAACGCGAGATGTCCTCATCTCGCAAAATTGGGGGTAATCTCGCAACAATTCGGCTTCTTTCTCTCCCCAGGTGGCATCTTCAAAAGGATAGAACTTCCATTTGACCAATAATTCTCTCAGAATTCTATTCCTTAGAATCTTTCCTCGAACATCAAGGATTTCTTCAGGTTGGAGTTCCATCTGCGCTTGGGTTGAAGAAGTTAAGATTTCATCAATTAAGCACATGATTCGGGCTTGGTACATACTTTTTAAGAAGGCTAACATGAAATACATTATGGACTTTGAGATGAGGAGGCAGAAGAAGCTCGTAGGCCAAGTCACCTACTTTCTTTGTAATCAGACATGACCCACAATATCTGGGGGATAACTTCTTGTACTTCCCAAGAGATAGAGAACTTCTTTTGGTGCGTACTCGAATGAAGATATCTGCTTCTTCGAATTCTCTATCTGTCCTCTTCTTATCTGCATACTACTTCTGTCTATCCTGGGTAACTTTTATATCTTTGCAAATTCACTGCATGTGACTACTGTTCCATGTCGTCAAGCATCTGTCTGGACATCTCGACCCTAATCAATGGGTCAGACCAAGTTAATGGAGTTAAGCAATCTTGTCCATACAGAGCTTTGAAAGGGCTCATCCCAATACTTCGGTGATAAGAAGCATTGTAGGCGAACTCGACTAGGTGCAGATAGCTTAGCCACTTCTTGGGTTCAGTGCCATAGCATGACCGAAGTATATCTTCGATTACTTGGTTTACCCTTTCTATTTGACCATTGGTCTCAGGGTGGTAAGCTGTGCTGAGATCCAAGAAAGTTCCTACTGCTTCAAAAAATGCAGTCCAAAATCTTGACGATCACTTACTATTCTTCTGGGTAGGCCATGTAATCTAAAGATTTCCTTGAGGAACACTCTGGCCACATCCACTGCAGTGTAGGTTTCTTTTACTGGAATCAGATGGGCAACTTTGGTTAGTCTATCAACTATCACGAAGATGGAGTTGTAACCTGATTGCACTGAAGGTAATCCAGTAATAAAAGCCATACTGATGGATTCCCACTTCATCTGGGGGATGTCTAATGGATGTAACTTCCCAAGCATTTTTACTCTCTCGGCCATGACTTTCTGACAGGTCAGACATTGACTTACATGATTAAGCACATCCTTTTTTAGACCAGGCCAAAAGAAGCTTTTCTTCACAGACATGTAGGTTACCTGGATGTCCTGCAACAATAAGGCTGTCATGGGCTTCATTCAGAATTTGACCCTTAGTTCCCTCATCATTGGGAATGCATAGCCTACAATTATAATACATAATTCCATCATCCAGGGCTGTACCCTTGAACTCAGTTCAACTCCTGTGGAGTTTTGCTTTCCTGCATAAGTAGGGTAGCAATAGGGCCAAAGAATCTATCCTACATGATCTTCTCTCTTGCTTCAATAATCAAAGGATTTGACACTACAGTAATTGCAAGCAAGGAGGCTTTTCTGCTGAGGGCATCTGCTACCACATTTTCTTTGCCTGGGCGGTACTTGATTTCAAAATCAATTTCTTGCAGGGTCTGCATCCACCTTCTTTGGCACATGTTGAGATCCTTCTGAGTGAAGATCCACTTTAAGCTCTGATGATCTGCCACCATCAAAGAGAATCTTTGACCCAGTAGTAGGTAATGTCTCCATAACTTCAGGGCATATACTACTGAAAGTAGTTCCAGGTCGTGGACAGCATAATTCCTCTCATGCGTTCTTAGTTTTCGGGATTCATAGGCCACTGCATGACCTTCCTGCATGAGTGCACCTCCCAGATAATTTTACTAACCATATTCACAATCATGAAAACAATTTGGAATTTTTTTGCAAAACATCATTTATTATCAAAAGTTTTCGATATATACATAGAGCATCACGGCTCTCCAAAATCACTGTCTCAATTGTATATGCATAAAGAAGCAAAATTGCAAAGGAGACATGCCATGGTACACACGATATATTACAGAAAGAGATGTTGTAATTCTATCTCTCAGGATAAAGTGGCTAAGAAGCCTAAAAAGTCTGCATGAAGTTCTGAAGTTCCTAGGCAAATGATCAAAGAGTTGTACATGCTGAACAAGTCCTAGCCTTATCAAAATCATGGCTAAGGAAATATTTTGCCTGAGCCTCTGAAGCTGACTGGTACTGACATAATACATCGTCCTCCATAGAACCACATATACCGACGTCGCTCAAGAGGATCAAGAAAGTAAAGACTCTCAAAATGATGCGCGAGTCTCACTCTGCTCACTCGGGTCATAGCAGAGTTGATGAGGTGCTCAAATGCAAAGGTTATCATATCCTAACTCTGGGACAGTTCAGGAATGCCAGATAGATTCGAGGTATCCATCTATAAATTCCAATTCAATTTATGAGCTTTCAATTTTTGAAGTTCAACATAATATTAACAAGTGAAAACATTATTTCTCAGATTTACTTTAAAATTTTTAAGCAATTTTTGCTGCTGTTACGTAAATTTACAACAGCGTTCTGATACCAACTGTGAGATTCCACTGTCCCTTCTGTGCACTGGATGGTAGCAACGGAAGTAACTTCCTCTTGCGCGGGGCAGGGTTTCTCACTCGGGGCCTCGCCCTTAAATGTCCGGCACGAGACTAAGCTGGTGGTGGTCATTTCGAAAACCAAAATCGGGAAAATTTCCTACACACAAAAAATGGGGACGATTCCACCATTTATATTTTCTTAACAAACTTTTCTAACGAGGTCAAGATACTGAACTATCCTTTATTTGAATAAACCAGATAGAAGGGAAACTATTACAGACTTAACTTGAAGGGATCAACGCTTTTTTCCTAATTGAATCAGGCACAACCGTTGATCTATTCATTTGAGAAGTCTTCAGGCTTTTAATTAACTACTCAAGTTTTAAGTGTAATCCTATTAATGAATTTTATTATTAAAACTCTACTAATTCCAGCCTAACCCCATCCGGCCCATGGGTTAGCCACCGCCCAACCACTAGAATAGTAGAACTAGACAAGTACTCACCCACCCCCAACTACTAGAATAGTAGAACTAGACAAGTACTCACTCACCCATAATTGAAAGCCTTTCTTAACTTTTGCTTTAGAATACAGATACTCACACACTCCTCTTTAAACTTTAATTTATAAAACAATCCATTGACAACAATTACTAGGTACGGATGTCACAACTCAAAATTTCCATTCAATCCTTGTTTCTCACAAAACAGTATCACTCTAGATTCTCTGTGAGACCAGTAGGTCAGCGACAAGATCCACAATAACAGATTTTAATAAGTTTCTTGCCATCATACATATATATCTTCCACGACATACGCATGGGTGTCCTCGGCACCGCGAGCCCATGCATCACCTGGTCAAAACCCTCCAGGATTCTCCTTAGGTGTCCTGGGTACTTCACTCAGGGACCGCTTTGTTGACCCTCGACCATCGTACGGAAAGCACACCATTTTACACCATACCCAGGCTGGTCAAGACAACCTGGGCAGGTTTTTGCCACGTGAGCCATCCTTTGAGCACTCCCCCTGCCAGCTATTGCAACCGAAGTTTCGTTAGAAAAACACATATACCAAATGCTCCCTCCAACATTTTGCACCTCCAACATTCTGGCATAAGACAGTCCTTTAAGAAAACACGGTTTCTATGCAAGTTTTCAGTTTTGATTTTCTTTTGAATACAATGAGTATATCTTACTTCCGTATCCCAAGACTTCTAGATCACAGGTCTCGATTCCCAAGAAGAATTCCTCAAATTCTGAATTTTGAATTCTTGATCCTTAGATCAAAATCAAAGGTCTCAACTTAGTTTCAGATTCGGTGGGTGATTTGAGTGTAGATTACTGAACTAGTCACATCGTCATTTCTTGAAACTGACGAAGGAGTTACATCTTGGTCATAATCTGATTCAGGGTTTGAGTCTGGAAAGGTTCTCCCCCTGATCTATCTTTCTCGAAGGTAATATTTCAATTACTACTTTACTGAATTCAAAACTAGACACGAATTCCTATGAGGAATAAATAAGTCATTTATCTAAAATTTCAACTCCGATAGTTTTTCTGAATTTTTCCATTACCATCCTAGAGAATATGAAATGGTATAATTTTCCTTCACTGAGTATTTACTTATTCATTTTTCCAATATTCATGGGATTTAAACATAGGATGAAAGTGAACTCTTATTTTGATATAAAAAAATTATGTATGCATCTATTTATGCATAAAAATCCATTTTGATGAAAGTAACACTTTTATAATAAAAAATATTTATTTATGCATCAAATCCAAATTCTAAAGAAATAACACTTTTATATAAAAGAAAAATCTTTTTATGCATCTATTCATGCATAAAAATCAATATTAGTGAAAGTAACACTTTTACAATAAATATTTTCTTTTATGCATCATTTTATGCATAAAAATCCATTTTGATGAAATTAACACTTTTATAATAAAAAAATATTCTTTTATGCATCTATTTATGCATAAAATTCCATTTTGATGAAAGTAACACTTTTATAGTAAAAAATATTCTTTTATGCATCTATTTATGCATAAAAATCCATTTTGATGAAAGTAACACTTTTATAATAAAAAATATTCTTTTATGCATCTATTTATGCATAAAAATCAATATTGATGAAAGTAACACTTTTATAATAAAAATATTTTTTATGCATCTATTTATGCATAAAAATCCATTTTGATGAAAGTAACACTTTTTTAATAAAAATATTCTTTTATGCATCTATTTATGCATAAGAATCCATTTTGATGAAAGTAACACTTTTATAATTAAAAAAATATTCTTTTATGCATCTATTTATGCATAAAAATCCATTTTGATGAAAGTAACACTTTTGTAATTAAAAAAATAACCAATATGCATCTTTCTATGCATAGAATTTAAATCTAATGAAAATCACTCTTTTAGAATAAAAAAATAATCAATATGCATCTTTCTATGCATAGAGTTTAAATCTAATGAAAATCACTCTTTTATTAAAAAAAATAATCAATATGCATCTTTCTATGTATAGAATTTATGTCTAATGAAAATCACTCTTTTATAATAATAAAAATAACCAATATGCATCTTTCTATGCATAGAATTTATATCGAATGAAAATCACTCTTTTATAAATAACCAATATGCATCTTTCTATGCATAGAATTTATATCTAATGAAAATCACTCTTTTATAATAATAAAAAATAACCAATATACATCTTTCTATGCATAGAATTTATATCTAAAAGAAATAACACTTTTAGAATACACAAATGGTGGGGATTACTCTTTTTGAATGATAAAAGATAAAACTTATTTCACCAAATTTTAGAAATATTTACCATAACCTCCTTTGCATGGCTGACCATTTTTTAATTTTTCCTATCTTAAAATTGCTTAAAAATTATCCCCAAATGGTTTTAAGCACTCTAAACGAATCAAATTTCACTTTTAATAAGAAAGAAATAATATGAAAAGTTTAATTCCAACTGCTAGATCACTTAACTAGGATAAAGAAGGGCTGATTTTAAGAATGAGAGAGGAGGAAAGCCTTTCCAACAAGGCATAGCATCGATTTATCATTTCAAACAAAACAAAAATTAGAAAACCATTAAAAGAGTAAAGAAAAATATAAGATTTCTAACTTGCATGAATTCTGGGAGCTTTCCTTTGGCTTGATGGTTTGAGGGATCTACTCTTATTTTTGCAACAAGAGTGGCCACCAAATCTTTAGAAGAGAGAATGGTCAAAAATTAGTGAATTATTAAAATTTTAATAAGAAGAGATATTTTTCCATCCAAAAATATTCAAAATCTGAATAACCTCTCTCTAGAATATTTTCTCTCTCTAGGCCAAAACAGGTAGAAACAAGATCTTTTATATTTCTGAAGAGGGATTTGATTACAGGGGAAGATGCTGGACATCTTGAGAGGCTGGGGAGGAATGTTACAGTTTATGAAAGATGTAGTAATCTACTAAATGTTTGTTCACAAATGGCAATGGTCAAGAAAAATGTCATTTATCTATTCATTCATGGTTCAAAAATTACAACAGTTAGAGGTAAACAACTCATAGAAGATATAGAGCATTCAGCTCTTCTTCCAATTGTAGTACCATTGACCTTGAATTTATAACTAGGGGTGGTGTTGTCAAGAAACTCCAAGGTTTCTCTAACGTCTTTTAACGTCCACTGAGAGAGGTAACATTAACCCCCTTTCTTTTAGCATGTGGAATAACTTGCAACTCAAGCCTAAATGATATGCAATCTATATCAGAATCCAAAGGTTCCCAGATACCCAACTTAAGTTTGTATCTCCTATAATCATAACCCATAGTAAGAGATTGTCGAGAGATATTGTAAGACAAAGCCAAGGATTGAGGGCATGTATTGCACATCATGTAGTCACCCTTATGGTCATACTCTCTAGATTTCCAAAACAGTCCTATAATGTTGTCCAAATGCTCTGCTGGGAAGTTTCTACTTAGCCATGATGCCTTTGTCCTCCGTAACTCTGCGTCTTTGAGAAGCAAGCTACAAAGACATGTAGAGGCACGAACCATGTAAACTGCATTCTCCTCGAGATCCTTCTCGGAGTCATGGCCTTTTGAATATCCTCGGATATTTTATGTTTGAAGCTCTGCACCGTCGCTTCATCTGGACTGTCCCAATTCAAAGAAGAAAGGCTTGACACTGCAAAATCCTCAATTTTCCCATACATACCTGGTTTTGGGGGGATCAACGTATGTGCATAGTATACAAAAAGATTACCCTTACTAAAAAAAAGCTGCATTGTGCTTTCACCATACATGATTCTGCAAATTATTTGTGAATGGCTTGGAAAGTACCACTGAAGCTCTCCACAAGCTGCCACTCAAAACTTGTTAAGTGAAAGATATCTGAAGAAATCTGAAGTTAAAACTTGTATTAAAAGGAAAAACATATTTGCAAAATTGAACTACAACTTACAATGTGCTTGCATAGGAATATGTTGAGTTGGAGTTAAGTACATATCCCTTGCCATATAAACATGTTGGACCTGAGCAAACCAGCCTTCAAATGTAACCTTGAAAGCAGCAATGCATCCCTTCCAATGGTATTTTGTATCCTCTCTTTTTGTTTTTTTCACCTTGTGAGATCCCTTGCATGAGGGCAACATAGTAACCCAGTCGCTTACTAGTGAAACTCTTGGGTTCCCAAGTTCTATCATCCCTTTTGTTGTGTTGTACGACACAAGAGTTTATTGAACGAGAAGGACGTCTTGTGGATTCCATATAGAATGGAAGCAAGAGAATGAGACAATGGAACTCAGTGAGGTCGAAAAAGAGGCAGATCTAGAAGATGCAATGAAGCTCAGTGAGGTCAAAAAAGAGATGAGAGAGAGCTAGAAGATGAGAGCTTCTAGACGTTAAGAAGAAGAATGAAACTAGTATGGGCACCAAAAGGAATATTGGAGGTAGTCTGTCCAACCTTCAAAAATTTTGGCATTAACTACATGCCATCTTTTTTCAAATCTTTTGACAGCTTTTGTCAGTATAACGGATCCTAGGGACCCACTACAATCCGTCTGAATTTGGAGATTTTGCCTAAATTAGAGGAAAAAAACTCCAAATGGACTCTACTACCTCCAAAGTACAGGAGACAAGAATACCATATTCTTGTGCACATGGCACACTCTCTTTGGCTCTTTTCTTAATCATGAGATTAGTAAAGGGCCCTTTTTTAGGCGTTTTTGGCCCTACTGTGTTTGGCTTTTGGAACTACTTTGGTGAGGAACTAGCTCCCAAACAAAGTGGTACTTGAAGCCGTTGTAACTAGATGCCTTCTTTTGCAGCAAGGGCAGCTGTAATATACTCTGCTTCGGTGGATGATATAGCTACAGTAGATTGTTTGTGTAATTGCCATGATATTGCCCCTCTTGCAACAAGCACAAACACGAAGCCAGAAGTGGAGTGGCAGGTATCTAGATTGCCACCCCAATCGAAATCCGACCAGCCAATGAGGCATGGTGCGGCATCATCAGTTGAAGCATTATATGTAATACCATAATCAGTTGAAGCATTATATATAATACCATAATCAGATGTGTAATTAAGATAACTAAGCATCTGTTTATTAGATTGCCAATGCACTTTATCGAGATTATGCATAAATCTGGAATGAACAACAGCAGCAAGGCACACATCGGTGGTGCGAGAACAAGTGACTAGGTACCTAACACTACCAAGAGAAGGACAACAGGGTGGAGGGACACATATCTAAGGTGAGACGTTGAGAGACAATCATGGAAGGGTTATAGTTAAGCATACCATATCGAGCAAGAAGTTCTCGTGTGTACTTCTTCTACGCGAAATGGAGATAGTGCCTCTAATTGAATCTTGGGTAATTTTCATGCCTAAGCAATAATGAAGAGGGCCACCATCTATCATGGGGAAAGCTTGAGATATTTTAGCTTTAGCTTCAATAATGAGCTGGAGTGAGCTAGATAGGGGAACAACATCATCGACATAAAGGCCGATGATTACAAAACGGACTGATGATGTAATGCGAGTGTAAATGTTAGGTTCACTATATGAAGGCGAGTGTAACCAACTTGAAGCATGAAATGGTGAAAGTGATAGTACCATCAACGAGGGGCTTGTTTAAGGCCATATAACGAGGGATAAAGATGACAAACATGAGTAGGATTGTTAGTGTCAAGGAAATGTGGTGGCTGCTGCATGCAAATTCTTCATCAAGTTCACCACCATGAAGAAAAGCCGTCTAGACATCCATTTGATGAAAGGCGATAATGAGCAGCAAGTGCCACCAGGACTCGAAAGAAACCATGCTAAGAATAGGAGAGTGGGTCTTCACTAGCAACTTGAGAGAACCCACCCACAAGCAACAAGACGAGCTTTATAGCGAGAAATGGAGCCATCAGGAGCATATTTGCGCTTATGAACCCATTTGTAACTGAGAATGCGGCGATTTGAAGGTGGAGGAACAAGCGTCCACGTCTGGTTGGACACTAAAGAAGAAAATTGAGATTGCATGGCCTCCTGCCATTTAGGGGCTTCCGGGCTAGAGAGAGCAGCACCAACCTTAATGGGATCATCGATTGAAGAGGGTTGTAAGTCATCTCATCAGTGGCCACATCAAGGGATGCAGTATTGGTTTGAGCGAGGATTTCTTGAATTGAGCGAGACCGCCATGGACGAGTGGGAGTCCCACTAGAAAAGGATGGAGAGGAAGAAGAAGAGGGTCGTTGTGCAGATGGAGAGCCATAGGAGAGGAGGGCTAAACCCGCGAGAAACTCGAAGAGGGGCTGTTCCAGCAGGAAAGCGGATCTCCGGCATCGTAGAACGGGATAGCTGCAGATCTAGGCGTACAGAGGCTGACCGATGATGTCGCAAGGGAGGGCGGCCAGACTGTGGATGAGGTTGTGGTGTTGATACATGAGGAGCGGGTGCTCCAGGTAGAGGTGGAGCAGGCAACACCCACAGGAGCTTGAGGAGGAGGTGGATCAGCTAGTTAATGATGTGGTTTATAAGATCAGGGAAAACATCTAGAACATACTATTGATCATGTAGGGTTGAAGAGGAAGATGAGGGTCAGTTGGTTTGGAGATAAGAGCAAGCTCATTAAAGTACACGCTGCGGACTGAAGGAGAAATGCTAGACTGTATAGGCGATAGGCTTTAAAAATCGCTCACCATAGCCTATAAAGATAAGGCGTTGTGCACGAGGCTCAAGCTTGTTACATAGCGGAGATGGCACGAAGGGATAAGCAGGGCAGCCAAAGATGCAGAAATGGGACATATCAGGAATTTCACCAAACCATAACGAGTGTAGCAAGTGAGGAGTTGCATCTGGAGTGGTTGTGCCATGCAGGTGATTTTGCAAGTAACATGAGATTGCAATGCCCTCTTCCCAAAAAGGATTGGAGAGGCCCACAACTTGTAGCATAGCACAGGCGGAGTTGAGGAGTGTACGATTTTTTCTTTCAACCACACCGTTTTGTTGTGGTGTGTAGGGAATAGTGAGTTGGTGATCATGAATACCATGATCATGACAGAAGGATTGAAAAGCATTGGAAACATACTCTCCACCATTGTTAGTGCGAATAGTCTTGATGTGTGTGTCGAGCTGATTGCATTTGTATGCAATAAAATGATCCAGATATTCAGATTTGTTCTTTAGAAAAGATACAATGGCGTATTTTGTGAAATCATCAATAAGAGTTAAGAACTAGTAGGAGCCTGTGAGGGAAACATGAGGCATGGGACCACAAAGGTTCGAGTGAATTAGTTGAAGGGGATAGACAGAACGAGATGTAGAATGCGGAAAAGGTTGGTCTGGCTGATTTACCATACAAGTAGCCCTCGCAAATTTCAATAGGAGTGGGGCAAAAGTGCAAGCCTGTGGCTAAGTTACGCCATTGCATGGTAGTGATGACACGGATATGGGGGTGACCAAGCCGATAGTGCCAACGAAGTGTCTCTAATTCCGATGTGGTTTGAGAAACACTAGATAAAGCTTGAGAAGGGACCATGGTGACTCTCCGAGAGGATAAAGACGATCTTGTTGTTTGCAAGTGAGATGGATGATATCACCATTAGTCAAGGGCACTCTAATAATGCAATGATCATTGTAAAATTCAATGGAACTTCCATTTGCAATAGCAGCACTCACATATAGGAGATTTTTCATGAGACCGAGGACATAGTAGACTTGTTTAATTTGAGTTTAATTTGAGTAAAACGCCCATCAGCAGGTAATTGGATAGTGATCTTGCCATGTCCCAAAGCTTGATAATGTGAGTCATCCCCAAGAAAGACATTGAAGTGTGTGGCTAATTCTTAAAAATCTGATAGCCATGACTTCTGATGGGTCATGTGGTGAGTTGCACCAATGTCAAAATACCAAATGTCTGATTGGTGAGTGTTGGCTATCCTTGCAGCTAGGTGGTGCCCTCCATGGAGGTGGTGAGCTGTATAGATAGCAGGGGGTAGCTTCTTCTTCACAAACAATGGAGGGGGCAATCGTGAGCAGCAAACACTGTCAGTACGGCAACATAGAGTGGCTACTAAGAGTAGCTACTATGGAATCGACAGAAGGAGACAACGGTCAAATTATATTGAGTATGCGATTGACGACACCCGAAGTTTGGAAGCTATTGATGTGTAGCGAAAACCTGTAACAAAGAAAGCAGAAAGATGAAGACCATGGAATCAACCTGTACATCTTGCCTAACCCTAACCCCAACCCTAACATGCTCACCTGTTCCATGTGGCCCTGTGGGAAGTACCAAACCCTCTCTCCGGAAACCGGCACATGCTTGTCATAGCTCCTCCGCATGGCCCCCTGTAACATCATCACAGAACAAAAAGCTTTAAAAGGCCGCCATGCATCTTAGCTCTTCTCCCCCTTTCCTTGTGAACCTCTCGCCTACTCCTGCTACCACCATCATGGTTCTTCCCACGCTGTGAGTAAAGAGGAGTCCCTGCTCTTGCTGCCTTCAACACACCCTTTTGAGTGTTGTGGAACCCTAGTGGGGCAGTGGTCTCTACAGAAGGGAAGAACCTTGGCTTTGGGGTGTTTGTTGTTCCATCATGATCAAGCTACCCAACTCACAGAGAGGATTTAACCTCCCCTCCTTGCCGATAGAGATGTCCACAAGGAGTTCCCACATGAAATGGCGCGAATGTATTCTAACCTTAAACAAGACTAGTATTGCACCCGCGCGTTGCTGCGGTCGACCAAGGTTCCAGAAAAGAACTATTCCCTCTCTACAACCATCTCTCTCTCTCTCTCTCTCTCTCTCTCACACACACACACACACACACACACACACATGCCCTCTCCCTCTCTCTGTCACGTACACACACTCTCAAATGTTGAAACTTTCTCTTTCTCTCTCTCTCACACGCACACACATATACACACCTACTCTCTCTCTCTCTCTCTCTCTCTCTCTCACACACACACACACACACACACACACACAAATACACACACACACACACACCACATGCACACACTCTCTCTCTCTTCTTACACTCTCCCACACATAGAAGCGCTCTCTCTCTCTCTCTCTCTCTCTCTCTCTCTCTCTCTTTCAATCTCTCTCTCTCTCTCTCTCTCTCTCTCTCTCTCTCTCACGCACACATACACATATGTAAATATATAGTATATACAATATTATGTTTTAGATACATAAACCTATACATAGACACATATACTTATACATATATACATGTATTTAAAAATATAAATACAAACATCGACATAATTTAATTAATTTTGATTAAATTTTAATACGCGGAGATGGGTGATAAGTTGTGGTCACTTTTAAATATATAGATAGATATATCATACACACATCTAAACACACACACACACATAAACATATATATATATACATATATATATATATACATACATATATATATATATACATACATATATATATATATATACATACATATATATATACATACATATATATATATATACATACATATATATATATATATATATATGTATATATATATATATACATACATATATATATATGTATACATATATATATATATATACATATGTATGTATGTATATATAAATGTAAATAAAAACACACACACACACACACACACATGTATACACACATATACATATATGTTTTCTATTTAATTTATATTTTATTAAAAGATACTTTTTATTCTCTATCTCTCACTCTCTTTCTCTCACTTTTCACCTTCCCTCATTACATCTCTCTCTCTCTCTCTCTCCAGGTCTGCCCCATCTCACTCTCTCTCTCTCTCGCACATTCTACACATAGATGCAGATGTACGCACATGCATGCATATACTCTCTCTCTCTCTCTCTCGCACACACACACACACACACACACACACACACACATGTACACACTGCACATACACTAATCTAAACGCACACTCTCTCCTCCCACACAAACTATCTCCTACGTAAAAATTATCTGTCGTCTCTCTCTCTCTCTCTCTCTCTCTCACACACACACACACATGTACACACCGCACATACACTAATGAAAACACACACTATCTCCTCCCACACAAACTGTCTCCTACATAGAAATTCTCAGTCCCTCTCTCTCTCTCTCTCTCTCTCTCTCATGCACACACACACACACATACACACACTCTCTCTCTCTCTTTACGCACACTCTCTCACATAGAAACTCTCTCTCTCTCTCTCTCTCACACACACACACACACACACACACACACTTAAATAGATTTACACACATATATATAATTTTAATTAATTAAATTTTAGATTAAATTTTAATGGTAGGGATGAGTGGTGAGGTGTGCACACAAACTATCTCCTACATAGAAATTCTCAGCCTCTCTCTCTCTCTCTCTCTCTCTCTCATGCACACACACACACACACACACTCTCTCTCTCTCTCTCTCTTCACGCACACTCTCTCTCTCTCTCTCTCTCACACACACACACACACACACACACACACTTAAATAGATTTACACACATATATATAATTTTATTTAATTAAATTTTAGATTAAATTTTAATGGTAGGGATGAGTGGTGAGGTGTGCTCACTCTCAAATAAATGCATCTTACATGTAATCTCTCTCTCTCTCTCTCTCTCTCTCTTTCACACACACACACACACACACACACACATGCACATGCACACTATTTATATATACATGCTTACATACCTATAGATACACATACAAACATAATATATATAAGTGTGTGTATCTGTAGAGGTATGTAAGCATGTATACAAAGATTTCATTGAAAGATGTGAGATGAGATCTTCTTAGATTCAAATTCACACATATATATATATAATTTTAATTAATTAAATTTTAGATTAAATTTTAATGGTAGGGATGAGTGGTGAGGTGTGCACACAAACTATCTCCTACATAGAAATTCTCAGCCTCTCTCTCTCTCTCTCTCTCTCTCTCACACACATACACACACACACACACACACACACTCTCTCTCTCTCTCTCTCTCTCTCTCTCTCTCTCTCTCTCTTCACGCACACTCTCTCACATAGAAACTCTCTCTCTCTCTCTCTCTCTCTCTCTCTCTCTCACACACACACACACACACTTAAATAGATTTACACACATATATTTTAGATTAAATTTTAATGGTAGGGATGAGTGGTGAGGTGTGCTCACTCTCAAATAAATGCATCTTACATGTAATCTCTCTCTCTCTCTCTTTTTCACACACACACACACACACACACACATGCACATGCACACTATTTTTATATATATGCTTACATACCTATAGATACACATACATACATAATATATATAAGTGTGTGTATCTGTAGGTATGTAAGCATGTATACAAAGATTTCATTGAAAGATGTGAGATGAGATCTTCCTAGATTCAAATTCAAAATTGCATTGGAAGATGTGAGATTTGGCTCCTCCTCACGCTTGAAGGAGGAGTGGTTATTTTGAAATAGTCCCACCTCCTTTGCCCACGTGGAGGGAGGTGGGGTTGTGGTTAATCCTATACTAGTATTGGACCCGCGCGTTGCTGCGGTAGAGTTCCAGAAAAAATAGGCTCAGTTTCTCCAATTTAGGTCATGTTTTAAGTAAACACAATACATTATTTCAAGTGACTTCATATATACATATCTCAAAATAACATCCATGTCTCGTAGATTTATAGCGAAAACAAAAATATCATAGTAATGTAGCATACAAAGATGCAAAAAAGGACCAATCTTACATATTCTCAAAATGCACCACAAAATATGTATTCTCAGTCACAGTAATGTCAGAATCAACAAATTGAATTCTTCTCTTATGAGAAGGATCATTCATTTGTCTCCTCGCAATACGCTCTCTATTGTAAAGCGGTGATCCATCCCGCACATGCTCTACTATCGTCGATGAATGCAAAGGACCTACACAAACAAAACAACGATAAATCAAATCTCAAAAGGACCTGCACATAACGACACATAAAATCTCAAAAAAATCTTATAATAGAAAAACATAATCAAAATTACCTCGTACAACAATAGAACATCGAGTGGATGGTACATGAGGAGCTCTAGTATAAAACCCATAACGAATACCAATGGTCATGATGGATGTAAGAAACAACCAGTCATCGGGTATTGAATACTCCTCAAATGATGCAAAGCATCTATTCATCTCTCTCCAAAACAAATAGACACCCCACCATAAACGTATCAATGTCATGCAATATCCTAAAATCAAAGCATAACAAATAGGTTATACAATTATTTATATATAGGTTCAAAAAATATTTATACAATGCCTAACAATTACACTTATACTTACCCATCCCTATAAGCATCAATCATAATCCCTGCTACGTAGTAATAGGAGCTGACCATAACGGTGGCTCTATACAGATAGACATCAGTATAGAATGTCATGTTCCATACTTTGTAATCAAGAAAAGTTATGCAAATATAGAGAATAACTCATCTACTATCCTCGACAAAGGCATGTCCAATGTAAAGGTAATCTTAGACATGTCTGTCAAAACATAAACAACAAAAATAGGTACTTTTACCATGGACAAATATGTATGAAAAAAAATCACAACAGAATTAATCAAATTATAGAACTTAAATAAGAAACCTGACTTGTCACTCTGAAGTCATCAAGATCTCCTTATAAACAATATTGTTTGTTGTAGGTGTATAAGTTTGAAGATCATCAAATGAACACTCCACATTAGCGTTATCCTCAAGTAACACCTTCACAGCATGAGGAGACCGTGCTCGTGACAACGCGACATACAATTGCCCATGAGTAAACACTGGAGTCACCAAATACAACCCTAAGACATTTAGGGTTTGGCCTTGTGATTTGTTTATTGACATGCCAAATGCCAGCCGCACGAGAAACTGTCTCCGCCTCATGGTGAAGGGTAGTTGGGCCTCGCTGCATATAAAGGTAATGCATGGAAGAAATACTCTTTCACCAACTTTAGTACCAGTGATGATTTTAGTCTCCAAGACTTTAGAGTGAAAGGTCTTACATATCATCCGTGTACCATTACAAAGTCCACGTCTTGGATCCAAGTTACGAAGCAAAATAACAGGAGCTTCTAACTTTAAAACCAAGCAGTGAGGTGGATATCCGTCCCAAAGGTCGATTGTGTTCAAAAATTATGTGGAATATAGGAATGAATTTTCATCATTTTCAAGAATTGAATCTGCATTGAAATATTGCTTAGGCTCACTAGGCATTGCATCCAAAGCTGTCTTATTCACAATATCCACTTGACTGTTTATCGGAGCAAGAATAGCACGCTCACTAAAGTATGAAGCATATGTCGTAGTGATAGCCAATTCAGAGTATACCCAATGTACCAAGTCTTTAAGAGTCGATCTTTGCAAGACCATATTACTTGGTAGTGTCACCATCGTATTATTATCGCTTCAATCCACTCCATTCCCAATATTCATGACCCACTGTTTAAACTCATTGCATCCATTAGTATTGCTTGATTGAATACGCATATTTCCAGTTAACTTTAGAACTTTGATAGAGTTCCATAGAAAGGAACGACACAATGCTGCATTAACAATATCCTCACGTCTTCCCTTCATAATAACAGGCAAGATTTGTCTAAAATCTCCCCCCATTAATACAACCTTTCCACCAAATGGCTTATTTGAGAATAATACATTTTGTAAGCTCCTATCCAATGCTTCAAAAGCATAATGATGAATCATTGGAGCCTCATCTCAAATAATGAGCTTACAAACTCTCAAAACCTCAGCAAGTTGTCCATGTACAGGGATTTTGCAAGTTGAAGAATTGTTTAGCTTCAGAGGTATCTTGAATCTAGAATGTGCAGTACGTCCATTCGCCAAGAGTAGAGAAGCAATACCTGACGATGCAGTGGCCAAAGCAACATCCACGTACTCGCGCAAGCAAGCAATTATACAAATAGGTCTTGCCCGATCTCCCCGGACCATCTAGGAAAAAAATGTCACCTGCATCTGTCGCAATTGCATGCATTACAGCATCGAAAGCAACACACTGGCTATCTGTTAATGTTGACTCCATAGCACTTGACATTGTTCGACAGTATCAAAAGATCTCTCTTCCAAAAGCAATCTATTTTCACCCAAGACTTCCAAATCAGTTCTGTTTAGTTCAGGCATTCCTTCAAAATCTGCCAATGTCCGTCTCTGAGCACGAAGAATTTCTTCTAAATGTAGTACTGCATGAGTTTCAGCTAATTGTTCAATACCAATAAACTGACCCCTGCTTCTCGATAACTGGTATAGAAAATCTTCTATCATTTCTTCTCGAAATCTCTTCCACAATAATCCTGGACAGGAATGCATGCATATACTCTCTCTCTCTCTCACACACACACACACACACACACACACACACACACGCACACACACACACACACATGTACACACTGCACATACACTAATATAAACGCACACACACACACGTACACACACACATGTACACACTACACATACACTAATATAAACGCACACTCTCTCCTCCCACACAAACTATCTCCTACGTAGAAATTATCTGCCTCTCTCACTCTCTCTCTCTCTCTCTCTCACACACACACACACACACATGTACACACCGCACATACACTAATGAAAACACACACTATCTCCTCCCACACAAACTATCTCCTACATAGAAATTCTCAGCCTCTCTCTCTGTCTCTCTCTCATGCACACACACACACACTCTCACTCTCTCTCTCTCTCTCTCTCTCTCTCTCTCTCTCTCACACACACACACACACACATGTACACACCGCACATACACTAATGAAAACACACACTATCTCCTCCCACACAAACTATCTCCTACATAGAAATTCTCAGCCTCTCTCTCTCTCTCTGTCTCTCTCTCATGCACACACACACACACTCTCTCTCTCTTCACACACACTCTCAAATGTCGGAACTCTCTCTCTCTCTCTCTGTCACACACACACATGCACATGTACTAATGCAAACACACACTCTTTCCCCTACACACTCTCACACACACACACATGCACATGTACTAATGCAAACACACACTCTTTCCCCTACACACTCTCACACATAGACTTCCATGTCTCTGTCTCTCTGTGTTTCTCTCTCTCTCTCTCCCTTCCACTCACACACACACACACATGCTATCTCTCTTCTCACACACACTCCCACATATAGAAACTCTCTCTCTCTCTCTCTCTCTCACACACACACACAAACACACACACACAGATACATTCATGCACACACACAAACACACTTCTTTCTCATGCACACGTGCACACACACACACACACACACTCTCTCTCTCTCTCTCTCTCTGACTCACAAAAACACACCCACATGTAAATATATATTATCTATAATATTATATTTTATTATATTTAGAGACGTATACCTATATATACATGTGCATTTATAAAATAAATAAACACATATACACATATATTATTAATATTAAATTTTAACACGTGGGGATGCATGATGAGGTGTGTTCACTTTTAAATAAGTGTATCTTATATACAATGTCTTTTGTCTTCTCTTTTGCATACATATGTATGTGATTGTGTGTGCACATACACATGTATGTGTGATTGTGTAATGTCTTCATGCGTGCATGTGTTGTGCAAGTGTCTTGATTGTGTGTATGTGTTAGTATGTATTTGTTGTGTGTGTGTGTGTGTGTGCGTGTACATGGTGTGTATGTTTTTATATATGTGTATCCATAGCGAGTGTTTGCACGTACGTGTGTGTGAGCATGTGAATATACTCGTGTGTACATTTATGTGTGTGCACGTGCAGGTGCATATGTGTGTGTGTGAGTGTGTGCATGTCCATGTGTGTGCACATGTACTTGTGTATGTGTGTATTTATGTGCTTGTGTGCATGTATACACATGTGTGTATACATGCACACATGTATACACATGTGTGCATACACATGTGTGTGTATGTGCAAGCTTGAGTATGTGTGCAAGTGTGCATATCTCTATATGTTGCATGTGTGTCCATGTGTGCGAGTGTGTGTATGTGTGTTTGTATGCATGTGTGCATGTATCATGTGCTTGTGTTTGTGTGTTATGTGTGTGTGTGTATGCATGAACATACATGTGTGCATCGATATACATATAAATCTATTTATATATACATGCTTACATACCTATAGATACACATACATACATAATATATATACATGTGTGTGTATGTATATTCTCTCTCTTACACATGCACATAATATATATGTTTGTGTGTGTATGTGCAAGCTTGAGTATGTGTGCAAGTGTGCATATCTCTATATGTTGCACGTGTGTTTGTATGTTATGTGTGTGTGTGTATGCATGAACATACATGTGTGCGTCGATATAAATATAAATCTATTTATATATACATACTTACATACCTATAGATATACATACATACATAATATATATACGTGTGTGTGTATATATATTCTCTCTCTTACACATGCACATAATATATATGTTTGTGTGTGTATGTGCAAGCTTGAGTATGTGTGCAAGTGTGCATATCTCTATATGTTGCACGTGTGTCCATGCGTGCGAGTGTGTGTATATGTGTTTGTATGCGTGTGTGTACGTACGTATCATGTGCTGGTGTCTGTGTGTTGTGTGTGTGTGTGCATGAACATACATGTGTGTGTGTGTGTGTGCATGAACACACTCTTTCCCCTACACACTCTCACACATAGACTTTCATGTCTCTGTCTCTCTCTGTGTTTCTCTCTCTCTCTCTCCCTTCCACTCACACACACACACACACACACACACATGCTATCTCTCTTCTCACACACACTCCCACATATAGAAACTCTCTCTCTCTCTCTCTCTCTCTCTCTCTCACACACACACACACACATATACATTCATGCACACACACAAACACACACACACAGATACATTCATGCACACACACAAACACACTTCTTTCTCATGCACACGTGCACACACACACACACACACTCTCTCTCTCTCTCTGACTCACAAAAACACACCCACATGTAAATATATATTATCTATAATATTATATTTTATTATATTTAGAGACGTATACCTATATATACATGTGCATTTATAAAATAAATAAACACATATACACATATATTATTAATATTAAATTTTAACACGTGGGGATGCATGATGAGGTGTGTTCACTTTTAAATAAGTGTATCTTATATACAATGTCTTTTGTCTTCTCTTTTGCATACATATGTATGTGATTGTGTGTGCACATACACATGTATGTGTGATTGTGTAATGTCTTCATGCGTGCATGTGTTGTGCAAGTGTCTTGATTGTGTGTATGTGTTAGTATGTATTTGTTGTGTGTGTGTGTGTGCGTGTACATGGTGTGTATGTTTTTATATATGTGTATCCATAGCGAGTGTTTGCATGTACGTGTGTGTGAGCATGTGAATATACTCGTGTGTACATCTATGTGTGTGCACGTGCAGGTGCATATGTGTGTGTGTGAGTGTGTGCATGTCCATGTGTGTGCACATGTACTTGTGTATGTGTGTATTTATGTGCTTGTGTGCATGTATACATATGTGTGTATGTGCAAGCTTGAGTATGTGTGCAAGTGTGCATATCTCTATATGTTGCATGTGTGTCCATGTGTGCGAGTGTGTGTATGTGTGTTTGTATGCGTGTGTGCATGTATCATGTGCTTGTGTTTGTGTGTTATGTGTGTGTGTGTGTATGCATAAACATACATGTGTGCGTCGATATACCATAAATCTATTTATATATACATGCTTACATACCTATAGATACACATACATACATAATATATATACGTGTGTGTATGTATATTCTCTCTCTTACATATGCACATAATATATATGTTTGTGTGTGTATGTGCAAGCTTGAGTATGTGTGCAAGTGTGCATATCTCTATATGTTGCACGTGTATTTGTATGTTATGTGTGTGTATGTATGTATGAACATACATGTGTGCGTCGATATACATATAAATCTATTTATATATACATACTTACATACCTATAGATACACATACATACATAATATATATACGTGTGTGTATATATATTCTCTCTCTTACACATGCACATAATATATATGTTTGTGTGTGTATGTGCAAGCTTGAGTATGTGTGCAAGTGTGCATATCTCTATATGTTGCACGTGTGTCCATGCGTGCGAGTGTGTGTATACGTGTTTGTATGCGTGTGTGTACGTACGTATCATGTGCTGGTGTCTGTGTGTTGTGTGTGTGTGCATGAACATACATGTGTGTGCGTCGACATACATATAAATCTATTTATATATACATGCTTACATACCTATAGATACACATACATACATAATATATATACGTGTTTGTATGCGTGTGTGTACGTACGTATCATGTGCTGGTGTCTGTGTGTTGTGTGTGTGTGTGCATGAACATACATGTGTGTGCGTCGACATACATATAAATCTATTTATATATACATGCTTACATACCTATAGATACACATACATACATAATATATATAAGTGTGTGTATCTATAGGTATGTAAGCATGTATACAAAGATTTCATTGAAAGATGTTAGATGAGATCTTCTTAGATTCAAATTCAAAATTGCATTGGAAGATGTGAGATTTGGCTCCTCCTCACGCTTGAAGAAGGAGTGGTTATTTTGAATTAGCCCCACCTCCTTTGCCCACGTGGAAGGAGGTGGGGTTGTCCTTAATCCTGTATAGATATACACATATGTAAATATATAGTATATACAATATTATGTTTTAGATACATAAACCTATACATAGACACATATACTTTTACATATATACATGTATTTAAAAATATAAATACAAACATCGATATAATTTAATTAATTTTGATTAATTAAATTAATTAAATACATATATACATGTATTTAAAAATATAAATACAAACATCGACATAATTTAATTAATTTTGATTAAATTTTAATATGCGGAGATGGGTGATAAGTTGTGGTCACTTTTAAATATATAGATAGATATATCATACACACATCTAAACACACACACACACATAAACATATATATATATATATATATACATATATATATATATACATATATATATATATATATACACATATATATATATATACATGTACATATATATATATGTATACATATATATATATATATACATATGTATGTATGTATATATAAATGTAAATAAAAACACACACACACACACATGTATACACACATATACATATATGTTTTCTATTTAATTTATATTTTATTAAAAGATACTTTTTATTCTCTATCTCTCACTCTCTTTCTCTCACTTTTCACCTTCCCTCATTACATCTCTCTCTCTCTCTCTCGCACATTCTACACATAGATGCAGATGTACGCACATGCATGCATATACTCTCTCTCTCTCTCTCTCTCACACACACACACACACACATGTACACACTACACATACACTAATCTAAAGGCACACTCTCTCCTCCCACACAAACTATCTCCTACGTAGAAATTATCTGTCGTCTCTCTCTCTCTCTCTCTCTCTCTCTCACACACACACACACACACACACACACACATGTACACACCGCACATACACTAATGAAAACACACACTATCTCCTCCCACACAAACTATCTCCTACATAGAAATTCTCAGCCCCTCTCTCTCTCTCTCTCTCTCATGCACACACACACACACACACTCTCTCTCTCTTCACGCACACTCTCTCACATAGAAACTCTCTCTCTCTCTCTCTCTCTCTCTCTCTCTCTCTCTCTCTCTCTCTCACACACACACACACACACACACACACACACACTTAAATAGATTTACACACACACATATATAATTTTAATTAATTAAATTTTAGATTAAATTTTAATGGTAGGGATGAGTGGTGAGGTGTGCACACAAACTATCTCCTACATAGAAATTCTCAGCCTCTCTCTCTCTCTCTCTCTCATGCACACACACACACACACACACACTCTCTCTCTCTCTCTCTTCACGCATACTCTCTCACATAGAAACTCTCTCTCTCTCTCTCTCTCTCTCTCACACACACACACACACACACACACACACACACACACTTAAATAGATTTACACACATATATATAATTTTATTTAATTAAATTTTAGATTAAATTTTAATGGTAGGGATGAGTGGTGAGGTGTGCTCACTCTCAAATAAGTGCATCTTATATGTACTCTCTCTCTCTCTCTCTCTCTCTTTCACACACACACACACACACACACACACACACACACACACACACACACACACACACACACACACATGCACACTATTTATATATACATGCTTACATACCTATAGATACACATACAAACATAATATATATAAGTGTGTGTATTTGTAGAGGTATGTAAGCATGTATACAAAGATTTCATTGAAAGATGTGAGATGAGATCTTCTTAGATTCAAATTCACACACAATATATATAATTTTAATTAATTAAATTTTAGATTAAATTTTAATGGTAGGGATGAGTGGTGAGGTGTGCACACAAACTATCTCCTACATAGAAATTCTCAGCCCCTCTCTCTCTCTCTCTCTCTCTCTCTCATGCACACACACACACACACACACACACACACACACACACACTCTCTCTCTCTCTCTCTTCACGCACACTCTCTCACATAGAAACTCTCTGTCTCTCTCTCTTTCTCTCTCTCACACACACACACACACTTAAATAGATTTACACACATATTTTAGATTAAATTTTAATGGTAGGGATGAGTGGTGAGGTGTGCTCACTCTCAAATAAATGCATCTTACATGTAATCTCTCTCTCTCTCTCTCTCTTTCACACACACACACACACATGCACATGCACACTATTTTTATATATATGCTTACATACCTATAGATACACATACATACATAATATATATAAGTGTGTATCTGTAGGTATGTAAGCATGTATACAAAGATTTCATTGAAAGATGTGAGATGAGATCTTCCTAGATTCAAATTCAAAATTGCATTGGAAGATGTGAGATTTGGCTCCACCTCACGCTTGAAGGAGGAGTGGTTATTTTGAAATAGTCCCACCTCCTTTGCCCACGTGGAAGGAGGTGGGGTTGTGGTTAATCCTGTATAGATACCTTGCCAAAAAGATGGGCACACAAGTTGTTAGTCTAGAGGCTCTCTGTTATGAAAGTCACACAAGTTGGGCACACAAGTTGTTAGTCTAGAGGCTCTCTGTTATGAAAGTCACAAATGATGTGCCTTTGTTGCTGCTCAGCAACTATAGTTTTGCTACAGAATATGCCACAAGAGAAAGCGGGTGCGCGGCTATGCATTGAACATGGCTTGACAAGTGGATTTCCTGGGGGTATAGTGGGCTTGGATGCTAAAATGTTTTGTGGGCCTGAATTAAAATAAATAATAAGCTTGGTAGCTTATAAGAAAACCCATCTTCTGGCATATGCCATTGTAAGGCCCCATTCAAGGGTTACAGCCAAATTGTCGAGCCAGAAACTTGATCCGAGTTTGAACACTGGAGAGTGAATCAAATTTATGAACCCTAACCAAGAAATATGATCTTGGGGGCTCTAGCATACACAAGCACAAGCACAACAGCAGCATAAAAAGCATGCGAACTTGAATGTAAACATGCGACAAGATGTCCAAGCAAGTACAAACATTTTTCCCCTCCCAATTACATGTTCACTTCAAAATATGAACCATTGAAACAACAAAGGTACTACTCACATAAAAACCTGAGACTGTAAATGAATTAACTCTTTTTAAACCAAGGACGTGGGCAAGTGAAAATTAGCCTTACTTTATACCAAATCATTGGTTGATTTCGAGGTGTTTTAGCAAAATAACTCCACTCATTCGAGCTTCCAGACTCGGTGTAGATATTCAATTTTTCACCTTGCAATCCAATCTAAAGCGCACAAAAATTCGAGAGTCAAGATGTATAAAAGGGGAGGCTACTCTTCTGCTCCGGCAAGCCGCTCTAGGAGGAGAAGGTTATCTCATACAATGGGGAGAGGGGAAAAAACCACACAGGTGGTCTATAATCCCAAGTGGGCTCGCCATCACTATCTATAAGAAAGGGGTCGTGCCCATAGATCCTCAGGAAGGCCACGAGCACTTTCGCATGTAGTCTAAGCCACCCTGAAGTTACTCCACTAACCATGGGGGATATGAATGATATCGAGTTAGATGCTCCAAATAGACTCTGCTGGCTAGGTGAGGGTGCCTTCGATGGACACCCCGAACTTATCTGGAATTCCTGGACTCTCTCAGAGTCAGGATATGATAGCTTTTGCATTTGATCGCCTCCTAGTGTCTAAAATAGTTTCCCCTCAAACAGAAATTCAAAAAGAACTTTCCAATGTGCATTTGGAATTAATTGAAAATATGTATAAAAGACCTTAGCCTAAGGGTCAAGATTTTCTGAAAATTTTAGATTATGGTCCAATTAAGGTTCCTATGAACCAATTGGATTAATCCAAGTGTGGGGATGAGATAAATCCAAAGAATAAAAGAAAATACCCAAAAATGAGTAAATTCTCACATAAGATGAAGAGTTGACTGAGTACACGGTTTATTAGTTAAAAACTATGAGATATTACTAAAAAAATGAGATATTTTGGTATAATGATACATTTTTGACACCTTGGAAAGGAGGGGGGGAGACTTTAAGGAGGTGCCTATTTCACACATGTGAATGAGTTTTTAAATAAAAAATATTAAGATATTTTTATCTCTCCTCTCTCTTGGATCAAACCAAATCAAAAAGGGATCAAACCAAATAAAAAAGGGAGCCAAACTGATCTAAAACTTGTCCAAATTTAGCCAAACTAAAGCTGAAAAATTCTAGAACTTAGTTGGACTCAGTTAGTGGCCTCCTTCACCTATAAATAGACCCTCATTCTTTTGTATTCTCATCTGTGAACTATATCATGCCAATATTACATTAAAATAATGATATTTTCTATTATCCCTTAAAAATCCTCTACTTTTGGAGAGAGTGGAGCCTCTCTCTCTCTCTTCAACCTTCCTTGGAGCTTTCTTCTCAACATACTAACCAATTGATTGGTTGGGGGCTTCTTCTAAGATAGATAAGCAAGCAAAAACAAGAGGTAAAGTGTAATTTTATGGTTTTTCCCTACTATTCTCAATGTTTTCACTTCTCAATCCCTCTCAAGCTTGAGAAGTTTCTAAATTAAGTGTTTATAATGCAAATCAAGCTTTTCTTAAGAGTTGTAATGAATAATTAAGAAAAGTTTACATTTATGCTTAATTAGGATGCTTTTTATGTTTATCTCTCTCTCCCCAAAAGAATGGTCATTCTTATGACCAATTCTCTATTCAAATTATGCTTCTCATTAATAAATTCTCAATTCACAAATCAAACTCTAGGCTTATGAAGCTAGAGCTTAAGAAAGTGGTTTTTATACTTTTATGCTTCTAAAATTATGATAATCTTATGATTTAAATCCATAAATTGGATTTAAGTTTAGAAGATAGTTATACTATCATAATTGTATTACTAAGTTTATTCTTTTCAAAAATATTAAAAATTATTAGTAATAGCAACGGAGCTATGGTAAAATTTTAAAGAAATTGATAAATAATTCATTCTTATGCATAACATGAAAAGAGGACTTCCTACCATATTCTAGGATTGAATATCCTAGGCTAAAAGAATGATTTTCATCACATTCAATGAAAAACTAATTTTGAAGGTTTATGCATAATTAAATAATTAAGAAAAGAGAAAATTATGGTAATTTTATTTAAATGATAAAAGAGAAATTTCCATGACATTTGGAATTCAATCATTTAAATGGGAAAAGTGGAAGTCTTAGCATATTGGATTTAATGGAAATTTTATTTTAGATAAATTTATTTTATGCATGAAAAAAAAATTAAATGATAAAAGAGGAATTCCCATGACATTTGGAATTCAATCATTTAAATGAGGAAAGTGGAATTCTTAGCATATTGGAATTAATGGATATTTTATTTTAGATAAATTTATTTTATGCATGAAAGAATTTAAATGATAAAAGAGGAATTCCCATGACATTTGGAATTCAATCATTTAAATGGGAAAAGTGAAATTCTTAGCATATTGGAATTAATGGATATTTTATTTTAGATAAATTTATTTTATGATAAAAGAGGAATTCTCATGACATTTGGAATGCAATTAATTAAATACAAAAATAGGAATTCCCATGATATTTGAGATCCAAGAAATTAAATGGAAAAAGAGGAATTTTTAGTATAATTCAATTTATGATTTTTGTAAATTCCATGAATTCTTTTATTCAAAAGAAGAATATTAAACATATTTCACTTGAGAAATTTGTGAAAGAATATGAAAATATCCATCAAGAAAAAGTACCTTTACCTAGGCCAAGCAATTGGCAGAAATTTAGAAAAAGTCCCATCGTCTGTATCGAAGTAGAAAAAGCTACTAAATGGGAATGGGATGTGTAGGATGTGGTGTGATATAAATGAATGTGAAAGAATGTGAAGTAAATGGATGTGGATATTAATGATGAGATGAGAATGAGATGTGAGGTTATGTGAAAGGACGAGATGTAAAGTAAATGCATGTGGATGAGATGTGAAGTAAATGGATGTGGATGTGAACGATGAAATGAGAATGAGATGTGAGGTTATGTGAAAGGATGAGATGTAAAGTAAATGGATGTGGATGTGTATGTGAAAGAATGTGATGTAAATGAATGTGGATGTGAATGAAGAGATAAGAATGAGATGTGAGGTTATATGAAAGGATGTGATGTGATGTAAATGGATGTGGATGTGATGTGATGTAAACGGATGTGGATGTGGATGTGGATGAGATGTGATGTGGTGTAAAGGGATAAGGATGTGAATGTGATGAGATATGGATGAAATGTGATGTGATGTGAGTATATGTGGATGTGAATGTGAATGAGATATGGATGAAATGTGATGTGATGTGAGTATATGTGGATGTGAATGTGAATGAATGGATGGATGTGAATAGACGTGCATGTGAATGTCTGGATGTATGTGGATGAATGAGATGGAATGTGTATGGATGTGGATGAGATGTAATATGGATGGAATGAATGAGATATAATGTGGATAGATGTGGATGTGATGTAATGTGGATAGAATGTATGTGATGGGATGGGAATGCAATGAATGTGATGGATGTGAATAGATGCGATGAGATGTGAGCGGATGTGAATGTGACATGATGTAAATAGATGTGAATGGATGTGATGTGATGTTATGTGAATCGGCTTAGATGTGAATGGATGTGATGTGGTGTGAAAGGGATGTGATGTGATGTGAAATGGATGTGATGTGATGTGAGATGGATGTGATGTAAAATGGATGTGATGTGAGTGGATGAGATGTGATGTGAATCAGAATAGATGTGAATGAGTGCGATGTGATGTGAGTGGATGTGATGTGAGTCGGGATAGATGTGAATAGATGAGATGTGATGTGAATCGGGATAGATGTGAATAGATGAGATGTGATGTGAATGGATGTGATGTGGATCGGGATAGATGTGAATGGATGAGATGAGATGTGAATGGATGTGATGTGATGTGATGTGGATATGGGTAGATGAGAATGGATGAGATGTCATGAGGATAGATGTGATGAGATATAATATGATGTGATTGGATGAGAATGGATGAAGGAAGATGGGAATACATATGATTAGATGTGGATTAAGCAATGTGAACTGATGTAGAAGAATGTGGAATAACGAGAAATGATGTGGAACAATGTGAAAAGATGAGAGTTCATTAGAAACTCTATTTATGACCTGTTTTTAAATGATTGTTTTATGTCAAGAATGCTGGGGAAGCATTTTGACCATCTTGTGAATGAGGTCATGGAGACCTAAGTAGATAAATGATTAATTTATTCCTCATAGGAATTCATGATTTGTTTTATATTCAGTTAAGCAAAATACTCAATGATTGAAATTCAATAAAGTAGTAATTGAAATATTACCCTTCGAGAAAGTTAGGGAGAACCTTTCTAGACTCAAACCCTGAATCAGACTATGACCAAGACTTAATCTCCTTCGTTAGTTTCAAGAAAAGACGATATGACTGTTGAAATTAGAGCATTGTGATGAGCTATGGTGGATCAAACACTAGAATCAACATCATTAACAAAGTGATAAGCAAATAATTAAGACGTAATTAGTAAATAATTAAGATATAATTAGCAAATAATTAAGACATAATTAGTAGGTAATTAGCAAATAGATTAATGTAGGCATGGATACTCAAAAACCTGCAAATTCTCATTAGGCCAATGCCTCAATTTATAGAGTTTACATCCAAGCATCTAATCCCACTGATTTCTCCATGATTCACTCCACCTCTTTTCCCTGATTCTCTCCACCTCTTCACTTTTCCCAGAATATCTCCCAGAATATCTCCACACTTCCCAGAATATCTCCACACTTCCTAAATCTTCTCATGCTACCCTTTATTCTCTCCCAATAGATTCTTCTCACCTTTTCACAGGTTCTTTCACATTTACACATCCTCGTTTACAGCCTCTAACCAAGGGCTTGTTCCTGCACACACCCTATTCACTTGTATTTTTAACACCTTCCCTCAAGTGAATACTCCTAGTACACCTAGACCCTATACCAAGTTTGCATCCCCTTACTTGATAGTCCATGACTAGTGTCTACTCCTCCCCTCAAGTTAACTTAGCACACCTAGACCTTGTACCAAGTTTCTCTCTTAATTGATAGCCCGCGACAAGTGTCTCAAGTCCCTAAACTCCATAGTCCTTGACACTTTCTCTCTCTATGTGTCCAAGGCTACTATAAGTGCCCACAACCTTGACTAAAGTGCTCACACATACTCAGAGGTGGTTTTACTTTGTTGGGGCAGGTTACATTGAGTTGTGGGGTCTCTCTCTCTCTCTCTCTCTCTCTCTCTCTCTCTCTCTCTCTCTCTCTCAGATTTTCACATGGCTCCTCACTCTTTGGAGCCTCACATCTTCTCTTGTCTTCAATCTTCTTGTCATGGTGGCAGCTTCTCTCCACGCGTCCATGTCTTTCTCTTCTTTCAGTCTTCTTGTGGCAGCTTCTCTTCTCATGTCCATGTCTTCCTTTAATGCTTCCTTTAGATTTTCTTGGTGTGGATCTTCCTCTTGGAAAGAGATATTCGTCTTCTTTCATGGCTGGGGCCATGAGCTCGTCCGTCAGGTCTTTTTGCTCCATGTGAGCAACATATTTAAATGTTTTGTTGACAGTTCCTTTGGGTTTTTTGTGTTTATCTTGTGTCATTATGCAATGCAAACCCAAATCTATGCGGGAGGTCTTACCTCTTGCCTTATTCTAGACAAGGGCAATGTCTGATCCCATTTTTACACTGATGCAATGTGCCCAATACATAATGCGTATAGCATTCATTCTTATGCACATTCCCAAATGCAACTCTGGCTGTGAATAATCTTGAATTTGAGTGAGATTTACAGGCATTAACCAAGGGTTAAATGCAAAATGATGATTATCACAAATTTATCAGCACAATTTTTCTAGAAATTACATTAAATCAAGGGTAACCAATTTGTACAGAATGGTTGGAGTATCAAACCAACTCCGAATTGCAATCTAAAGTTATAGGGATCTGTATCAGATACCTAATGGTTAATTTGAACCCTCAATTGTACCAAAATACAATGATTAGCAATGATTAATCACTGATTAGTAAATTAATCCACTATTTTGTGTGTAGAAAATAGAGTATGTGAGGAGTTCAGATTTGGTGCCTTAGACTTCAAATGAGCTCAAATGCTTTCAAAGCCATCAATAGCAAATGAGTCTAGTAGAGGATTAAGCCAAGAAACACAAGATTTGACCAAAAATTGAAAGCTTAATCTCTGTTTTACCAAAGTCACCTCCTGCAGATTTGATGAAGAACTTGGATCTCACTGTAGACTTGATGAAATTGAATTCTGTCTTCACCAACTTGTAGAGCATGCTTGAAAACCCCCGGGGCTAAGAGGAATTAGACACATTTGATTTGTGGAAGTAGAAATATCAAAATCAGCTTAGAAAAATGGTGCCTAGTAAATTCGCAATTTCTCCCTCGTTTGCTGGCGGTTTGCACTTTTGATTAGATAGGCTTGAAGAGCTATGAGATAGCTATCATGTGCTAGAAGGGTTTGGCCTAATTTTATGTGTGCAAGGAGAGGGAGCTCCTCCACTGGCTGGGGGTACAGAGCCTAGTTGAAAAAAGAGGAAAATTTATAATTTTCTACTAATCCTAATTAGCAAAATAATTAGCAAGATAATGGGCTCACAAATTAGCATGGCTCTAATACCATGTTGAAATTAGAGCATTGTGATGAGCTATGGTGGATCAAACACTAGAATCAACATCATTAACAAAGTGATTAGTAAATAATTAAGATATAATTAGTGGGTAATTAGCAAATAGATTAATGTAGACATGGATACTCAAAAACCGCAAATTCTCATTAGGCCAATGCCTCAATTTATAGAGTTTACATCCAAGCATCTAATCCCACTGATTTCTCTATGATTCACTCCATCTCTTTTCCCTGATTCTCTCCACCTCTTCACTTTTCCTAGAATATCTCCCAGAATATCTCCACACTTCCCAGAATATCTCCACACTTCCTAAATCTTCTCATGCTACCCTTTATTCTCTCCCAGTAGATTCTTCTCACCTTTTCACAGGTTCTTTCATATTTACACATCCTCTTTTATAGCCTCTAACTAAGGGCTTGTTCCCACACACACCCTATTCACTTGTATTTTTAACAGTGACCAATTCAAGAAAATTTCACTCAAATCACCCACCGAATTTGAAATCAAGTTAAGACCCTTGATTCTGATCTGAGGATCAAGGTTACAGAATTCAGGAAATTTTGTTGGAATTTTAGACCTTCGATCTAGAAGTATTGGGATACGGATTTAAGATATACCCATTGTATTCAAAAGAAAATCAAAACTGAAAACTTGCATAGAAACCATGTTTTCTTAAAGGACTATCTTACGCCAGAATGCTAGAGGGAGCATTTGGTATATGTTTTTTTCTAAGGGAAGTTTGGTTGCAACAACAGCTGGCGGGGCGAGGAGTGTTCAAAGGACGGCTCACACGGCAAAAACCTACCCAGGTCTTGACCAGCCTTGGTATGGTGAAAAATGGTGTGCTTCCAGTACGATGGGCGAGGGTCGACGAAGCGGTCCCTGAGTGAAGTGCTAGGACACCTAAGGAGGATCTTGGAGGGTTCTGACCAAGCAATGCATGGGCTCGCGGTACTTAGGACACCCATGCGTATGTCGTGGAAGATATATATATGTATGATGACGAAAAAATTATTGTAATCTGTTACTGGATCTCGTTGCTGACCAGCTGGTGTCTCAACGGAGAGTCCAGAGTGTGATCTGTTTTTTGAGAAACAATGAATTGGATGGAAATTTTGAGTTATGATATCTGTAAAATCAATAATTGTTTGTCTCAATAAGTTAAAGTTTAAAGAGGAGCGTGTGCGTATCTGTATTCTAAAGCAAAAGTTAAGAAAGGCATTCAATTATGGGTGGGTGAGTACTTGTCAGGTTCTACCAATTCCAGTGTGGTTGAGCAGTGGCTAACCCATGGGCCAATGGGGTTAGGCTGGAATCAGTAGAGTTTTAATAATAAAATTGATTAATAGGAATACGCTTAGAACTTGAGTAGTTAAATAAAAGCCTAAAGACTTCTCTAATGAATAGATCAACGGCTGTGCCTGATTCAATTAGGAAAAAAGCGTTGATCCCTTCAAGTTAAGTCTGTAATAGTTTCCCTTCTATTTGGTTTATTCAGATGAAGGTTTGTTCAGTATCTTGACCTCGTTAGAAAAATTCGTTAAGAAATTCAAAATGGTGAAATTGTCCCCGTTTTTCGAGCATGGGAAATTTTCCCGGTTTCGGTTTTTGGGAATGACCACCATCTTAGTCTCGTGCCGACATTTGAGGGCGAGGCCTCGAGTGGGAAACCTTGCCCCGCGCATGAGGGAGTTGCTTCTTCTACTGCCAGCTACCGGGAATCCGTCGGTGTGTGGAGGGGGCAGTGGGATCTCACAATTGGATGCATGCTTACATGCAAGATGAGTATAACTCTACGACACCTAGTATTTGACAGATCTACCTCATAGCAAGAAGGCCATTGGTACTAAGTGGGTTTACAAGTTAAAACATAAAGAAAATGGTAGCATTGATCGCTACTACAAGGCCAAATTGTTGCAAAGGGCCGGGGTATGCCCAGCAAAAGGGCATTGATTATGATGGTCTCCTTTGCACCCACATCTCGTATGACTACCATTAGCTGTCTCATTGCTTTGGCAGCACATCATGGGTGGAATGTACATCAGTTGGACATTAAGACTACATTCTTTAATGGTGATTTACATGAGGAGGTGTATATATCGTAGCCTCGTGGTTTTGCTATGAAAGGAGAAGAGTCTAAAGTATGCAGATTGAAAAAGGCTCTTTATGGCCTTAAGCAAGCTCCTAGAGCATGGTATGAGAAGATTCATGTATACTTGGTTGCAAATGATTTTTGCAACAGTCCAATAGAGAGTACCCTCTATGTGTGAAGAGGAGTAAGGACACGGTTTTGGTCATCGTTCTATACGTTGATGAAATACTACTCACGGGACTCGATATAGATCAGATTTTAGACTTTAAGGCTGATTTGCAGTCATCGTTTGAGATGTCAGATTTGGGGCCCGTTCATTACTATTAGGGGATTTAGTTTATGTAGCGCAATGATGGCATTGTTATGGTGTAGTCTAAATATATACAGAAGCTACTGAAGAGGTTTAATCTTGAAGACTGTAAACCTATGGCTACACCTATGGAGACATGTACTCGACTTAGTCTTCAAGATGCAGGAGACTCTTTTGATACTAGTTTGTATCAGTAGGCTATTGAATCCCTTCTTCATGTGTGCAACATGAGCCAAATATACAATATGCGGTCTCACAGTTGAGCAGATATATACATAGCCCAGGTATGAAGCATTGGCAGGCTGTTAAGCAGGTTTTTCTCTATTTACAGGGCACTTAATATTTTGGATTATTTTATCCAAAGGGGGGTGAGTCATAGCTGCATGCTTTCAGTGATTCAGATTGGATGTTATGACACACGAGTGTCCACTCGAGTGTCCACTAGTGGGTTCACCTTGGTGATTCATGTATATCATGGCTCAACAAGAAGCAGCTTACTGTGGCCACTTCCAGCTGTGAAGCTGAGTACAGGGTAGCTTTTATAGCTACAGTTGAGTGTGTGTGGCTCAGATATCTTATGGGTTGATTTGGGTGTTGGACAATTGTCTATAGCACTATGATTTTCAATGTGAGGGAAAGACTCTCTGTAGCAGAGATTAGCTTGGTCTATGTGCCTACACACGACAACATGGTAGATTTATTCACGAAGGCTCTTCCTCGTGAAAAGTTCAAAGCTTTTCATAAAGCTTTGGGCTTACTTCCTTTTTAGGATTGATTGGCCATACCGTGTACATGTTTACATCATCACTCCAAGGGGTATTTGTAGCATTATATGATAGTGATTTGTGTAAACACACTTAGGACCACTGGGGCACTTTTTCCCTCACTAGGAGGTTTTTTCCCCCATGCGTATGTACACCCTCTTATCTACTCATTTTGGGTTGTGTACTTATCTTTTGTATCTAGCACACATTTGTTAATTCTAATCTAGTGAGTTTGTGTGCTCTCAAGCTTCTCTATCTTGTGCGTGTGCATTGTTGCAACCCTAACCCTAATTCCAACAAGGACAATCCCATATGAATGTACGGATCCGTAAAGTCATACGGGCAGGTGATGATGTGGTACAAAAGTTGATGGAGGCACTCTTAATCACTAGGTAGCGATGAAAAATTCCATGATTTGGTTCTTGATCAAGTAGATGCTGATGGAGAAGATGATTCCCACAGTTCAACAAAGTTGGCAACGTAATGAAGAGGTTCTTCTTCAACTTGATGCTCAAGAGAGAGTCATGCTTCTTTTATAATTAAGGAAGCCTTGCTTTTTTCTAGAAAGTGATGCTTTTGTTTCTTTTTTCTTTTGCCTTTTACTTTGCTTTTGGTCTTTTTAATAGAAAATATGACTCAACTTTAGTCAAAAGCTCGTCAAAAGTTCTTGTTTTGCTTTTCTATCTTCAAGGCCTTGATTTTTGGACGTGGAGTTTCTTTTTGAAAAAGAGACTTTTAGCTTTTTGGTCAGGCTTAGTGTCCTCTTTACACACTGGTGCCCCTAGCTCGGAGTCAACCTAGTTTGACTTTTTTTCTTTTTCTTGCTTCTTGACCAAAACTAGTGCCTTTTCTTAATCAAACCTTATGGAACCTGTCCCCATGTCTTCTTCCACCTGTCTGGTGTCTAGGCATGCATGGGTTTTCATCATGAGATATAGAGCTAGGAGGGCCAAATAGTTACATTCCCTCCCTCTTATATCACAGTTATCCTCAACTACAAGACTGCAAGTGTTCCAAGCATATCCATATGCTCCATGTATATCCATGTGTTCCAAGTACATCATGTAGGTCCATATATTTCAAGGTACTAGCCCCATCTGGTGAGCTTGTGCTTCTGGTCTTTCCCCATATCTGCGGTGTCATTTGCTCATCTGGCAACATCTCATCCTTTGATTGCATCTTATGTTCATACTCGCCCATGATTATTTTAGATTTTTGATAAGTGAGGACAATTGCTTCTTACCCAGGGGCATGTTATAAAAGGAGTAAATTCATGGAATTTAATATTCTCACATTTCTCATTATTTATAAATTTGCCTAGATGGGTTTAAATTGGGACGCCTTTCTCAATCCGGGCAATCGTAGAGCTTACTTTGTACATACATAGGTGATTTTGTATATGCGTGAGAGTATAGGTTGCATCGTGTTAATTTATTGAGTTTCGTATGGTTATTTATGTTTTTAATCAATTAATTTATTAATTGATTAGCATAGTTGATGTAAGTGCATATCCTTGAGTTATATATTAGAGGCAAGTTGGTGGTGGTGGTGGTCAGGAGGATTTTGAGACACTCGACTTGGAGGGATAGTGGATTACTACTTGATTTTGTGTAACACATGCCATTTATTCCATTTTGGGTGGCATTCATAGTGGCTAGGAAGATTTTGAGATACTTTACTTTGAGGGTCAGTGGATTGATTTTGTGTAACACATGCCATTTATTCCATTTTGGGTGGCATTTATATTTATTGGCAACGAATATATTGATTTAGATATATGAAAGCTTCCTTATAGATATTTAATTTATGGCTTGCAATTGAATTTCATTATCCTCTCTCTTTGTTGATGGTGCACGGTGCACTTCTCTAATAAATTACTTTATTCTTTTTGTTGCATGTAGATGGCTGGTGGATTCCTCCTCTACTTTATAAGCTTTAAGCTTAAAAGCTTATAAAAGCTTCAAGCTCTAAAGCTTATCTTATATGGTTTTCTTATAAGCTACCAACCTTATTTTTTTAAAAAAATTAACCCACATTCATTTCAGCCTTTGCACTTATCTTCCTCACCAATAAATTTCAAAAATTTACAGAGCCATTTTTTGGGTCCCAAGATCCATAATTGTACCCAAAAATTGCCATTTGAGCTCGAAAGTGCACTAAAAATTACCAAAAAAATCTAATGAAAATTTCTTAAATTTTTCTTGAGCTTTTGCCAACAATTGTGAAAGTTTTCAGCCACTTAACCAAGCCAAATAAAAGCTCTTCACTTTAAATCAATGGATTTGAGTGCCAATTTTAATAAAGCCACCAATGGCGACACCAACGCTGAAGTTGCTACTATTCAAGACGGTGGATTTTCCAATTCTCTACTTCCACAACAAACCTTTAAAGATCAAATTTAACTATTGGGTGTTTCTCTACACTTTTCAGTCTTCTCTTTTTTATGTAAAGCCAAACATAATCACCTTCTTGAAAAGTCATTGCCTTACATCTCTTATTGGCTTGGGTCACATATTGTGTTTGGGATTTAGCAAAGCTTCATGTACTTGTTGAAGAATATGGGCAGGTACCATATGTGAAAGTCGAGAAGCCAGTGTTGGTAATTTCTTACCATACACGACTTCAAAAGGAGCTTTTTTTGTTAGCAAAATGTGGTGTATTATTGTAAGCAAACTATAGCAAATGAAGGTGTTGGTACCAAGTGCTTGGTGTAGAAATATTGTAGGACCTTAACAAGTTTAGAATGGTGCTATTAGGTGCTTTAGTATAGCCATTACTCTCAAGATAAAAAGTAGACGTGAAATCAATTTTAGCTATGAGATTAGAAAATAAAGCAATCCAAAAATGATTACAAAATATGGAATCTCGATCAGATACAATAACTTTAGGCAAACCATGATGTGTAAAAATATGCTTAATGAAAAGGTGTGTAACGTGTGAAGCAGGTAATGTTGTTTTGCATGCAATAAAATATGCTTGCTTACTAAATCTATCAAAAATGGTTGAAAGCATCATCAAAGGAATACATATCAAGAACGAAAATATTTGTAATGGAAGGATGCCTACTTAATGCATCAGCAGCTACAACATTTTCTTCACTAGGTTGATATTGAATGAGGATGAAAACTTTGAATGAATGATGCCCGTTTAATGTGGTTATTAGAAATCAAAGGTTGGGTACGTAGATGTTGTTGTAGACTTTGTTGATGATCAGCTTTAATCAAAAACTCAGAACCCAACAAATAATGTTTTTAGATACAAAGTGTATGAAGAACAAGAAGAAGTTCTTTATCATAAGTGCTATACTTAGTTTTAAAGAGTTTCAGATTATGGCTCTCATAATGCAAGAGGATGACAATCTTGCATAAGGACTGCAAGCAATGCCCGATCTACTAGCACTAGTGAGACGACAAGGAATTAATATACTCCATGATTATTTTTGATTTTGTGACAACTAAGGATAGTTGCTTCTTATACATGGGCAGAGGAGTAAATTCATGAAATTTAATACTCCCATGTTTCTCGTTATTTATGAATTCTTTTAGACGAGTGAGAGAGACACGAAAAAAAAAATCTTCTTTGAATCGCCGCTCACACGAATGAGAGAACATATTTTTTTAACTCGATCTACAGCTATCGAAAACTCAATCGAGATCATCATTTTTTTTTCAACCACCACGTATTTCATTTTTTGCTTCCCAAACTTGAAATGCCCTACTCCTAAAGTTCTCAAGGCTTTCATTTTAATTAATTAATGCGAAACAAAATTTGGCACCCATATTCACACTTCAACTATTACTCATGCTCCGCGTGAAAGCTCCTCTAGCTCCCCCCTTGGAGCATGAGAGAATGTGAGGGAAGCGACAGTAAAATTCCTGGTTTGAGATTGGTTCCATAAAACCCTTTTTCCTTAATCCATATTTTCATAATGAGAATCATTGATCTCTCATCAAGGTAATCTACCCATCATTTGACTGATTGTCCAACTAGATTCTTGGTGATTTCGATCAAGGAAAAACTAGTTAATTCAACTGTAGTCTATTCTTTGTATTAATATCTGGAATCGGTCCACAAGGTTTTTGCTTATCGAGAGATGGACAAGTAGTTTACTGACCGTCCCTCTCATAGTCATGGTCTAACCAAAATCATTCGCTTTAGTTCTAGCTTTGATTCCAAGGATTTTCTTTAGATAAACATCTACTGAACTTCTAACCGTAATAGATTAAGAAATGGTTTAGTTCTAGCTTTGATTCCAAGGATTTTCTTTAGATAAACATCTACTGAATTCCAACTTTGTGAATTTCATTCCTTCTTAACCATAATAGATTAAGAAATGGTTTTATATGAGAATATCAGATTTTAATGAAAATACTCTTCTTCCATTTAATCTAATTTTGGGTAAATACCAATTTTAATGATTTAACCACATAAAATATCTAAAGATATTCTTTCTACCAACTTAATTTATTAACCCTAATTCTCTAGGTGGAATTATGGTGAAAATTCCTCTTTTGTCACACCAAAAATTAATTCAATTCTTTCTCTACTTAAATACTATAAAAATTCTTCTTTTAACAAAATACAAATATCCATTTTTTGAATAAGCTTAAAATTTATCTTTTTCTTATTTAATGATTGGATTCCAATTGTCATGGTAATTCCTCTTTTATCATAAAATAAATTTATCTAAAATTTCTCTTTAATTTTAAATAAAATATCCATTAATTAAAATTTATCTTTTTCTTATTTAATGATTGGATTCCAATTGTCATGGTAATTCCTCTTTTATCATAAAATAAATTTATCTAAAATTTCTCTTTAATTTTAAATAAAAATATCCATTAATTCAATTATGCCAAGAATTCCACTTTTACCATTTAAATGATTGAATTCCAAATGTCATGGGAATTCCTCTTTTATCATTTAAATTTTCTCAAGCATAAAAATAAATTTATCTAAAATTTCTCCTTGAGAATGGTTGTCGTTCCACTCTTTGCTTTTCAAGTGATGGAAGGCCCTGAGAATGGCAGTGGTGCCATTCTCCCCTTCAATCAAGGTGATGGGAGGCCCTGAGAATGGCAGTGGTGCCATTCTCCCCTTCAATCAAGGTGATGGGAGGCCTTGAGAATGGCTTCACTTTGCCATTCTTCCTTTAATGTAATGGGGACTAGGAGTGCACCATTCCCCCCTTCAAGGTGATGGGAGTCCTTGAGAATGGAACCACTGCTAGTCTTCATTGAATGTGAGGAAGAATAGAAATGGTGCCATTCTCCCCTTCAAGGTGATGGGAGGCCTTGAGAATGGCACCACTATCATTCTTCCTTGAGAATAGAAGTGGTACCATTCTAACCTTCAACATGATGGGCTGGGAGGCCTTAAGAATGAATCTAGTGCCACACTCCCCTTTCAGGTGTGATGGAAGGCCTTCAAAAGGGAAGTGGTGCCATGATCCCCTTCAATCAAGGTGATGGGAGGCCTTGATAATGGCACCACTGCCATTATCCTCTTTAGGGTGTTGGGAGGCCTTCAAAATATGAGTGGTTCCATTCCCGCTCTTCAATCAAGGTTACGCAACATGCCTTGAGAATGGCAACACTGAAATTCCTCCATGAATGTAATGGAGAATGGCAATTGTGCCATTCTCCCCTTCAAGGTAATGGGAGGCCTTGAGAATGGCACCACTTCCATTGTTCATTGAATGTGAGGGAGAATGGTAGTGGTGCCATTCTCCCCTTCAAGAAGGTGATGGGAGGCCTTGAGAATGGCAGCACTACCATTCTTGCTTAAATGAAAGGGGAGAATGATATTAATTCCATTCTTCCCTTCAAGGCGATGGGAGGCCTTGAGAATGGTAATGTAAGGAAGAACGGCAGTGGTGCCATTCTCCCCTTCTTTAAAATGATGGACTGAAACTCCTTGAGAATGGTTATGGTTTCACTCTTCTCTTTCAAGTGATGGAAGGCCCTAAGAATGGCAGTGGCACCATTCTCCCATTAAATCAAGGTGATGGGAGGCCTTGATAATGGCTTCACTCTGCCATTCTTCCTTTAATGTAATGGGGACTAGCAGTGGCGCCATTCCCCCCTTCAAGGTGATGGGAGGCCGTGAGAATGGAACCACTGCCAGTCTTCATTGAATGTGAGGAAGAATAGAAGTGGTGCTGTTCACCCCTTCAAGGTGATGGGATGCCTTGAGAACGGCACACTCCCCTTTTAGGTAAGATGGAAGGCCTTTAGAACGGTAGTGGTGCCATTAGCCCCTTCAATCAAGGTGATGGGAGGCCTTGAGAATGCACCACTACCATTCTCCTCTTTAGGGTGATGGGAGGCCTTGAGAATGCACCACTGCCATTCTCCTCTTTAGGGTGTTGGGAGGCCTTCAGAATACGAGTGGTGCCATTCCCCCTCTTAAATCAAGGTTATGCAACATGCCTTGAGAATGGCAACACTGAAATTCCTCCATGATGAATATACTGGAGAATGCTAGTTGTGCCATTCTCCCCTTCAAGGTAATGGGAGGCCTTGAGAATGGCACCACTTCCATTCTTCATTGAATGTGAGGGAGAATGGTAGTTGTGCCAGTGCTATTCTCCCCTTCAAGGTAATGGGAGGTCTTGAGAATGGCATCACTACCATTATCCCCTTTAGGGTGATGGGGAGGCCTTCAGAATACGTGCGGTGTCATTCTCCCTCTTCAATCAAGGTCACGAGACATGCCTTGAGAATGGCAACACTTACATTCCTCCTTGAATGTAACGGAGAATGGCAGTGGTGCCATTCTCCCCTTCAAGGTGATGCGAGGCCTTGATAATGGTGGCACCACTTCCATTCCTCATTGAATGTGAGAGAGAATTGTAGTTGTGCCATTCTCCCCTTCAAGCTGATTGGAGGACTTGAGAATGGCATCCATTGCCTCGTTATTATTCCTTGAATATAAGGGAGAATGGCAACAATGTCATTCTCCCCTTCAAGGTGATGGGAGGCCTTGAGAATGGCACCACTTCCATTCTTCATTGAATGTGAGGGAGAATGGTAGTAATGCCATTTTTCCCTTCAAGGTGATGGGAGGCCTTGAGAATGGCACCACTACCATTCTTGCTTGAATAAAAGGGGAAAATGGCATTAATGCAATTCTCCCCTTCAAGGCGATGGAAGGCCTTAAGAATGGCAGCCACTGCGATTATTCCCTTAATGTAAGGAAGAAAAGCAGTGGTGCCATTCTCCCCTTCAAGATGATGAACTGGGACTCCTTGAGAAAATGGTTGTGGTTCCACTCTTCACTTTCAGGCGATGGAAGGTCCTGAGAATGGCAATGGTGCCATTATCCCCTTCAATCAAAGTGATGGGAGGTCTTGAGAATGGCTTCACTCTGCCATTCTTCCTTTAATGTAATGGAGACTAGCACTCGCGCCATTCCCCCCTTCAAGATGATGGGAGGCCTTGAGAATGGCACCACTACCATTCTTCATTGAATGTGAGGAAGAATAGAAGTGGTGCCATTCTCCCCTGCATGGTGATGGGAGGCTTTGAGAATGGCACCACTACCATTCTTCCTTGATGGAAAGGGGAGAATGGAATCGGTGCAGTTCTCCCCTTCAAGGTGATGGTGGGTGGCCTTGATAATGGCACCACTTCCATTCTTCATGGAATGTGAGAGAGAATGGTACTTGTGCCATTCTCCCCTACAAGGTGATAGGAGGCCTTGAGAATGGCACAAGGTGATAGGAGGCCTTGATAATGGCACCACTTCCATTCTTCATGGAATGTGAGAGAGAATGGTACTTGTGCCATTCTCCCCTACAAGGTGATAGGAGGCCTTGAGAATGGCACCACTCCCATTCTTCCTTGAATGAAAGGGGAGAATGAAATTGGTGATAGGAGGCCTTGAGAATGGCACCACTCCCATTCTTCCTTGAATGAAAGGGGAGAATGAAATTGGTGCCTTCAAGGAAGAATGAAATTGGTGCCTTCAAGGTGATGGGATGTAAGATTCCTTCCTTGAGCTTTTGAGGTGTGCAGGTGTAAAAACCTCCCCTTCTGATCTTATAATTATTCCTCTCTCTGAAATAAAAGAAAGATCTTGTTTTACCCTGTTTTGGCCTAGAGAGAGAAAATGTCTAGAGAGAGATAATTCAAAATTGAGATATTTTTGGATATAAAACTCCTCCTAGTGTCTAAAATGGTTTCCCCTAAAACAGATATTCAAAAAGAAATTTCCAATGTGCAATTGAAATAAATTGAAATCAAGTAAAAAGGACCTTAGCCTAAGGGTCCATATTTTCTAAATTTTTTGAATTAAGGTTCCTATGGACCAATTAGATTAATCCAAATGTAGGGAGGAGGTAAATTGAAGAATAAAAGAAAATTCTCCCAAAAATGAGTAAATACTCACATAAGATGAAGAGTTGACTAAGGACAAGGTTATTAGTTAAAAAAGAAGAGATATTTAGAGGAAATGATGCATTTTTGACACCTCAGTGTGGGGGAATTCCCCTCATGAAGGAGGTGCCTATTTCACATGTGTGGTTGAGTTTTAAACTCACAAATAATGAGTTATTTTTATCTCTCCTCTCTCCTGCTTCAACTAGATCCAAAAAGTAAGCTAAACTGACCTAAAAATGGTCAAAAATTGACCAAACTGATCTGGAAAATTCTAGAATCAGTTTGCTTGGTTAGAGACTCAATTTTTTCTATAAATGAAGCCTCCCCCTTTGTAAATGGTTAATAGTGTTTATACACTGTTACTCTACTCCTCCCCAGAGCCAAAAACAGTGAATTTATTGATAATTCATTATTTTTGACCATTTCCTCTTCAAAAGAATTGGTGGCCACTCTTGTTGCAAACAAGAGTAGATCCCTCAAACCATCAAGCCAAAGGAAAGCTCACAAAAATTCATGTAAGCTAGAAATTCTACTTTTTCTTTATTCCATTTAATGGTTTTCTAATTTTTGTTTTCTTTAAAATGAAAAATGTTGCTATGCCTTATTGGAAAGGCTTCCCCCTCTCTTCATTCTTGAATTCAACCATTCTTTATCCTAGATGTGTAATCAAATTGTTAGAATTAAACTTTTCATATTGTTTCTCTTTAAAAAGTGGAATTTGATTAGTTTAGAATGCTTTAAACCATATGGGATAATTTCTAAGTAACTTGAGAATGAAAAAAAAATAAAAAATGGTCAGCCATACAAAGGAGGTTATGGCAAAATTTTCATAAATTTTGTGAAATAAGTTTTATCTTTTATTATTCAAAAAGAGTAATCCCCACCGCTTGTGTATTCTAAAAGTGTCATTTTTATTCTATGCATAGAAAAATGCATATTAGAAATATTTTTATAATAAAAGTGTTATCCTCATTCGAATTAATTTCTATGCATAGAAGCATGCATATTGGAAAAATTTTGATTATAAAAGTGTTACTTTCATCAAAAGTGATTTTTATGCATACATACATGCATAAAAGAATTTTTTTATTATAAAAGTGTTACTTTCATTAAAATTGAATTTATGCATAAATAGATGCATAAAAGAATTTTTTTTAATTATAAAAGCATCACTTTCATCAAAAAAATTTTAATTATAAAAGCGTCACTTTCATCAAATTTTGATTTTATCCATAGAAAGATGCATAAAGAAATTTATTTTTATTTCAAAGAGTTATTCTCATTAATTTTGGTTTTATGCATAGAAAGATGCATAAAGAAATTTATTTTTATTTCAAAAGAGTTATTCTCATTAATTTTGGTTTTATGCATAGAAAGATGCATAAAGAAATTTATTTTTATTTCAAAAGAGTTATTTTAATTAAAAATTAAATTTATACATAGAAAGATGCATAAAAGATTTATTTTTATTTTGAAAGTGTTATTCTCCTTAAAATTGAATTTATGCATAAATAGATGCATAAAAGAATTTTTTTATTATAAAAGCGTTACTTTCATCAAATTTTGATTTTATGCATAGAAAGATGCATAAAGAAATTTATTTTTAATTCAAAAGAGTTATTCTCGTTAAAATTGAATTTATGCATGCATAAAAGATTTATTTTTATTTCGAAAGTGTTATTCTCCTTAAAATTGAATTTATGCATAAATAGATGCATAAACGGATTTTTATAAAAGTGTTATTTCCCATTGAATTTATGCATAAAATTGAATTTATGCATAAATAGATGCATAAACGGATTTTTATAAAAGTGTTATTTCCCATTGAAGTTGTTCTTATGCATAAATAGATACGTAAAGAATCTTTATATCAAAAATAAGAATTCTCTTACATTCTATAAATAGATGTGATAAGATGTGATATGAATGAGATAGATGAGAATGAATAGAGGATGGACGTGATGAGAATGAAAGGTAAATAGATGTGATGATATGTGATATGAATCAGATAGATGGGAATGAATGGATGGATGGATATGATGAGAGTAGATGGGAATGAATGGATGGATATGATGAGAATAGAAGTGATGAGAATTAGAGGTAAATAGATGTGATGAGATGGGATGCGAATCAGGTAGATGGGAATGAATGGATGGATGGATGTGATGAGAATAGAAGTGATGAGAATGAGAGGTAAATAGATGTGATAAGATGGGATGCAGATCAGATAGATGGGAATGAATGGATGGATGGATGTGATGAGAATAGAAGTGATGAGAATGAGAGGTAAATAGATGTGATGAGATGGGATGCGAATCAGATAGATGGGAAAGAATGGATGGATGGATGTGATGAGAATAGAAGTGATGAGAATAAAAGGTAAATAGATGTGATGATATGTGATACGAATCAGATAGATGGGAATGAATGGATGGATGGATGCGATGAGAATAGGAGTGACGAGAATGTGAGGCGAATAGATGTGATGAGATGTAATGCGAATCAGATAGATGGGAAAGAATGGATGGATGGATGTGATGAGAATAAAAGTGATGAGAATGAAAGGTAAATAGATATGATGATATGTGATGCAAATCAGATAAATGTGAATGAATAGATGAGATATGATGTCATGTGAATCAGGATGTAAATGAATGATATAGGATGTGAATAAATGTGATAATATGTGAATCGGGATGTGAATGAACCATAAGGGACGTGAATGAATGTGTTAGCATGTGAATCGGGATGTGAATGAATGAGATGTGATGTGAAATGGATGTGATAAGATGCAATGTAAACTGGATAGATGTTAATGTATGTGAAGTGATGAGATGTATGGGTAGATGCAAGTAGATGTGATGAGATGTATGGGTAGATGCAAGTAGATGTGATCTGATGTGGATAAATGAGTAAATAAGTGATGAGATAGAAAAAGATGTGATTAGATGAGAATAGAAAAAGATGTGATTAGATGAGAATAGGAATACTTATGAAATGAATGTGGATTGATGTGTGGGTAATGTGGATTGATGTGGATGGATATATGGATGATGTGGATTGACGTATGGATTGATGTGGATGAATGTATGGAAGATGTGGATAAATGTGTGGGTAATGTGGATTGATGTGGATGGATGAGTGGATAATGTGGATTGATGTGGATGGAAGTATGGATGATGTGGATTGATGTGTGGGTAATGTGGATTGACATGAATAGATGTATGGATGATGTGGATTGATGTGTGGATAATGTGGATTGATGTGTGGGTAATGTGGATTGATGTGGATGGATGAGTGGATAATGTGGATGATGTGGATGGATGTATGGATGATGTGGATTGATGTGTGGATAATGTGGATTGACGTGAATGGATGTATGGATGATGTGGATTGATGTGTGGATAATGTGATTGATGTGTGGGTAATGTGGATTGATGTGGATGGATGTATGGAAGATGTGGATGGATGTGTGGATAATGTGGATTGATGTGGATTGGTGTGGATGATGTGGATGGATGTATGGATGATGTGGATTGATGTGTGGATGATGCGATTAGATGTGAATTGATGTGGGAATGATGTGATGTGATAGGCATCGATGAAGAAAAAAATGTGGGAAGATGAGAAAAGATGGGGACTAATGTGAAAGGATGTGGAGTGATGAGAAAAGATGGAAATATTGTTGGAACTGTATTTGTATGTGAAATCTGTTTTTAAATGACTGTTTTATGTCAAGAATGCTGGGGAAGAATTTTGACCGTCTTGCGAATGAGGTCGTGGAAGACCTATCTGTTAAAGTTGCAACTGCTGACGGAGAGGGAGGACGTCTCGCATAGTAGCAAGGTCGGCCAAGGTCTTGACTAGCCTTGGTTTGATTTAAATGGTGAGCTTCCGGTACAATGGATGAGGGACCAAGGAAGCGGCCTATGAGTGAAGCACTAGGTGACCTGCGAAGGATCCTAGAGGGTGCTGACCATATGGTGCTCGGGGGTCGCCGAAGGATACCCACATGTACGTCGGGGAAGATATTAGAACAAGGAGTAAGAGTTGTTTTCTGAATTCGGGCATGGATCTGGTTGGTTGACCTTGCTGGTCCTCAACGGATGAGTCTATGGCTCCTTTATATGGATCCGCTAGTTGATCTTGCTGATCTTCAACGGAGATTCCATTTTGATATGTGAATATATTGCCGGGGTTACTATGAGCTAGGAACTATCAAAAAGGCCCCTGAGTGAACAGGTGGTGAGCGTTCTGGTTGCCAATGATACCATAGGTACACAGATGAAGGAATGATTGGAAATAAGGATTCAACCGAAGATTTTGAGGATTGTGATCAGTGATACAATGGTTTCATTAAATGATTGTTTTAAAGATAGCTGATGCTGAGAAAAAGGCAATTTCATATTGGGTGTGTAATTGGTGTGACTAATTTTAAGTTTGCATGAATATCCGGCTAGGGGGCCTGGGAAGTCTTTTCCCTGGTACCCGAGACAAAACCTAACCAAATTCTTAATTGGATCCCATCACTATAGCGGTTGGGTGGTTGGCTAACCCATGGGACTGGGGATGGGGTTAGGCTGGTCTGATGGATCCTTAAATTGAGACTCAATTCTCTTATGGTACGATAGATGAAGTAAATCTCGGACAAAAATTGTTCTATGGAAAAGAATTAACGGTTGTGCCTCTCAATGGAAAAAAGCATTGGTCTCTATGATCCAAGTGTAATCTTTTCCCTGATCTGACTTGGGACTTACGGGTTTGGTCAGATGAGTTCAATTATTTAAGGCTTTTGACTACGTTAGAGAAAAGTTATACTAGAGGAATCGCCCGTGCTTTCCGAGCAAGGGAAGTTTTTTCGGGATCGGTTTTGGAAGAACCGATGGATTAGTCTCTTGTCCGGATATCCATGGGAGAGGCCCCGAGTGTGAGACCCTGCCCTGCGCAAGAAGTGCTACTTCCGCTGCTAGAACCCCTGAATTCGTTGCGTGGTGGGGATAGGGACCTCACATGGGAGGCCTTGAGAATGGCACCAATTCCATTCTTCATAGAATGTGAGGGAGAATGGTAGTGGTGCCATTCTCCCCTTCAAGGTGATGGGAGGCCTTGAGAATGGCACCACTACCATTCTTGCTTGAATGAAAAGGGAGAATGGCATTAATGCCATTCTCCCCTTCAAGGCGATGGGAGGCCTTGAGAATGTTAGCCACTGCCGTTATTCGCTTATTGTAAGGAAGAATGGCACTAGTGCCATTCTTCCCTTCAAGGTGATGGGAGACCTTGAGAATGGCACCACTTCCATTGTTCATTGAATGTAAAGGAGAATGGTAGTGGTGCCATTCTCCCCTTCAAGTTGATGGGAGGCCTTGAGAATGGCACCACTACCATTCTTGCTTGAACAAAAGGGGAGAATAGCATTAATTCCATTCTTCCCTTCAAGTTGATTGGAGGCCTTGAGAATGGTAATGTATGATGGGCTGGAACTCCTTAAGAATGGTTGTGGTTCAACTCTTCACTTTCAGGTGATGGAAGGCCCTGAGAATGGCAGTGGTGCCATTCTCCCCTTCAATCAAGGTGATGGGAGGCCTTGAGAATGGCTTCACTCAGCCATTCTTCCTTTAATGTAATGGGGACTGGTAGTGGCGTCATTCCCCACTTCAAGGTGATGGGAGTCCTTGAGAATAGAACCACTGCTAGTATTCTCATTGAATTTGAGGAAGAATAGAAGTGGTGGTGCCATTCTCCCCTTCAAGGTGATGGGAGGCCTTGAGATTGGCACCACTAATATTCTTCCTTGAGAATAGAAGTGGTGCCATTCTAACCATCAAGACGATGGGCTGGGAGGCATTAAGAATGGCTCTAGTGCCACACTCTCCTTTCACGTGTGATGGAAGGCCTTTAGGAGGGCAGTGGTGCCATTATCCCCTTCAATCAAGTTGATGGGAGGCCTTTAGGAGGGCAGTGGTGCCATTATCCCCTTCAATCAAGTTGATGGGAGGCCTTGAGAATGGCACCATTGCCATTCTCCTCTTTAGGGTGTTGGGAGGCCTTGAGAATACTATTGGTATCATTCCCCCTCTTTAATCAAGGTTATGCAACATGCCTTGAGAATGGCAACATTGAAATTCCTCCATGAATGTAATGGAGAATGGCAATTGTGCTATTCTCCCTTTAAAGGTAATGGGAGGCATTGAGAAGTTGTTCCATTCTTCCCTTCAAGGTGATCGGAGGCCTTGAGAATGGGGTATGTACAATAATCGAGCCAAACCTCTGAGCTAAAACATCCGAGCTGATCCATTTAAGTCTTGTTTATTCATGTATTTATTCAAGAAAGTATCAAAATTGGCAATATCAAAATTACTCTGAAACATGTGACAAAATGGTGCCTGTTGTCTATTACCTAATGACATTCAAACACATAGCTCTCCAAATTCGTGTCGCCATTGACATGATAAAACTTGGTAACACCCCGACAACTACCAAACACTTGCTTGCCACACACAAACTTGGTACACAAAGAATCGAAATGGCAGATATGCTTGTCACCTCCATCCACAGCAAAGCTGAGCTGATCCCCAGAAGCTGTAATATCTCAAACAGAAACCAAACTATCAGGCAAATCCACAGAAGGACAAGGTTTGTAGGTAAAATGCAACCAATCAAAAAGCCTCTCCCTACAGAATTTGATCAAGGGCATCAAAAAAGGTTCTGTTTGGTACGATTGACGTGTAAAATTCTCACATAGTAAGTGTCATTGGCAAGTAAAAATTCTAGACCAAACCACATGCAACACCATGCATGCAACAAGACAGGCCAGACAAAAGACACAACCTTCCAAATGTTCCCAAAAGTCTAGGGATAGTCAAGGAGACAACTAAAGCACACTTTATTAAGAGTAGCAAGTACAAACAGCTAAAAAAATAGTTCAATAAACTCAAAAACGTACAGCTCCTAAATGGTCCTTCAAACGTACAGCTCCTAAATGTTGTAGAGAGCATGAAGAAATAGCTCACTCAGAAGAATCCCAAACACAAGACGCGAACACAACCATGAAAATGAGGAAGATTGCAATTAGCATATCAATAGCACAATGTGGAGGTGCACTTTTGGATTCAACCCTTGAAATTTGAAATTTTCATGACAAAATTTTGACATTAACTTTCAACAACTGCCCGTTTTCTCCAACTTCTTCGTAAAAAATTACAAATCTGAAGACCTTTCTGAAAAGGTAAAGGACAGAGCAAAGGAACCTCTTTAAATTTCTTAAACTGACTATATTGTATCTGAATCCATTGGCCTAATCAACATCCAGCACAAAAAAGATCATGTTCTTGCCATTAAAAACAGAGAGAAAACATATTCAGCCTACCTTTACTCATCAACTTCGCAAAGGGACTGCAGGACTGATACAAAATTAGAAAAGACTCTGTTAGGGTCCATGCACTGATACTTATGGGCTCACTGGCCTGAGGTCAATGTGACACTCGTGCCCTCCTCAACAACCCAAAATGCATAAAGAAGCAAAAGCTTAAATATACCATATTCAAGTGTCAACCATTTGGTGCAACACACTCCAGATGTAGCCTTGAGACAAAATATATGCAAAGCACAAGTAAACAAAGTAAAAGGGATCTCTCCTTCAATACACTAACATGCAGCACTACCGGTCTGCTAGCTGATCATCCTTCAACTATTGATGTTCATAAGCTCAATCACAAATCAGTTGCTTATATGCGTAACCTTATCTCATTACTATGTTCACCAGCAAGGACACAATTTCGTAAACACTGACAATAAAACTCCAGCCACTCCAGCCATTAAAAGTTAATTGCAAGCAACAAGGTTGCCGCAAAGCTCACCACAACACAAAAACCTTCAGAAAGCTTGCTTAAGAACTGGCATAGATTAATATTGAAGTAGACAAACTTCAGTCAGCATTGATAACAAGCTTCTTTCAAAAAAGAAGAGGCTAAAGTTAGACTTAAAGAGAGGTGCATGGAAAGACATGATTAAGAACCATGACACCTTCCTAACTCTTTTCATAACGACTGGTATCCAGAGTCTAACAGAGTCTAACAACAAACACAGACCCAAAATAGAAAGTTAACGTCAGAAAGTCTCCTCCTCTCTTCATCATTTATGTTGCCAATTGAACCAGATTCAGATCTACACTCTCCCTTAGAGTGCTTCTCAAACAAGTTCTTCTCCTCCTCAATGAAAGTGCCTTTTTTCATATCCAACCACCATGGACAGTGCTTCCTTTCCCAATCGGATAGCAAAAAGCCCCTGTAGAAGATGCATCCTCCTTGAACACTAGAGAAGTGTACATGCAAAATGCTGGAGGACTCAACATAGTCCAAGCTTTACATATATGGGGAATACTTGAGACTTGTTTGGACTCCACCATGGAAAGAAGATACCTGCAAGAATACCCTTATTGTAAAACATCCAAGCTTTACATATATGGGGAATACTTGAGACTTGTTTGGACTCCACCATGGAAAGAAGATACCTGCAAGAATACCCTTATTGTAAAACATCCAAAGCATTAAACAAGACAGTTGAAAAACAAGAGTTTGAGTTTGTAATCACCTGTACACCACACGTCTAGCCCCATTAGGAAGATCTACTTGCTTCAATGGAGGACTTGCAACTGTCATATCCTTAGAGAGTGGCTCATATAAAACTTCTCTATAACGGAACACAATGTCATGAAAATACTCACATCAAGAGTCGGATGGTCTGGAAGTATTAACTTCTCTCCTCCCATGTTCTTCTTCACTACCTGATTTAATAGCCGTGTGGCTTCTACAAGCACTTGGTCCATCCATACCTCCTTTGCCAACCAACGAATGAAACCATGGTCTGATGATTGTAGCCCATACGAGCTTTTAAAATTGTCATCCGCACCCAATAATGACAAAATCATCACCTTTTTTGTGGAAGAGCATGCAGCTATAGAAATTTGGTACAACTTATCCAAACTAATTCGAGATAAGTGATCTTCAAATGGTAGCTTCCATAAAACATCAAACCACTCTTTTCCATGAGAAGGATTCACAATTGACAAGATCTGTATATAAAATTGAAAATGTAGTTAGTTAAGAGACAATAGTATTAGTTAGGATAGCAATGCACAAAGAGACAATACAAGAGACTTACCCGGTGCATTTTTCTGCTGTAAGTCTTATTGATAGTCCTCTTAATTCCAAAAATCTTTTGAGTCTTTTCTTCCTTTGGCATACTTTGTGGCAATTTTTTGCATTGTATGTCAAAATCCTTTGTCCAACTTCCCTACACAAAAATATGTGTAATCTTGAATGAAAACAAGAAATAAATTCAATTGAGTGAATGAAAAAAGACTCACCGAAAAGACCATACGAGCCAGCAACATCTGTGTAAGGGGATACCAAACTCTTCTGTCTACACTTCCTTCTTTTGTTCTAGCCTTTTCAATACTTTGCTTCTCTTCTTCAGTAAATCCCTCAACAAACAGTTGTGCATCACATGCACACAAAGTACTAGCATGGTATAGGTAATCCCGCAAATTCGTCACAATAATCGCATGCTCATTAAGTCTGCATAGATGTTTTTATTAAAAAAAGAATGAAATAAATTAGAGACAGAAGAAAAGACAATTGAAAAAAGTCCACTTACAAGTTAAACCTTTGCAAAGCCGCAATCAATTTGAGCTCATCTTTGGGTTGTGGGGAAATGAACTGAGCGTGTACACGAATATGGCGTTGCTTGTTGTTACTCCACATCTCTTTGATACTCTCCATCCATGACGCTGTCCTATGGTTGCCTTCCCAAACATAAAACATTTTGTTTGAAAGAAAGGACCATGTCTCATTCTTTTACATACTCATTCACATCCATTCTTCACATACACATTCACATCCATTTTCATCAAATACACATTCATATCCATTCTTCACATACACATTCACATCCTCATTCACATCCATTCTTCACATACACATTCACATCCATTTTCATCACATACACATTCATATCCATTTTGCACATACACATTCAAATCCATTCTTTCACATACTCATTCACATCCATTCTTCACATACACATTCACATCCATTCTTCACATACACATTCACATCCATTGTCATCACATATCATCCGCTCACATCCCATATCATTCATTTACATCCTGATTCACATGACATCACATCTCATCCATTCATTCATTCACATCTATCTGATTCACATCTCATCCATTCATTCACATCTCATTACATCCATCCATTCATTCACATCTATCTGATTCACATCGCCTCTCATCACATCTATTCACATCATATTACATCCATCCATTCATTCACATCTATCTGATTCACATCGCTTCTCATTTCACATCTATTCACATCACATCTCATCACCTCTATTCACATCACATCCATCCATCAATTCATTCACATCTATCTGATTCACATCACATCTCATCACATCTATTCACCTCACATCTCTTCACATCTATTCACATCACATCCATCCATTCATTCACATTTATCTGATTCACATCACATCTATTCACCTCACATCTCATCACCTCTATTCACATCTATTCACCTCTATTCACATCTATTCATAGAATTTAAGAGAATTCTAATTTTAATATAAAAATTCTTTATGCATAAAAATTAATTTTAATGGGAATAACACTTTTGAAATAAAAATAATTCCTTTATGCATCTTTCTATGCATAAAAATAAGTTTTAATTAGAATAACACTTTTGAAATAAAAATAATTCCTTTATGCATCTTTCTATGCATAAAAATCAATTTTAATGATAATAATACTTTTGAAATAAAAATAATTCCTTTATGCATCTTTCTATGCATAAAATTCAATTTTAATGAGAATAACACTTTTGAAATAAAAATACTTTCTTTATGCATCTTTCTATGCATAAAAATCAATTTTAATGAGAATAACACTTTTGAAATAAAAATAATTCCTTTATGCATCTTTCTATACATAAAAATCAATTTTAATAATTAATATCAGTGATATCCATGCATATTCATAGGTGAATATGTACATGGAGTAATCAGAATATTTCTTTTAGATGCAAAAATGGTGGGAATTACTCTTTTGGAATAACATAAAAACAAACTTTCCTTTCCACAAAATTCTCGAAAATTTTGCCATAACCTTCTTTGTATGGCTGACCATTTCTCATTTTTATCATTCTTTAATTGACTTACTTTAACCCAAATTAGATTCATAGAACTCTAATCTACATAATTTTCTAAATTCAAGAGAGTAAACAATAAGAAGAGGTTAATTAATCCTTTAGTTAATCTTTCCAGGATTAAGAAAGGTTGGAATGTAACGAAGAGAAGGGGGTGGCCTTTTCATCAAGGCATAGCATTTGAATTTAATTCAATTTATTGCAAAACATAAAAGTCAAGAAAACCATAGATTTAAAATTAAACAAGTAAGAAAATTAACTTACATAGAGCTTGTAAGCTCTATGTAAGTTCTCCTTTGGCTTGAGGAATTGAGGTTTCTACTCTTGTTTGAAGCAAGAGTGGCCACCAATTCACTTTGGAGAGGATTAGGCCAAAAACAATTGAATTAATAAAAATATTCAATGTAAATGGCTTAGGAGAGGAGCAGAGTAACAGTGCATAAACACCATTAATCTTTTACAAAGTTGAGGCTTCTCTCTATAGGAAAAAGTGAGCCTCTAACCAAGCAAACTGGTTCTAGAATTTTCCAGATCAGTTTGGTCAGATTTTGACCATTTTTGGGTTAGTTTAGCTTACTTTTTGGATCTAGTTGAAACAGGAGAGATGAAAATATCTCATTATCTTTTAGTTTAAAACTCCTCCACACATGTGAAATAGGTGCCTCCTTCATGAGGGGAGATCCCCAAACTGAGGTGTGAATAATGCATCATTTCCTCTAAATATCTCTTAATTTTTAACTAATAAACCTTGTACTCAGTCAACTCTTCATCTTATGTGAGCATTTACTCATTTTTGGGGGTTTTTCTTTTATTATTCAATTTATATCCTCCCTACATTTGGATTAATCTTATTGGTCCATAGGGACCTTAATTGGACCATAATCTAAAAAATTTTAAAAATCTGGATCCTTAGGCTAAGGTCCTTTATACCTATTTTTAATTAATTCCAATTGCACATTGGAAAGTTCTTTTTGAATTTTTGTTTCAGGGGAAACCATTTTAGACACTAGGAGGATTTTTATATCTAAAAATATCTAAATTTTGAATTACCTCCCTCTAGACATTTTCTCTCTCCAGGCCAAAACAGGGTAAAACAAGATCTTCCTTTTATTTCAGAGAGGGGAATAATTATAAGATTAGAAGGGGAGGTTCTTATACCTGCACACCTCAAAAGCTGGAGGGAGGAATCTTACATCCTACCCCACTTAAAAAACGCGAGATGTCCTCATCTCGCAAATTAGAGGACAACTCTTTTCCTTAAGATCCAACTGATTCTGGGGTTCCTTATAGTCTGGTGAACCCAACAGAATCCTAGGAAAAAGATCCCTTATATAGAACTCATCATCAGATAACAATTCTTTCAGATCATATCATTCATATCTTTAACACAATAATGGTCCATTAGACTGAAATTTCCATCTTAATAGTCCTCTATGGGAATTTTCAATTATACATATTTTCAATTCTTTCAGATCATATCATTCATATCTTTAACACAATAATGGTCCATTAGACCAAAATTTCCATCTGAACAATCCTCTATGGAAATTTTTAATTATACATATTTTTAATTTGACATCCCTTAACTTGATCCACTGGGTCAAGTGTTAACAGTAGCAATCTGTTAGCACAATCCACTAATCTCATAGTGATTTGTTGAAGTCATTATCGTCATTCCAGTTACGAACATCATTAAAGGGACTCGTCCCATTCATCCTCATTGTGGTTTTGCTGAGCTTATCGCTTTTCAACCAAAACTCAAGAATCATCATTTTTCAATCAGAATCCAAATCATCTCATCAGTTCTCAACCAGAGTTTTTAAAATCATATCAACCACATTCAAATTCATCATCTGGATAGCATTTTTGCTTATAATTTCAAGTCTTAGATTTACTCGTATATACTGCCAGTAAAGAGCTGCAGTTATACCCTCGGTATATATGGGTAGTCACGGTCCTTGGAATTATAAGGTAAATACCATAAGCAAGTCAGGGATTGCATGCAATTGCGGTACTTCCATCTGAAGACCCAATTACTAATTTATGAATTTCAGTCTGAATATCAATTTGTATGAGTTTAATCACACAATTACAACCGTTTACTGCTACTTCATAAATTTTTGACATTTTTGGCTTCTCAGTTGATCCACATTAGCCAATTTGCTCTAATACCAGTTGAAAGATCCATGTCCCCACCGCGCAATGAATTCAGGGGTGCTAGCAGCAGAAGTAGCACTTTTTGTGCAGGGCAGGGTCCCTCACTTAGGGCCTCGCCTACGGATATTGGGACAAGAGACTGATTCTCTCGGTTCTTACAAAGCCAAACCCGGAAAAACTTCCCTCGCCTGGAAAGCACGAGCGATTCCTCCAGGATAATTTTACTCTAACGTAGTCAAAAGCCTAACTAATTGAACTGATCTGACCAAACCCATAAGTCCCATAGTTAGATGAACAAAAAGATTACACTTGGATCATAGAGACCAATGCTTTTTTCCTCATTGAGATGCACAGCTGTTGATTCTTATCCATAGAACAATTTTTATCCGGGATTTACTTCATCGATCGTACCATAACAGAATTGAGTCTCATTTTAGGGATCCATCAGTCGAGCCTACAGTCCTGTGGGTTAACCAACCTCCCAACCACTGTAGTGATGGGATCCAATTAAGAATTTGGTTAGGTTTTGTCCCAGGTACTAGGGAAAAGAGTTCCCAGGCCCCCTAGCCGGATATTCATGCAAACTTAGAACTAGTCACACCACTTACACACCCAATATGAAATTGCCTTTTTCACAGATTCAGATGTCTTAAAAATAATCTTTTAATGAAACTATAGTATCACTGATGATAAACTTCCAAAATATCTGGTTGAATCTTAATTTCCAATTTTTCCTTCATCGGTGTACCTATGGCATCATCAGGGGCCTTTTCGATAGTTCCTAGCTCATAGTAACCGACAAATTTTTCACTTATAAAAATCAAAATGGAATCTCCATTGAAGAGATCAGGAACAAGATCAACCAACAGATCCATATAAAAGAGCCATGGACTCATCCGTTGAGGACCAGTAAGGTCAATCAACCAGATCCATGCCCGAATTTAGAAAACAACCCTTACTCCTTGTTCCAAAATCTTCCACGACACACGTGTGGGTGTCTTTGGCGTATGGTTAGCACCCTCTAGGATTCTTTTTCGTAGGTCACCTGGCGCTTCACTCATAGGCCGCTTCCTTGGTCCCTCATCCATCGTACTGAAAGCTCACCATTTAAATTGAACCGAGGCTGGTCAAGACCTCGTCGGCCGACCTTGCTACGCGAGACGTCCTCCATTGACTCTCCGTCAGCTGTGCTACAACTTTATCAGATAGGTCTCCACAACCTCATTCACAAGACGGTCAAAATGCTTCCCCAACATTTTTGACATAAAACAGTCATTTAAAAACAGGTCATAAATACAGTTTCTATAACGAACTCTCGTCTTTCCACATTGTTCCATATCAATCCTCATTTATTTCATATATATTCCCATTAACATCACATCATTTTCCATCTCATCACATCTTTTCTCATTTATCCACATCAGTTCTCATCACTCGCACCTACCCACATCTCATCATATCATATTCATTCACATCACATATCACATCTATACCAATTTACATCACATCTCATTCACTCACATCCCAATTTACATGACATCACATCTCACTCATTCACATCCCGATTCACATCTATTCACATCCATCACATTCATTTACATCACATCCATCACATCACATTCATTCATATCCATCACATTCATTCATTCATATCCACCCTATTCATCCTCATAACCATCCCATCACATACATTCTATCCACATTATATCACATCACTTCTATCCACATCATATCTCCTTCATACATATCTCATCTCATTCATCCACATCCATCCAATCATTCACATGTATGACTACTCACATCTATCCATACATTCATATCTATCATTTCACATCCACATATATTCATGTCACATCACATCACATTCTTTCACATACACATACACATCCATTCTTTCACATACTCATCCACATCCATTCTTCACATACACATCCACATCCATTCTTCACATACACATCCATATCCATCCTTCACATACACACTCACATCCATTCTTCACATACACATCCATATCCATCCTTCAATTACACACTCACATCCATTCTTCACATACACATCCATATCCATCCTTCACATACACATTCACATCAATTCTTCACATACACATTTATATACATCCTTCACATACACATTCACATCCATTCTTCACATATACATTCACATCCATTTTCATCACATACACATTCACATCCATTCTTCACATACATACTCACATCCATTCTTTCACATACTCATTCACATCCATTCTTCACATACACATTGACGTCTATTTTCATCACATACACATTCATATCCATTCTTCACATACACATTCACATCCATTCTTTCACATACTCATTCACATCCATTCTTCACATACACATTCACATCCATTTTCATCAAATACACATTCATATCCATTCTTCACATACACATTCACATCCATTCTTTCACATACTCATTCACATCCATTCTTCACATACACATTCACATCTGTTTTCATCACATACACATTCATATCCATTCTTCACATACACATTCACATCCATTCTTTCACATACTCATTCACATCCATTCTTCACATACACATTCACATCCATTTTCATCACATATCATCCACTCACATCCCATATCATTCATTTACATCTTGATTCACATGACATCACATCTCATCCATTCATTAACATCTCATTACATCCATCTGATTCACATCGCATCTCATCACATCTATTCACATCACATTATATCCATCCATTCATTCACATCTATCTGATTCACATCGCTTCTCATCACATCTATTCCCATCACATCCATCCATCCATTCATTCACATCTATCTGATTCACATCACATCTCATCACATCTATTCACCTCACATCTCTTCACATCTATTCACATCACATCCATCCATTCATTCATTCACATTTATCTAATTCACATCACATCTCATCACATCTATTCACCTCACATCTCATCACCTCTATTCACATCTATTCATAGAATTCAAACATAGAATTTAAGAGAATTCTAATTTTGATATAAAAATTCTTTATGCATCTATTTATGCATAAAAATCAATTTTAATGGGAATAACACTTTTGAAATAAAAATAATTCCTTTATGCATCTTTCTATGCATAAAAATAAATTTTAATGAGAATAACACTTTTGAAATAAAAATAATTCCTTTATGCATCTTTCTATGCATAAAAATCAATTTTAATAATTAATATAAGTGATATCCATGCATATTCATAGGTGAATATGTACATGGAGTAATCAGAATATTTCTTTTAGATGCAAAAATGGTGGGAATTACTCTTTTGTTATAACATAAAAATAAACTTTCTTTTCCACAAAATTCTCAAAAATTTTGCCATAACCTCCTTTGTATGGCTGACCATTTCTTATTTTTATCATTCTTTAATTGACTTAGATTCCTCCCAAGCCATGTAACGATTCTATTTTAATATAAGTTTCAAGAAGAAAGAGAGTGCACTTCGAGAGAGACTACTATAAGGCTAAAAACATTAAGAAAGTGATAGAGTAAAAATATTGGTTCCAAAAATTTACAAAGAAATAAGAAGATAAGAATAGATTTATTAATATATAAATATCTCCAAAAATAGAATTTCAAATTTAGGTGATAGGAGGTCATATTTAGAGTACTTTTACATATTTAAAGTCCATGCATACTAAAAATATGAAAATGCAACACGTTTCTAAAGATGGCATGTTTGCGTGGCAGACAAACGTGTTTCCCTATTCTACATACGAAGGCTTGTAGACTAGATGCCTTCTTGTCCTTTTGACTGGCTACATGACCATATTTTGAGTTTTTATGGCCAAAATAATTTTCTGATTTTGTTAGGGTCTCTACACACGGGAACTGTAAGAAGGCAGCAAGTAGCCTCAAGGTGATTCTAGACCTTGAGATGTATATATATATCTTCATTCTCACTTGTGTATACGCTTAGACGATGGTGGAGTCCTCACACACATCATTTTCAGCAAAGAGTTGCTAATGTAATTACGTGGAGTTAAGGTAAAAATTTACTACACACGGAAACTGTAAGAAGGCAGCAAGTAGCCTCAAGGTGATTCTAGACCTTGAGATGTATATATATATCTTCATTCTCACTTGTGTATAGGCTTAGACGATGGTGGAGTCCTCACACACATCATTTTCAGCAAAGAGTTGCTAATGTAATTACGTGGAGTTAAGGTAAAAATTTACTGCTTAATCCCATTTACGCATTATTTTGTCAACTTTGCAATAAAACTATTCTCTAATTAAGTAAATACTCTCATATTAACTTCCTTATGAAAATTAGTGATCGAATAATCTTAATTTCTGAAATCGTTTCAAAAATTGATATTTCTTTTTCACTCTTTTGTGCATGAAACTGTGTTAATTTCACTCTAAAATTCCTTTATAATTATTAAAACACTTAGGAAATTATGAATAAATCAAGTTAAGCTAAATTATGATGAAATCATAAATTTTGATTTAATCCCACTCTAATTCATTTTAATGCACTCTTAATCATGTATTTTTGGCTCGAATTGTATAAACTTGACCTGTAAAAATTAAGCACGCTTTAGATTAATCACATCTTTGCATAAATTCTAGAAATTTAATAGTAAATAAACCCTCCATAATTTCTAGAATATATTAGGATAATTTAGCTAATTTTTAAGCCAAATGTCTATTTTTATGCCAAAAATTAGACTAAAATTTAGATTCGAGCATTGAAAAAATAAGAAAAAATTAGGAATTAGGAATTCATGCAAAAAATTAACTATAGAATCCTTATGCTTCATTTTGGGATAGTAAATTAATTACTAAGTGTTTTTTAACCATTCTAGCTCATTTTTTACTCTAGAACATAACCCGATTTCAAGAAAATCTCAAAAATTATAATTTTTCTGTCAAAGTAGGCATTCAAAGGCTGAAATTTAGTGACGTGAGCAACTTCCCTTGAAGACTCCCCTGCCAGCTGTTGCAACGAACCTCCTCTCAGTAAAACACATGCCAATTGCTTCCTCTAGCATTCTGGCGTAAAGTAGTCCTTTAATGAAAACATAGGTTCTATGCAAGTAAAATTCTTAGTTTGAGATTGGTTCCACAAAACCCTTTTTCCTTATTCCATAATTTCATAATGAGAATCCTTGATCTCTTATCAGGGTAATCTACCCATCATTTGACTGATTATCCAACTAGATTCTTGGTGATTTCGGTCAAAGGAAAACTAGTTTAATTCAACAATAGTCTATTCTTTGTATTTAGGAATTGGAATTGGTCACGAATTTTTTGCTTGATTCAGATCGAGAGATTTACTGACCGTCCCTCTCATAGTCATGGTCTAACCAAAATCATCCAGTTTAGTCCTAGCTTTGATTCTGAGAATTTTCTTTAGATAAACATCTACTGAACTTCTAACCATAAGGAAATTTCAATTTTGTGAATTTCATTCCTTCTTAACCATAATAGATTAAGAAATGGTTTTTTATGAGAATATCGGATTTTTAATGAAAATACTCTTCTTCCATTTAATCTAATTTTGGGTAAATACCAATTTGGTGATTTAACCACATAAAAAATCCAAAGATATTCTTCTACCAATTTAATTTATCAACTCTAATTCTCTAGGTGGAATGATGGTGAAAATTCCTCTTTTGTGACCAAAAATTAATTCAATTCTTTCTCTATTTAAATACCAAAAAAATTCTTCTTCTAACTAAATACCAATATCCATTTTTTTTGAATGAGCTTAAAATTCCTCGTTTCCTCATTTAATTATTGAATTTCAATTATCATGGGAATTCCTTTTTTATCATAAAGTGCATTTATCTAAAATTCCTCTTTAAATTAAATTAAAATATGCATTATTCCAAATATACCAAGAATTTTACTTTTACCATTTAAATGATTGAATTCCAAATATGATGGGAATTTCTCTTTTAAATTTAACTAAAATTTATCTTAAAATTAAATAAAAATATCCATTAATTGAAATATGACAAGAATTCCACTTTTTCCATTTAAATTATTGAATTCCTCTTTCATCATTTAAATTTATTCATGCATAAAATAATTTATCTAAAATTTCTCTTTAATTTTAAATAAAAATATTCATTATTTAATATACCAATTTTTCTCTTTCTCCATTGAAATACATGGATCTCCATTATCATGGGAATTCCTCTTTTTTCATAAAAATGAAATTACTAAAAATTTGTCTTTTTCTCTAATCGATTATTTATGAATAAACATTAAAAATAAATTTTACATGGATGTGATGAAAATTATTCTTTTAGCATAGGATGATTAATCCCAAAATATGGTAGGAAGTCCTCTTTTCACATTATGCATAAAAATGATTTATGTATTAATTTTCCAAAATTTTTACCATAGCTCCGTTACCTATTACTGATAATTTTTAATATTTTCTAAAAGAATAAGACTTAATAATATGATTTTAATTTTTTTTAATTGATTCCTAATGCACCTTAGAGAATTTATTTTGAATTTTTATTTCAAGATATAGGAAAAATAATATTTTCTTGTATTCAAAAATAGGAAATGATTACAGGGGATTAAAGTAAAGCTTATTCATTATTCAGGCTGAGGATGAATATATGTGGATGTGAAGTGATGGATATGAATGTATGGATAGATGTGAGTAGTCGTACATGTGAATGATTGGATGGATGTGGATGAATGAGATGAGATGTGTATGAATAAGATATGATGCGGATAGAAGTGATGTGATTTAATGGTGATGAGAATGAATGTGATGGATATGAATGAATGTGAATGTGATGGATATGAATAATGTGATGTGGTCTCAATGGATGAGATGTGAGTGAATGTGATGTGGTCTGAATGGATGAGATGTGAATGAATGTGATGTGATGAGATGTGGATATGGGTAGATGTGAGTGGATGAGATCTGATGAGGATAAATTAAGGAAATATGTGATGAGATGAAAAATGATGTGATTGAATGAGAATAGGAATCCTTATGAAATGGTTGTGGAATTAAATAATGTAGGTTGATGTGGAGCAGTGTGGAAGGATGAGAGTTCGTTATAGAACATAGAAAGATGCATAAAGGAATTTATTTTTATTCCAAAAGAGTTATTCTCATTATTTTTGATTCTATGCATAGAAAGATGCATAAAGGAATTTATTTTTATTCCAAAAGAGTTATTCCCATTAATTTTGATTCTATGCATAGAAAGATGCATAAAGGAATTTGTTTTTATTCCAAAAGAGTTATTCCCATTAATTTTGATTCTATGCATAGAAAGATGCATAAAGGAATTTATTTTTATTCTAAAAGAGTTATTCCCATTAATTTTGATTCTATGCAAAGAAAGATGCATAAAGGATTTATTTTTATTCCAAAAGAGCTATTCCCATTATTTTTGATTCTATGCATAGAAAGATGCATAAAGGAATTTATTTTTATTCCAAAAGAGTTATTCCCATTAATTTTGATTCTATGCATAGAAAGATGCATAAAGGAATTTATTTTTATTCCAAAAGAGTTATTTCCATTAATTTTGATTCTATGCATAAAAATATGCATAAAGGAATTTATTTTTATTCCAAAAGAGTTATTCCTATTAATTTTGATTCTATGCAAAGAAAGATGCATAAAGGAATTTATTTTTATTCCAAAAGAGCTATTCCCATTAATTTTGATTCTATGCATAGGTTAATACACATAAAAATGTTTAATCTTCATCTCTAGCTTGATAAGCTTAGAGTTTAGGGTAAGAAAATGAGATTAGAATTAAGGTTTAACCTTCCAAGAAGGATTTAACCATAAGAAGTGAGTATTCCTTCATAAAGAGTGAATATAAATCATAAAAAATACACTTAAGCATAGGAGATTAACATTACTACATCTAAACAACAACATAAATCAAGAAGGGCATGGTTTTAAGAAGAAACCATGAGATAGAATGCTTCCCAAGCATGTAGAGGAGAAGAAGATAGTACATACATAATTGTTTAGGCTTACCCTTGATTTGGGCTTGATTCTTTATCTTTCAAGGAGATGTGTAGCCCTCAAGGTGGAAGATGCTTGGTCACTAAGAGAAGAGGGTAATCTTCAAGAGAAGAAGAGGTTTAGTGAAGCACCAAAGCTTCACAATGGAGAGGCAAGGAAGAAGAGGGATGAAGGAAATACACTAAAATGAAAATTACACTAGCATGGAAATACACTAAGATGAAAATACAAAGGAATGGGGGTGTATTTATAGGTCAGGGAGGCCACCAACCAAGCCCAACTGGGATCTAAAGGCTTCCAGCTTCAGGTTGATCCAATTTGGACAAGTTTTTGGACTATTTAAGCTCACGTTTTAATCTAGTTTGGAAGAGGAGAGATGAGAGATGAAATATCCCATATTTTTGAATGAAAAAATGAGGTTTGATGGGACTTCTAGGCGCCTCCTTGAAGCATGCTTCCCACCCCCTGAGGTGTCAAAATTCACATTTTTAAAGATTAAGTACCAGTACTAGTCAACTCTTCATCTTATGTGAAAATTTACTCATTTTTGGTGGATTTTCTTTTCTTCTTACATTATTCTTATCCAAACACTTGGATTAATCCCATAGGCCCATTAAAACCTCTTTGGAAATTTTTTTAAAAATAGGTACCCCTAGATTAAGGTGTCCTATGCACATATTCAATTAATTTCTAATGCACATTAGAAAACTCTTTTTAAACTTCTGTTTCATGGGAATTCATCTTAAAATTAAAGGGTAACTTTGTATCTAAAAATATCTCAAAACTATATTATCTCTCTCTAGAACATTTTTTCTCTCTAAGTCAATTTAAGAGAAAATGAATTATTTCAAAGATTAAAGTCACAGGAAAGTGTACAGCGATGTCTTAACCTTCTAGATACTAAAGAGGAGGAATCTTACAAGAATAGAAGCGATGCCATTCTCCCCTTCAAGGTGATGGGTGGCCTTGAGAATGGCACCACTACCATTCTTCCTTGATGGAAAGGGGAGAATGGCATTGGTGCCATTCTCCCCTTCAATCTACTGGGAGGCCTTAAGAATGGCAACCACTACCATTATTTCTTAAATGTAAGGAAGAACGATAGTGGTGCCATCCTCCCCTTCAAGATGATGGGCTGGGAGGCTTTAAGAATTGCTCTGGTGCCACACTCCCCTTTCAAGTGTGATGGAAAGCCTTCAAAATGGTAGTGGTGTCATTATCCCTTTCAATCAAGGTGATGGGAGGCCTTGAGAATGGCACCACTGCCATTGTCCTCTTTAGGGTGATGTGACGCCTTCAAAATACAAGTGGCTCCATTCCCCCTGTTCAATCAAGGTTATGCGACATGCCTTGAGTATTGGCAATACTGCCATTCCTCCTTGAATGTAATGGAGAATGGAAATTGTGCCATTATCCCCTTCAAGGTGATGGGAGGCCTTGAGAATGACACCACTTCCCATTCTTCATTGAATGTGAGGGAGAATGGTAGTTGTGCCATTCTCCCCTTCAAGGTGATGGGAGGCCTTGAGAATGGCACCACTGCCATTCTTCCTTCAATGAAAAGGGAGAATGGCATTGGTACCATTCTCCCCTTCAAGGTAATAGGAGGCCTTAAGAATGGCAGCCATTGCCATTATTCCTTGAATGTAAGGGAGAATGGCACCGCTACCATTCTCCCCTTCAAGGTGATAGGACGCCTTGAGAATGGTACCACTTACATTCTTCATTGAATGTGAGGGAGAATGGCAATGGTGCCATTCTCCCCTTCAAGAAGGTGATGGGAGGACTTGAGAATAGCACCACTACCATTGTTGCTTGAATGAAAGGAGAGAATGTCATTAATACCATTCTTCCCTTCAAGGGGATGGGAGGCCTTGAGAATAGGAGCCACTGGCATTATTATCTTAATGTAAGGAAGGATGGCAGTGGTGCCATCCTCCCCTTCAAGATGATGGGTTGGGACTCCTTGGTAATGGCTATGGTTCCACTCTTCGCTTTCAGGTGATGGAAGGGCGTGACAATGGCAATGGTGCCATTCTTCCCATCTATCAAGGTGATGGGAGGCCTTGAGAATTGCTTCACTGCCATTCTTTCTTTAATGTAAGGGAGACTATTAGTGGTGCCATTCCCCTTCAAGGTGAGAATCCCACCACTACCATTCTTCCTTGAATGAAATGGGAGAATGGCATTGGTGCCAATCTCCCCTTCATGGTGATGGGAGGCCTTGAGAATGATAGAGCCACTACCATTATTTTTTGAATGTAAGGAAGAACGACAGTGGTCCATTCTCCCCTTAAGGATGATGGGCTGCTCTGGTACCACTCTCCCCTTTTCAGGTGTGATGTAAGGCCTTCAGAATGGTAGTGGTGCAATTATACTTCATTCAAGGTTATGGGAGGCCTTGGGAATGGCACCACTACCATTATCCCCTTTAGGGTGATGGGAGGCCTTTAGAATATGTGTTGTGCCATTCCCACTCTTCAATCAAGGTTATGGGACATGCCTTAAGAATGGCAACACTGTCATTCCTCCTTGAATGTAACGGAGAATGGAAGTGGATCCATTCTCCCCTCCAAGTTGATGGGAGGCCTTGAGAATGGCACCACTTCCATTCTCCCCTTCAAGTTGATGGGAGGCCTTGAGAATGGCACCACTTCCATTCTTTATTGAATGTGAGGGAGAATGGTAGTTGTGCCATTCTCCCCTTTGAGGTGACGGGAGGCCTTGAGAATGGCACCACTGCCATTCTTCCTTGAATGAAAGGGGAGAATAGCATTGGTGCTATTCTCAGCTTGAAGGTGACGGGAGGCCTTGAGAATGGTAGCCATTGCCATTATTCCTTGAATGTAAGGGAGAATGGCACCACTACCATTCTCCCCTTCAAGGTGATGGGAGGCCTTGATAATGGCACCATTTCCATTCTTCATTGAATGTGAGGGAGAATGGCAGTGGTGCCATTCTCCCCTTCAAGGTGATGGGAGGCCTTGAGAATGGCACCACTGCCATTCTCCCCTTCAAGGTGATGGGAGGCCTTGAGAATAGCGCCACTACCATTCTTGCTTAAATGAAAGGGGATAATGGCATTAATGCCATTCTCCCCTTCAAGGCGATGGGAGGCCTTGAGAATGGAAGCCACTACCATTATTCCCTTAATGTAAGGAATAATAGCAGTGGTGCCATTCTCCCCTTCAAGATAATAGGTTGGGACTCCTTTTGTGAACGGTTGTGGGTCCACTCTTCGCTTTCAGGTGATGGAAAGCCTTGAGAATGGCAGTGGTAACATTATCCCCTTCAAGGTTATGGGCGGCCTTGAGAATGGCTGCACTGCCATTCTTTCTTTAATGTAAGGGAGACTAGCAGTGGTTCCATTTCCCCCTTCAAGGTGATGGGAGGCCGTGAGAATGGCACCACTACCATTCTTCATTGAATGTGAGGAAGATCAAAAGTGGTGCCATTCTCTCATTCAAGGTGATGGGAGGCCTTGAGAATGGCACCACTGCCATTCTTCCTTGAATGAAAGGGGAGAATGTCATTGGTGCCATTCTCCCCTTCAAGGTGATGGCAGGCCTTGACAATGGTAGCCACTACCATTATTTCTTGAATGTAAGGAAGAAGGGTAGTGGTGCCATTCTCCCCTTCAAGATTATGGGCTAGGACACCTTAAGAATGGCTCTGGTGCCACTCTCCCCTTTCAGGTGTGAAGGAAGGCCTTCAAAATGATAGCGGTGCCATTATCCACTTTAATCAAGGTGATGGGAGGCCTTAACAATGGCACCACTGCCATTATCCACTTTAATCAAGGTGATGGGAGGCCTTAACAATGGCACCACTGCCATTATCCCCTTTATGGTGATGGGAGGCCTTCAGAATACGTGTGGTGCCATTATCCCCTTTATGGTGATGGGAGGCCTTCAGAATACGTGTGGTGCCATTTCCCCTCTTCAATCAAGGTTATGGGACATGCCTTGAGAATGGCAACACTGCCATTCCTCCTTGAATGTAACGGAGAATTGAAGTTGTGCCATTCTCCCCTTCAAGGTGATGGGAGGCCTTGAGAATGGCACCACATTCTCCCCTTCAAGGTGATGGGAGGCCTTGAGAATGGCACCACATTCTTCAAGGTGATGGGAGGCCTTGAGAATGGCAACACTGCCATTCCTCCTTGAATGTGAGGGAAAATGGTAGTTGTTCCATTCTCCCCTTCAAGGTGTTGGGAGGCCTTGAGAATGGCACCACTACAATTCTTCCTTGAATGAAAGGGGAGAATGGCATTGGTGCCATTCTCCCCTTCAAGGTGATGGAAGGCCTTAAGAACGGCCAGCCATTGCCATTATTCCTTGAATGTGAATCCTTGAATGTAAAGGAGAATGGCACCACTCCCATTCTCCCCTTCAAGGTGATAGGAGGCCATGAGAATGGTACCACTTTCATTCTTCATTGAATGTGAGGGAGAATGGCAGTGGTGCCATTCTCCCCTTCAAGGTGATGGAAGGCCTTAAGAATGGCCAGCCATTGCCATTATTCCTTGAATGTAAAGGAGAATGGCACCACTCCCATTCTCCCCTTCAAGGTGATAGGAGGCCATGAGAATGGTACCACTTCCATTCTTCATTGAATGTGAGGGAGAATGGCACTGGTGCCATTCTCCCCTTTAAGGTGATGGGAGGCATTGAGAATGGAACCACTTTCATTCTTCATTGAATGTGAGGGAGAATGGCAGTGGTGCCATTCTCCCCTTCAAGGTGATGGAAGGCCTTAAGAATGGCCAGCCATTGCCATTATTCCTTGAATGTAAAGGAGAATGGCACCACTCCCATTCTCCCCTTCAAGGTGATAGGAGGCCATGAGAATGGTACCACTTCCATTCTTCATTGAATGTGGGGAGAATCCTCTAACCAAGCAAACTGGTTCTAGAATTTTCCAGATCAGTTTGGTCAGATTTTGACCATTTTTGGGTTAGTTTAGCTTACTTTTTGGATCTAGTTGAAACAGGAGAGATGAAAATATCTCATTAACTCCTCCACACATGTGAAATAGGTGCCTCCTTCATGAGGGGAGATCCCCAAACTGAGGTGTGAATAATGCATCATTTCCTCTAAATATCTCTTAATTTTTAACTAATAAACCTTGTACTCAGTCAACTCTTCATCTTATGTGAGCATTTACTCATTTTTGGGAGTTCTTCTTTTATTATTCAATTTATATCCTCCCTACATTTGGATTAATCTTATTGGTCCATAGGAACCTTAATTGGACCATAATCTAAAAATTTTTAAAAATCTGGATCCTTAGGCTAAGGTCCTTTATACCTATTTTTAATTAATTCCAATTGCACATTGGAAAGTTCTTTTTGAATTTTTGTTTCAGGGGAAACCATTTTAGACACTAGGACGATTTTTATATCTAAAAATATCTCAATTTTGAATTACCTCCCTCTAGACATTTTCTCTCTCCAGGCTAAAACAAGATCTTTCTTTTATTTCAGAGAGGGAAATAATTATAAGATCAGAAGGGGAGGTTCTTATACCTGCACACCTCAAAAGCTGGAGGGAGGAATCTTACATCCTACCCCACTTAAAAAACGCGAGATGTCCTCATCTCGCAAATTAGAGGACAACTCTTTCCCTTAAGATCCAACTGATTCTGGGGTTCCTTATAGTCTAGTGAACCCAACAGAATCCTAGGAAAAAGATCCCTTATATAGAACTCATCATCAGATAACAATTCTTTCAGATCATATCATTCATATCTTTAACACAATAATGGTCCATTAGACTGAAATTTCCATCTTAATAGTCCTCTATGGGAATTTTCAATTATACATATTTTCAATTCTTTCAAATCATATCATTCATATCTTTAACACAATAATGGTCCATTAGACCAAAATTTCCATCTGAACAATCCTCTATGGAAATTTTTAATTATACATATTTTTAATTTGACATCCCTTAACTTGATCCACTGGGTCAAGTGTTAACAATAGCAATCTGTTAGCACAATCCACTAATCTCATAATGATTTGTTGAAGTCATTATCGTCATTCCAGTTACGAACTGCTGAGCTTATCGCTTTTCAACCAAAACTCAAGAATCATCATTTTTCAATCAGAATCCAAATCAACTCATCAGTTCTCAACCAGAGTTTTTAAAATCATATCAACCACATTCAAATTCATCATCTGGATAGCATTTTTGCTTAGAATTTCAAGTCTTAGATTTACTCGTATATACTGCCAGTAAAGAGCTGCAGTTATACCCTCGGTATATACGGGTAGTCATGGTCCTTGGAATTATAAGGTAAATACCATAAGCAAGTCAGGGATTTCATGCAATTGCGGTACTTCCATCTGAAGACCCAATTATTAATTTATGAATTTCAGTCTGAATATCAATTTGTATGAGTTTAATCACATAATTACAACCTTTTACTGCTACTTCATAAATTTTTGACATTTTTGGCTTCTCAGTTGATCCACATTAGACAATTTGCTCTAATACCAGTTGAAAGATCCATGTCCCCACCGCGCAATGAATTTAGGGGTGCTAGCAGCAGAAGTAGCACTTTTTGTGCAGGGCAGGGTCCCTCACTTAGGGCCTCGCCTACTACGGATATTGGGACAAGAGACTGATTCTCTCGGTTCTTACAAAGCCAAACCCAGAAAAACTTCCCTCGCCTGGAAAGCACGAGCGATTCCTCCAGGATAATTTTACTCTAACGTAGTCAAAAGCCTAACTAATTGAACTGATCTGACCAAACCCATAAGTCCCATAGTCAGA